>NC_073303.1:294606606-294906606 GCF_027595985.1 Sorex araneus
AAGGAAGGAAGGAAGGGAAGGAAGGAGGAAGGAAGGAAGGAAGGAAGGAAGGAAGGAAGGAAGGGAGGAAGGAAGGAAGGGAGGGAGGGAAGGGAAGGAAGGAAGAGAGGGAGGAAGGAAGGAAGGAAGGAAGGAAGGAAGGGAGGGAGGAAGGAAGGAGGGAGGGAGGGAGGGAGGGAGGGAGGAAGGAAGGAAGGAAGGAAGGAAGGAAGGAAGGAAGGAAGGAAGGGAAGGAAGGAAGGAAGGAAGGGAGGGAGGGAGGGAAGGGAGGAGGGAGGGAGGGAGGAAGAGGAGGGAGGAAGGGAGGAAGGAAGGGAAGGAAGGGAGGAAGGGAAGGAAGGAGAAGGGAAGGAAGGAAGGAAGAAGGAAGGAAGGAAGGAAGGAAGGAAGGAAGGAAGGAAGGGAAGGAAGGAGAAGGGAAGGAAGGGAAGGAGGAAGGGAAGGAAGGAAGGAAGGAAGGAGGAAGGAAGGAAGGAAGGAAGGAAGGAAGGAAGGAGGAAGGAAGGAAGGAAGGAAGGAGGGAGGGAGGGAAGGAAGGAAGGAAGGAAGGGAAGGAAGGAAGGAAGGAAGGAAGGAAGGAAGGAAGGAAGGAAGGAAGGGAGGGAGGGAGGGAGGGAGGAGGGAGGGAGGGAGGGAGGGAGGGAGGGAGGGGAGGGAAGGGAGGGAGGAGGGAGGGAGGGAGGGAGGGAGGAGAAAGGAAGGAGAAAGGAAGGAAGGAAGGGAAGGAAGGAAGGGAAGGGAAGGAAGGGAGGGAAGGGAGGGAGGGAAGGAGGGAGGGAAGGAAGGAAGGAGGAAGGAAGGAGGAAGAAGGAAGGAAGGAAGGGAAGGAAGGAAGGAAGGAAGGGAGGGGGAAGGAGGGAGGAAGGAAAGGGAAGGAAGGAAGGAAGGAAGGAAGGAAGGGAAGGAAGGAAGGGAGGAAGGGAGGGAAGGGAGGAAGGAGGGAGGAGGAGGAAGGGAGGAAGGGAAGGAAGGAAGGGAGGAAGGGGAGGGAGGAAGGAAGGGAGGGAGGAAGGGAGGAAGGAAGGAAGGAAGGAAAGAAGGAAGAAGGAAGGAAGGAAGGAAGGAAGGAAGGAAGGAAGGAAGGAAGGGAGGAAGGAAGGGAAGGAAGGAAGGAAGGAAGGAAGGAAGGAAGGAAGGAAGGAAGGAAAATTTGCACTAAACTTAATGTTCCCCTAAAGTTTATTAAGTCATACTTTTAGACCAATCCAGTAGCACCCTGTATTTTTAAATTTACTTTCTGAACAGTTTTGCTTAATTATTTAGATTGACTCTATGACTGTTTTCCCATTTAGTCTTTAAATTCCTTGAAACAATACTACATTCCCTTGCACTACTCTGGGTCACAGCGAATGCTCAATAAATAGCTATTAAATAACGTCGTTCCCCTCATCTTTAATGTGTAGTAGAAGAATTTATACATGGATTCCATTGAATATTTGTCTTTTACCTCAATGCTAGAAGGCAGGTGATCTTTCTGCTCCAGGTTATAAATGAAGAACAGTGAGGGGCTGGAGTAACAGCATAGTGGGTAGGACACTAGCCTTGGGACACGGCCAACCCAGATTTGGACCCCAGCAATCCATATAGTCCCCTGAGCCCTGCGAAGAGTAATTCCTAAGCACAGAGCCAAAAAGGTGGTTGGTTGAGCCAAAAACTAAGTCCTGAGCATCACTAGGTGTTTGCCCCCAAACCAACAGAAGTAAAAAACTAAGGGACAAGTGAGATTCTGCGAGGTTCTAGAATATATAAGAGCTCCCACCACAGTCGATGTGGGGCAGGAAACAACTCAAACATTCACATTTGCATATTTTTTTGGAAAGCTTATAATTATTTTATAATTTTTGACAATACCTCCATCAGGTCAATCTCACAGTATTTTTGAATGTTATAGAAGAGACCGCGATAGGTCCAGAGTGCAAAGAAAAACACTTTAAACTGTATGCACAAAAAACTTCATGAAAAGGGAGAATTTTAGTAACTTTGAGGTCAGAGAGGACCAGACTGAGCTGTCATTTTTCTCTCTCAGTTGTAAAAACAAAAGAAAATACATATGCTCCTCTTCATTGTTTGCTGAGAGACATAGGGAAAAGGCCTCTGAGGGCAGCACGATTAAAGTTTCAGGGTGTATGTGGTGTATGTGCTCTTCACTGAGGTACTTAGTCTTGCCCTCTGGGTTCTGTCCTATCCTACGAAGACACTTTTCCCGGACAAGGCCAGCATCCGTGATATCAAGGCTACCCCAGTACTCATGGACTAAGGAGTCCGCCCACTTAGTGGATCTTGGGGAAATGGAAACACAAAACAGTGGAAATACTTGACTCAGTTCCCCTCCAAGCCAACGTTAGTTCTCCTTCGTCTTGGCCTAACTGGATTATGCATTTTCTGTTTCTTTAAAGACTTGTCATGAAAAATATTTACCGGATCACTTTCACGTGGTGTACTGTGAGCATTTCATTCTATTCTTTTGTTGTTGTGATTATTGTTTGGGGCCCAAGACTGGTAGTTCTCGGTTTAATTCTGGCTCTGTGCTCAGGGACCACTCCTGGAGGTGCTAGAGGCACCATATGAGGTGCTGGAGATCGAACCAAGGTTGGCTGTGTGCATGGTTGACTTCCATTGTACTATCATTGTCACCAACTTCCATTATACTATCACCATCACAAACCCCCCATTGTACTGTCACTATCACAAACTCCCACTTGTACTATCACTATCACAAACCCCATTATACTGTCATGCTCCAGTCCAGCATCTCATTCTTTTATAACAAAATATTTACTTTAAAATAGGACCAAATCCACTTAAAAATGTTATAAAGATCAAATACAAGCTTTCTTGGGGCATTTTGGTGTATGGTTTTATTGTTAAGTAAATACACAAATAGACCTTGAACTGCTTTTAAATTTGCCAGCAGGCAACATCCTACTGTCCCTGTCCGGGATGGTTCCACCTTACCTGTGCCTCTGACACCAGGCGCACAGACACCCCTTCACCCATGTGACTTCATCTGTCCAGGCACTTGAGTGCCACCTCCATAAAGCCAGCCCTTTTCTGACCTCTCACAGTGCAGAGGTGACAGTGACACAGCTCATGACTCAGTCATCTAACACTGCCTCTCCCTGGGCCCCTGCGATTCCCGTCTCTCAATCCTGACCCCAGGGGTCTGCAGGATTTCATTCAACCATTCTTTCAGGGGAAGGCTCTCACACTCGTGTGGGCTTTGGAAGAAGGAGGGAGAGAGCCATATTTCTGACTCAGCAGGCGGTTTCTTACATGTTTCGCATCCCTCCCAGGTGGCAAAGAAACACAGCATGATGTTTGGAAATATAATTCTTCTATCAACAAGTGGATTCAAATAGAATACTTGAACATTGGCCGCTGGCGGCATAAGATGGTGGTGCTGGGGGGCAAGGTCTACGTGATCGGCGGCTTTGATGGTCTGCAGAGGATCAACAATGTGGAAGCCTATGACCCCTTCCACAACTGCTGGTCTGAGGTAAAGGTGGCGGCATTCTAGGCGGGGGAGGCCCAGTAGTTTCTCACAGGGAGCTTCATAGCCTAAGAGAGTCATGTCGGGGCTGGAGCAATAGCACAGTGTTTGCCTTTCACGCGGCCGATCCAGGTTCGAATCCCAGCATCCCATATGGTCCCCCGAGCACCGCCAGGATAATTCCTGAGTGCAGAGCCAGGAGTATTACCCTTGTGCATCACCGGGTGTAACCCCCCCCCCAAAAAAAAAACAGAGTCATGCCAACGGGCAAGAGGCTCTTGGCAGTCCCCTTTCACATCCTGAGATTCATAGGACAGAAGCACAAATCCACTTTGACCCCCTAAATCTGCATGCAAGAGAGTCTGTTTTTCTGCAACCACCTGGCACGCTTCTGTCAGTTTTTCTTCCTGAATAGAAATACCAAAGGCAATGCCTGATGTACAGTGAGAACTTGGTAAATACATAGATTTGGTTTTTAGACCACCCCCAAATGTTCTAAAAGAGTTATTTCAAGCTTGGTGCTCAGGAGTCCGACATCAAGGGACCATGTGGTATTGAGAATCAAATCCAGTTCTCCAGCATGCTCTCTGACCCTCTCAGCTATCTGCCTGACAGTAAATACCTTTTGAATGAATGAATGTGCATGTTTACAGAAGCACTTTCCTCTCACACATCTGCATAAGCATCATCTATGCCAGTGGCTTATTTGGGGGTGAGGGTTGGATTTGTGGGCCACACCTGGCAATGCTGAGGAAATACTTCTGGCTCTGTGCTTGGATGTCACTCCCAGTGGTGCTGAGAGACCTTGCCGTGCCAGGATCAAACCAGGGCTGGGTACGTGCAAGGTAACTTTCACCCCTGTTCTACCTCTCCAGCCCCTTCTCCAGTGCTTTGTCGCCACTGTCCTTGGATAGGTGCCCATCCAGAGATACAGGTACTCTTGAGAAGCACTGATCTATGCCCTGCCTCTCTTGGGAGCTGGACTCTCGGAGGAACAGGTTGGACTGATCGCCCTGCCTGAGGCCTGAGCAATGACAGGAACCACGTGCTTTGAGTCTGTGCGTGTCCCGAGGGGAGTGAAGCCAGAGACCTTGTGACTGCAGGCAATAGCTCGTGTCCCCTGGTTCCTGGCTGTGTCCTGTGAGCCAGCTGCCAATGGGCCTATATCTGACAGCGTCTCCTGGCGCCCGGTGTCTCTGCAGGCTGCCCCCCTCCTCTCACACGTCAGTTCCTTCGCGGCCACCAGCCACAAGAAGAAGCTCTATGTGATTGGTGGAGGGCCCAACGGGAAACTGGCCACAGACAAGACGCAGTGTTATGACCCTTCTACCAATAAGTGGAACCTAAAGTCGCCCATGCCAGTGGAGGCCAAGTGCATCAACGCAGTGAGTTTCCGGGACCGCATCTACGTCGTCGGTGAGTGAGCAGATGCTTCTCTCCCTGGGCTCCCCTGCCTCCACTTGCTGAGGTGCTGGTAGATCAGACAAGGCCGGGGCACTCAGGGGTTCCTGGGAGCTGTGCGTGGGGTTGACAGGGAAGGGAAGAGGGGACTGGCTAAGGCCTTGTCCGCTTTACCTGCAAGTCCACATTTAGAAGACCAAACGGGTCGACACTGTTCCAGGAGGAGAGCTAGAAGCCCCTGGCTATCAGCATTAGCAACTGAACAGGAATGGAAATATGCACCATAAAAATAAGTGCTCAGGGCTGGAGAGATAGTCCCAGAGATAAGGTGCTTGCCTTGCATGTGATCAAGTCCCAGTTCAACTTGCAGCACCACGTAGGGTCCCCTGAGCATGTCCAGGTGTGTCCTCCCCACCAAAAAGAAAGAAATAAGTGACCACCAAGTAGTTGCTAATATTAGTTTGTGTTCCTAGCAGTTTTATTCTTGCCACTTGCTTTGGGGAGTCTGAAAAGTTACATTTAGCCTGAAAGGAAGCCCATAGCCAGTCAAACCAAGGTTGACATGGAAATGTTAAGAACGTTGGACAATCCTAATGCATCATCAGAATCACCTCGGGAACTCTGTACACAAACAGGGGGAGACAGACACACTCCTGGCCCAGGAAATCAGAATGGGACGAAGGGCACGGGAGAATGCTGTAAGATATGTTTAATGTGCCGATGATTTTATTTATTATGGTTTGGGAGGGTCACAGGTCACACCTGGAGGTGCTCAGGGCTTACTCCTGGTTCTATAGTCAAGGATCACTCCTAGTGCAGCTCAGGGGACCATCTGGGGTGCTGGGAATCAAATCCGGATTGGCTGCTTGCAAGGCAAGCACCCTGCCTGCTGTGTTATTTGTCTGTGCCTCACCACCCCCCCCCCCCCCCCCCGCCGACACACACAGATGATTTTCATGTGTGGCCAGGATTACAAATTACAAACCCTGATTGAGAAGATGCAAGATTCTGTAACTAGTTCACACAGGAGAACTCACCAGAGCAGGCTTCCTGGAAGCCTGAAGGAAGACCCCAGACTTCCCTGGGTCAGGTTTTATGCATGTTCACGGTTAACCACATGCCTTTGCTTTAAAGATTGGACCCCAAGGTGAGTGACGTGGGCTGGTGGCCCAGTGATGTGGAGTGTAGAATGGAAGGCCACCTCCAGTCACCACCATGCACTAAAGCCTCCAGCGGGAGCCTTATTGCCCAAGTCTTGATGTCTCACAACTAACAGGTCTTGATGTTTAGGATCAGAAAGTGACAGCGATGACTCCTTTGATGCATCAGAAGCGCCTGAGGGGACTGAGAAACCAGATTGGGAAAGAAGATGCAGGGCTGCCACAGATGTGGGCTACACAGTTCATCCCAGAATCCTTTAGAGGGCTGGAGAGATAGTCACGGAGTTTCAAGTTAGCCGTGCATGTGGCCGACCAGGGTTCCATCCCTGTTATCCCAAGTGCAATTCGTATGTAATTCATCCATATGTAGTTTACTGCATATAATCCTTTGAGCACCGCTACGAGTAATTCCTGAGTGCAGAGCCAGAAGTAACCCCTGGGTATTGCTGGGTATGAACACCCCCTCCCCCCAAAAAAAATAAATGAAAGCACAGAATCTTTTAGAATCGAAGAGCCCTTGGCTTCAGAATTAAAGAGGCTGGTAGAGTCTCTGGCCCTTCCTGCCTCTACTTGCCCACTCTGTGCTCAGGGGTCACTCCGGTTGATGCTGGAGGGATTATATGCTGTGCCAGGGATCACTCCAGAGTCTGATGCATGCCAAGCGAGCACCTTAACTTCTTGCCTGGACCGGACCCAGGTGTTCCTGACAGTCAGCCAGCTACTGAGTGGTAGCAAGAGGATGGGCTGAGGGGGGTTTCTCCCAGAGCAGGGTTGCAGTAGTTGCATGGAGCCTACCCAGTACCCCATTCTTGCCCCGCAGGTGGGGCCATGCGGGCGCTGTACGCCTACAGCCCGCTGGAGGACAGCTGGAGCCTGGTCACGCAGCTCAGCCACGAGCGCGCCAGCTGCGGCATCGCGCCCTGCAACAACCGCCTCTACATCACGGGCGGCCGCGACGAGAAGAACGAGGTCATCGCCACCGTGCTGTGCTGGGACCCCGAAACCCAGAAGCTGACGGAGGAGTGTGTCCTGCCCCGGGGGGTGTCGCACCACGGCAGCGTCACCATCAGGAAGTCCTACACCCACATCCGCCGCATCGTGCCGGGGGCCGTGTCGGTCTGACGGTGGGGGGGGGGGCGTGGAGGCCGTGCACGACCCCCTTCTCAGTCGCTCAGGCTGCACTTTGGGGCTCCCCGTGACTCCCCGAACTGATTGCTGACCTACCTCAGGAGGGAAGACGATGACTACTGGACTCTAGGGGTCCCCCATCCCAGGCCACTTTCTCCGCCAGAAACGTCTGGATCTCCAATCAATGAGCTTTGGCGACAAGACTTGGTCGCTGCCGTTTCCCAGGCGAGAGGCTCAGGGGCTGAGTACGGAGAGCTAGCCCTGGAGTCCAAACCAAGGTCTTCCCCCTAAAGTCACACCTGCCCAGCCACCCGGGCTCAGAGCCGGGGGAGCACAGGCCGGAGTGATAGTGCAGCGGGTGAGGCACTTGCGTTGCCCACCATCGACCCTGGTTCCATCCCTGGCTTCCCCTATGGTCCTCCCGCGGAGCACCACCAGGAGTGATTCCCCAAGCAGGGTCAGGAGTAAGTCTTTAACACCACCAGGTGTGGCCCAAAACCAATCGAACAAAACCTGGCTCTTTTTTTTTCTCTCCCCTTTACTTTTTCTGCAAATTTTCACACCAGAGAAATACTGGAATATCTTTTTGTTTTGTTTTGTTTTGGGGCCTCACTCAGTGGTGCTCAGGGCTTACTTACTCCTGGCCCTGGGAACAGTCACTCGGGGCAGGGCTCTGGGGACCCTGTGGGGTGCCAGGACTTGAACCCGGGTTGGCTGGTGAAAGGCAAGCACCCAATTTGTTGTCCTAACTCTGACCCCTCCCCTCTCTCTCTCTCTCTCTCTCTCTCTCTCTCTCTCTCTCTCTCTCTCTCTCTCTCTCTCTCTCGCAGTTGCTAGGGATCAAACCCAGGGACTTTCACGTATAAAGGCGAGTGCTCTACTGCTAAGCTATATCCCCAGTACCTTCTTATCTCTTCACCTTGTATTTAAACTCAGGTCATGGAGCCCTTGGTGTGATGCCCTTGGATCCTTCTTGAGACTGTGTTCCAGAAGGTTCCAGTGTGGCATCACCTGCAGTGAAACTAGCAAACGGCTTGTTCCCTCTTATAGGTGGAGAGATGGGCTGGGGAGGGCTGGTTTGCCTCCAGAGAGATAAAAGTCTCTGTGCTTTCCCATGGAAGTGACAGTTAATTTTTTTTTTTTTATGATCCAAGGAGACCCATTTGGACTATAACTGTCAGTGCCAAATTGAACTATGCATTGAATACAGGCCACCGTCCTATCTCTTTCTGTTCAACCATGTCCTACAACATAGAAGTTTCCAGAGACTTTAAATGCTATTTTTAAAGTGATATTCGAACTCTGCTGGCCCCTGTGGTATTCGAACTCTCCTTGATGGCAAATTTTCAACTTTTTACTTTTGGGGGAGAGGCATGTCCTGTGGGACTCAGGGATCACTTTGGACTTCCCCTATTGTCAAAACACCTCCCCAGGGACTCCAGCTCTTGAGCTGTCCTCTGGGTCCAGTTCCACTCTTCAAACAGAGCTTTGGGTCCATGTTCCTGCGGTCTTCCTGAAATTCCGTATTCTGCATTCTTCTAACCCCTTCTGTGGGTTTTCAGACCAGCGTGCTGCAGTTCTGCCTCCTTTGCTGTGAAGAAGCAAAAGCTCTCAGATGAGCTCATTGGAAATTCATTCTGATCTCTGAGTTGGGGGATGAGATGAAGAGATCTGGTTTCATGTGCTCTATTTAAACCGCAGCAACAATGGGAACAACATAGTAACCGAGTTACCCAACGTCTTCTTTTCATCATATGATTTCCAATCTCTTTGCTGAGTTGCATTTGTCAGGCGTGGTCCCTTCTGCCTGTGTTTCTCAGTATTGGGGGAGGTGGGAGGCATCATGATTGATAGTGAATTTAGTTTTTAGACAGGAGTTATTCTTAGGGCAAGCTAGAGTCCAAAGCAGGTTTGAGAAGGCTTGGAAAATGACAAGTCAGGTTTCTGGGTATGCTTAGATCATGAAGGAGAAATCTAAGTCCATCCTGATGTGCAAAATGCTCTGTCTTAGGATCAGAGGTAAAGATTCAGAATTTTAAAAGCAGGGAAAATGCAAACACCTCTGTGGAAATTTAGAACACTGGCATCATATTCATGAACACTAGTAACCTTCAGGAAGCTACTGGCTAAGACCATTTAAATTATTGCTGAGTTCAACTCCGCAAATAGTCCTGGAATCCTTTATGTTTCTCAAGCCTTGGAGATACCAATTCCCACCCTAAAAACACCAATCAAGGTACCTAGGCCATTATCACTCTTCTACTTTTCCTTTTATGACATTAATGGGGACTGAGATACATATGAAGTGATAAGGGCACATCCAAATTGTTATGGCTCTCTGGGAAGCTGTGCATTTGGGCCAATAAGGCAGCTTTGACTTAGCTTTGAGATCTTCAGAAACCATTTATACATGACAAGAGAAATCAGTTGTATTGCCTAGATGACTTTAGAGAGCAACATCCAAAGGAGAGATTCAATGACTGCGTTGATGTCAAATCCAGAGAGCCTACCCTCAGAGGAGAAGATGCCAAGTCGAGGCAGTAATTGGACAAAAACGTCAACAAATCTGGAGGCCACCAGCAGCTTAGCCCTCAGTCGGGAAAGTGAGGACTTTGGGTCTTCGTGCTCTAAGCTGGATCCTAAACTCAGAACTCAAGTTTCAGGATAAGTTCAAGATATCAGATGGAAGACAAGGGATGAATTCTATAATGCTCATAATCTAGATATGCAGTGAATTGTGGTTAAAACCCTAGCTGGCCCTCAAGGCACAGGGGTGCTCAGCAGCACCCTAACTTAGCAGACAAAGATCCAGAATTCTCACCTGGATGCTGCCTGTGGATAGCTTTTAAGGGAAAGAGAAAAGTTCAAGTTTGGGGGGACACTTCCTAAGCAGAATCAGAAGCCTTCTGGACATGAACTCTTAAAATTCAATTTCCATTCTCGGATGAATAAGGAAGCAAAAAAGCAAAATTGCCCCCAATTAACCATCATAACCCATCCACCAGCAGGGGTTGGGGGCTGGGTGGGGCAAAGAAGACAGTGTCCTGTGAGGCAGAGACAGAGGACCTGAGAACTCAGGCAGGGCACTGCGGGTACAGAGGATCGGTTCTTCAGACAGAACCTGTGAACGGCCAGGTACTCGATGGGGAGACGAGAAGGTAGGGGAGAGGAGGGAGAGTCAGGTGCTAAGACTCCAGTTAGAACAGGGGCTCAGGGGCCCTGGATCTGTGATCATGCCTCTGTTCTCGAGAATGAGAAGGGAAGGGGAAGCAGGAGTAGAGCTCAAAGCAAAGCTGCATCTCGACATGAGGAGGCACGAGTTAGAACAAGACCAGCAGTTAGACCAGCTGTGTCTCCCACGGTGGTTGTGGGCCCAAGAGGAGGCCCAGCAGATCCACAGGGAGAAACCTGTCAGGGCGGTTAAGGAACCCCTGTTGCCAAGGTTGGTACGAAGGGGCACGGCGTTTGACTCACCAACACCGACAGATAAACATTCTCTTTAGCTTTCATCACATTCAACTCTCAGTGTCTTTTCGAAACTCTCTCTCCCTCTCTCTCTCTCTCTCTCTCTCTCTCTCTCTCTCTCTCTCTCTCTCTCTCTCTCTCTCTCTCTCTCTCTCTCTCTCGCTGCCCTGGAACTCAAAGCAAGCTATGTTCTCAGGGAAATGCAATAGCATTACGAAGCTCCTTGAGGTACCGTTGCTGTTTACTTACCCTACTTGATTTTGAATAAAAAGAAAAGTGCTCAGTAGAATTTTAAAGGTGAGTAAATAGAGCTGGAATGTCTCATTGAAAGTTCTAATTTGCGGGTTGCAAAATCATGTTTTCCCTTCTCTGTTGATCTGGGTATTATGTTAATGGAAGAGGCAGCCTTTGTGGAGATCCACAAATGTCTCAAATAGCATCCACTGCAAAGACAAGCCAGTGTTGACAAGTTGGGCTTCCATATTTACAGGTTTAAAAAAATAGTCAAGACTTAGTTAACAAAATTTGTTCAGTATTGTGGTTGCATAAAGTTGTATTTTCTACGTGATCAAACTAAAAATATTGTTTATAGGTAAATATGCAAATAAAGTTTTATTTATTCAATAAAATATGTGTGAAATGGGTAAGAATACAGTCACTCAGTGAAGTTTTTCTGTACTTGTTTTGACTAATATAAATGGTATCACAATATAAATTAGCGTAGGAGAAAGAAAGTTGAAAACATTTCAGCTGGGGGGCCAGAAAGATAGTACAGTGGGTAGGGCACTTGCCTTCCATGCAGCTGACTCAGGTTTGATCCCCCGTATCATGTATGGTCCCCTGAGCCCCGCCAAGAGTGATCCCTGAGTGTAGTGCCAGGAGTAAGGCCTGAGCACTGCCGTATGTGGCCCCCAAACCAAACCAAAACATTTCAGTTGGTTCAGGAATGTTTTAATAAATTCATAGGAGAAAGTGACTCAGTTTGACTTTGAAATCCTTAAAAGAAAAAAAATAAGAAAACCTTTCCCTTTCAGAAAGTCTTATGATGTTATTGATTTTGTTTTTAATTTTATGACTCTTTGCTCTTAAATTTCCCATTTCATTTTTCTGTGTAAATGAGGCTTATTGCACCCCAGTGATTTCTAGGCTTTTTTAATGTTTAAATTTGATTAATTTCATCAGTCCACAAAAAAATGTTCAATTTTTCCCTTTTGTTTCTGTATATTTTTTTTCAAATGTTACAATAATTTTTTTCAAACGTTACAATGTTAACACTTATGACAAAATAAATGACTGGTCACCCTCCACCACTTCAAAAAAAGAAAGGAAAAAGAAAGTGACTCAGTTTGGTGTCTGTTGCAAAGGGACTCTTCCCTTCTGGCCCCCAGGGTCTCTGCAAAGCAGCTTTTACCAATCCCATTTGCACGTAGGCCTCCTTGTCCCCTCCGCTTCACGTGGGAGCCCCTGCTATGTCTCACCTGACCTTTCATCCCTTTCTTCACCAGCCTTGTCCTGCTGACTCTTAAGGCCTGCACTTCTCCCAGCGGGCCGTGGGAATGGAGTGTGCGAGCCCCCAGATCTGTGCAGTTTGTTTCAGATGACAAAGTTCCTCTGCAATTGTACAGGAAACTGTGGCTTTAGAGAAATGGGGGTGATTTACAGGAATAGCCTGAGGGCACTGCCCCTAAGTCCAGCCCCAAGGCCTCTGAGCACACACCCCGGGAAGTCTAGCCCCATCCCTTCAGTGGGATGTGCTCTGGGTCCAGCCTGGACTGGCCGCCAAACAACTGGTATACCAGCTGTGAGTTAAAATGGCCTTCTGACCTCAGCATCTTGGCCAAGCCTTGCAATCTTCCTGCTGGGCCAAATGGTCACCTGATACCTGGGGTTTGGTGCTTGGCAGCTGCCCCACGTTTCCAGGTCCCTGTTGGTGCCCGGCGCTTTCTGCCAGGGTGGCCTTCCCTAGCCTGGGCCTTGCTGTGGCTTATCTATAGGCTCTCTCTTGCCCTTCCTGCCTTCCTGGGCTGGCGCTCACCTTTTGCTCCTGTATGAGGCCACGGTTTCGGACCTTTGGTGCAGGGGCCTAACTGGAGCATGAACCCCACTCCTGTCCCCAGGTTCCTGGCCACCAGCCACCCCTTTTACCAACCATTCTGGTTCTCACTGTCATGTTGGTCTCTAGGACTCAGGATTTTCCCTTTATTTTTTTCCCTATTGTTTTTCTTGTTTTTAATTGCATCACTGTGAGATTCACACTTACAAAGTTGTTCATGATCGGGTTTCAGTCATACAGTGTTCCAACACCCATCCCTTTACCAGTGTACATTTACCAGCAGCAATGTTCCCAGTTCCCTTTCCCTCCGGCCAACCTCACTCCCTTCTCCTCTGTGTGTGTGTGTGTGTGTGTGTGTGTGTGTGTGTGTGTGTGTGTGTGTCCCTCTCTCTCTTTCTCGCTCTCACTCTCTGTCAGGCTTCTCCCTTTAGCCGGCTAAGCCCTCTCTGTTGTCCTTCACTCCTGCTGGACACGCCATCTTGACACCAAGCTCTCCCCATCTGAGCCTCCACCAGGGCCCCTACCCTGCTGCCTCCCCTCGGTCCCCAAACCCAGAAACCTCGTGACCTTGCCTTGACCTCTAACTACCCTAGCAAGGTCAGTCCTGATTTCTTTTTTTTTTTTATTAGTTTATTTTTATTTATTTATTTTTTTTTTTTTTTGCTTTTTGGGTCACACCTGGCGATGCACAAGGGTCACTCCTGGCTCTGCACTCAGGAATTACCCCTGGCGGTGCTCAGGGGACCATATGGGATGCTGGGAATCGAACCCGGGTCGGCCGCGTGCAAGGCAAACGCCCTACCCGCTGTGCTATCACTCCAGCCCCATTATTAGTTTATTTTTAATTAGAGAGTCATCGTGAGGGTACAGTTACAGATCCATACATCTTTGTCCTCATGTTTCCCCCATACAAAGTTCAATAACCCATCCCTTCACCAGTGCCCATTCTCCACCACCAGTAAACCCAACATCCCTCCCCCCCTCCCCAGTCCCGTCTCCCCCCACCCCACCCTGCCACTATGGCAGGGAATTCCCTTTTGTTCTCTCTCTCTGATTAGGTGTTGTGGTTTGCAATAAAGGTGTTGAGTGGCCATTGTGTTCAGTCTCTAGTCTGTATTTGGCCCGCATCACCCTTCCCCCACATGACCTCCAACCACTTTTTACTTGGTGGTCCCTTCCCTGAGTTACCCAGAATGAGAGACCAGCCTCCAAGCCATGGAAACAATCTCCTGGTACTTATTTCTACTATTCTTGGGCGTTAGTCTTATAGTCTATTATCCTATATTCCACAGATGAGTGCAATCTTTCTATGTCTGTCTCTCTCTTTCTGACTCATTTCACTTAGCATGATACTTTCCATGTTGATCCGCTTATATGCAAACGTCATGACCTCATTTTTTCTAACAGCTGCATAGTATTCCATTGTATAGATGTACCAGAGTTTCTTCAACCAGTCATCTGTTCTAGGGCACTCGGGTTTTTTCCAGATTCTGGCTATTGTAAACAGTGCTGCGGTGAACATATAAGTGCATATGTCACTTCGGGTCAGTCCTGATTTCTGAGGTTCAGAGAAACAACAAAAGAGAACCTGCGACTTGCCGGCCCTGCAGCTCTCTGAAAGGTTTGTGTTCAAGGATCCTGTCCTGTTCCGCTCGTGCAATGAAGCTGGCTTCTCCGAACCCGGCAACAGAGGGAAAAGTTCTGGCGGGTGTGGGGAGCCACAAAGAGTGGGATCCCACAGTCCCAACCTGGTCTTGGGAAAAAAGGAGCCCTGGAGGTGACCTTCAGTGAGTCTCCCTAAGGACCTCATAGATAAAGCCGAAACGGTAAGTCCTACCTCATGGACGACTTCGAGGGAGAGGACAGGGACCAAGAGCAGAGCGCAATGGGTTCAAGGCTCTGGCTGAGGACGCCCAGTTTCAGCTCCCCTGAAGCTGAGGAAGTGTGTGTGTGTGTGTGTGTGTGTGTGTGTTTGTGTGTGCACGCGCGTACACATGCTATGTGTGTGCCATGCTGTGTGCACAAATGTATATACACTCTATCAAAAAGAAACAAAGCCAGACATCAGTTAAAGCAGTAAGGAAAAGTCTCTTTCACAGCTTTAGCAACCATTGATTCAGAAACTATGGACGTGCTGAGCAAGGCCAGGCCTGGTGACTGGTGCAAAGCTGAATCCCAGCCCTAACGGGAGAAGGAGGGACAGATGGAGGGGTGGAGGGACGGAGGGATGGAGGAGAGGAGGGGGACCTCGGGGGGGGGGGGGGGAAGCCCCATGGTGCTAAGTGCAGTGGCACCAGGCCAGCTGGGTCGGCGGAGTCCTCCTCAGACACGGGGGCCCCGGGCCTGGTCACACTTCAGCTTCTGCTGAGTTGCAGGGGTTCAGACTTTCCCCTCAGAAAGCGGCAGAAGGGGAGCCCCCATATCGGCCCACGGATCAGCACATCGAGGAGGGAGTGCAGCCTCTCCTCAGAACTAAGGAGCAAGTGCTTTACACAGTGATGACCTGCAGACAGGCCCTTGGACGCTGGGCCCAAGGATGGGGGTCGGGGGGCAGCTGTGTCCTTGTGGCCCGAGGCTGTTGGACTCTGTGCTGGGAGTCAGGGGGAGCTACAGTGCCCATGGATTTGCTTCTCTGGGGTTCACTCCCAGAGTAGTGCTCCAGGAGGTGCTCAGGGGACCACACAGTGGCAGGGATCAAATTTGGGGTTCCCCCACACCCAGCAACTTTGAACATTTCCCCAGCCCCTCAGAGCATTTTTCCAGGGGTTTCCCCAGTGGTGCTCCTGTGTGAAGAGCACCCCAGACTTGGTGCAGAGCTCAGGGGTCCCGGGCTCCTCCTCGAGGGACTCCAGGCTGGTGCTCAGGGCCTCCTGCGTCCGGACGTGCCTTTTAGCCCTCGCTGCCAACTCCCTGGCTCCGAGCAGAGTCTTTCTGAGGCTCTCTGTGCTGGGTAGAATTTGCTTTATGAAACGGATAGTTTCAGAAATGGGTGTGGGGTCCGAGAGACGGCTCAAATGGCTGGGGCATGAAGACCTGGGCGTTGCCTCCGGGAGCTCCAGGTTCAATTCCTGGTGTCACATCACCACCAAACACGGCAGGGAGTGACCTCCCTCCCCCAGCACTGGGAGAGGTGTCCCTTCCCGGCCAAAAAAGGAAGCAGGAGTGCCCACAGTTTGCACTGATTCTGGGGATATTTGAAGGAACTGACCATTCTACAACCCACACAGCTCATGGTGAAACCAGAAACACCCAAACTCCTCCTTCTAGAACATTCTGATGTCAACAGCAGAGAGAAAAAACATGCTAAAATTTCTGCCAACCTCTATAGATCAGAGTGAGGCTTTCAAACATTTACGACTCTTGATATCAGTTTCCAAACAAAACATTTTCATCTTTTTTTCCTCCTATTGTCCTGTATGTTTTTCTGAAATGCTGCCCACAGTCCCCTGAATCAAGTTCATCACCCACTCACCAAGGGGTCCCAATCCCGTCCCCAGGCACACCTGTCGGTCCCAGGCCGGAGGGTGTAGACCTGGGTAGCAGGAGCTGTGTGGATGGGGAGCGTGGGAGGGGATGGTGGACGAAGCCTTGCTTCTGTCTTCACTGCAGAAACCAGAGCAAAAGTCCTCCTGTGTGGAGCCCTAGGCCTGACCTTAGGGAAGCAGAATTTTTGTGGGTGACATTCTATTCTTTCATACTTAAAATGTAGTAATATGAGTGTTTATTGAGCAATTTCCCAGAAACATGGGGCAGGGCCAGAAACAGTCACTGAGACTGAGGCAGGACAAAGCCAGGCAAGGTTTGGTGTCAGGTGTGTGCCCGGGAGAAGGCCACTCTCCAGCCGGCACTGTCCAAGCCCAGAGGGAAAGTGCCACCTCCACCGGGCTGCACTGAGCCAGGAGAGAGTGTCTGGAGCCTCTGGTCTCACTGTGTGCCACACGATGCCAGGAGCCAGCCTGGCAACCACAAACAGAGCCACGTCCGCATTCTCCAAAGCTTCAGCCGGGAAAACGATAGACCCCCTGGACAAATGAATCACATAGAGTCACGCGATTATGGGTAGTGCAGGAAAGCAAGAAGAGCCTCACAAAGGACGTGTGTGCTGCTTAGGGGGACAGAGAGCCAGAGAGACAGTCCAGGGCCCAGGGGCTGCCTTACGTGCCGCTGACCACAGTTAGATCCCCGGAACCTCCTATGGTTCCCCAAGAACAAGGGCAAGACCACTCGGGAGTGAGCCTGGGCAAGGAAGGAAAATCCCTGGGCATGAGGAAAACTGGGGACAAGGGTGGTGGGACATGTACACGGGTGAAGGGACGGGTATTAGAACATGACATGACTGAAACCCAATCATGTACAACTGTGTAACTGTGTATTTCACTGTGATTCAACTTAAAAAATAAATATTATAAAAAAGAAAGAGAAAGCCCTGAGCACTGCCAGGCGTGGCCCCCAAACCAACCAACAAAATAGTTAGGGCAGTGTGAGAGTGAAGCAGGCTGGCAGGAAGATAGAGAAGGGCCCCCTATGTCATTGAGTCCTGGGGAAATAATAAAATCAACTAGCCCTAAGGCTCTCAGGACCCACCTTGTGGACATATGAGTTCAGGCCTGATAAGACTTTTACCTGACCCCAAGGGACCCAGCCCTGGCAGCCAAAAACCTCCAGAACTCAACCACCGCCGTGCGCATGGCCACTCTCCACACACTCTGAGCGTCACCCACGAGTGTACCTACTCCTGGACACCGTGGCCACATTTGCAGCCGTGCAACACCTCATAGGACACACCTACCTATACTCCAAGAGTACCGCACCACATTTGATGGGGTTCAAAGTAGGAGACAACCAATCTTAGAGGGAAATTTAATTTTTACAGATAAATACATGTATATATATGTATATCATTATCACTATCATCTTGTTGATTCTCGATTTGCTCAAGTGGGCCCAGTAATGCCTTCATTCGTCCTAGACCTGAGATTTTAGCAGCCTCTCTTTACTCATCCTTCCCAACGGTGCCACATCAGAGGCTCTTACAGGGTCAGGAGAATGAGACCCATCATTGTTACTGTATTTGGCACATGAATATGCCACGGGGAGCTTGCCAGGCTCTCCCTTACTATTCCATGTAAACGCCAAAATATATATTAATGCAGAATTGCTTTGAAAGTATTAATGACAGGTGAGATATGATTACTGCCATAACTAGATGCAAGTATAAAATAAAATGTAATGTAATATACTTATATTCCAGAGTTGAAAACATACATATGTAAATGAGTATATATAAGCACACAAGGCTCAACCTTTAACAACATGTTAGTGATCTCTTATAGAAGGGCTTAATGATCCCTGGGTGAAATACAACAATCCTCACACTCTTTCCTCTAAGGATACTTTTTAGTAGCATTTTTTATGGTTTTCCATAACAACCAATACAAAATATATTATTTCATCTCTGTTTGGGGGCAGGGATTGGGGTTCAGGATGGAAACATCTGAAATATGGTGGTGGGAAGGTATAATGGTGGTGGGATTGGTGTCTAAATATTAAATGTAATCAAATATTGTGAAATACTTCATAAAATAATTTTTTTAAATACAAAAAAAGAGACCTTTACCTGAGGTTAACACAGACCCAGAGAAGGCCGATCCCAACTCCAAGAGAAGCTCCCACCAAAACAAAGGCCAGGGAAGGAATAGCAAAGAAGACCATCAACTACTCCCAACTTGACTCCCTTGGCAGCGACCCTGGCAGTGAACTCTTACAGAGGTAGAAAGCTCTGCCTGGGGCAGCCAGGGAGAAACCCTATAAAAGGCGACTTGAAGAAAGGAAGTGCGCACAGGTGGGTCCGCCAGCATCCACCAGCATCAACAGTCCACGGGCTGACACTTGCCTTGCCTGTCGCTGACCCTGGCTCCCTGCCTACCCCTGCATGGTCCCCCAGAAGAACCAAGGGGCGATTCCCCAAACACTTCTGGGTGTGGTCTTCCCTCCCCAACATAGGGCGAGCAGAGATGCCCTTCCTAAGAAAGACTCACAGAAACGTGAGCTGTGAGGAAGTTGAGGTCTTGCAAGTTTCAGGGGAAGCAAGTTTCAGGGTACAGGCATAGCTGGTGCCAGAGTCCTGGTGTGGGGGCCTCCCTGTAGCCAGAGAGCCACCAAGGGCTTGGTGGCATGGACTTCACTGTCTCAGCCACATCTCCAGCCCCTGATGCTTTAAAAAAACAAACAGCCCTCTGCTTGGGGCCAGAGATAGTATAGTGAGGCACTTGCCTAGCACATGGCTGACCTGGACTCGATCCCTGACACCCCAGAGGGCCCCCGATTATTCCTCAAGGAATAATTGCTGAGCACAGAGCCAGGAGTAAGCCCTGAGCATCACTGGCTGTGGCTCCCAAGCCAAACCATAAACAAACGCTTCTCCATTGTCCCAAATAACGGGGACTGTGATTCCACACATTACAAAGCACACAACAAAAGCAAACAGGAGAATAGCACAGCGGGTAGGGCATTTGCCTTGCATGCGGCCAACCCTGGTCCAACCCCCCATGCCCCATATGGTTTGCTGAGCATCGCTGGGAGTAAATCCTGAGTGCAGATTCAGTAGTAAACCACGAGCATCGCCAGGTGTGACCAAAAAGCCAAAAAAAAGAAGAAAAATAAAAGAATGAAATAAAAAAAGGAAGGAAGGAAGGAAGGAAGGAAGGAAGGAAGGAAGGAAGGAAGGAAGGAAGGAAGGAAGGAAGGAAGGAAGGAAGGAAGGAAGGAAAGGAAGGAAGGAAGGAAGGAAGGAAGGAAGGAAGGAAGGAAGGAAGGAAGGAAGGAAGGAAGGAAGGAAGGAAGGAAGGAAGGAAGGAAGGAAGGAAGGAAGGAAGGAAGGAAAAGGAAACAAACCCAGCGATGTGTTTTAAGTCTCACCCAGTGTGTGGCAATTGGGCTACCAGCCCTGCGAGAAGGTAGGTGTTTCCATGAGTTTGTCCCAGGGACTTCAGGGGATGCGTCTTCTTGGAGGCGGTTCAGGACGCTCAGTAGGAGCAGGGGGAGAGCTGTGGTGGGCTTGAGCATGTTGCCACTCATTTCCCACTCAACAACATCATCTCGACATCACCTGCAGCCTCTCTGCCTTAAGGGAGGGTGCTGAGAGCCTGTGGAGGGTGAAGCAAGGTCACATCTGGTGCAGGCTCCGTGCCTTGCCCACTGGTTGTACACTGGCGCTGTCCTCATCTGTGTAGAGTCTGGTCCGCTGAGCCCTCGATAATGTTGCTATATTCTCCCCCATCAGTAGCACCGTGGAAGGGCACCTGAGAAAATGCCACCCCAGGAATGACCGTGGCACTATTTAGCATCTCCAGAACACTTAACACATCTGAAATCCAGCTACATAAACCACATGTCAATTTTTATTTAGAACATGCAATTTATAAAGCAAAATAGTGGAAGCAAATCAACTAATTAAAAAATTGTGGGAAATTTGCATATCAAGTAGACCAACGTGGAGAGTATCCTGCTAAGTGAAATGAGTCAGAAAGAGAGGGACAGACGTAAAAGGACTGCACTCATTTGTGGAATACAAAGTAGCATAATAGAAGAGTAACTCCTAAGGAGAGTTAAAATAAGGGTCAGGAGGACTGCCCCACGGCTTGGTAGCCGATCTCATGCACTGGGAAAAAAGGTAGCTGGGATGGAGAGAGGAGCATTAAATAAATGATGGTTGAAGGGATCACTCGGGATGGTAGATGCATGTTGAAAGTAGACTATGGACCAAACATGATGGCTGCTTGTTACCTGTATTGCAAACCGTAACACCCAAAAGGACGGAGAGAGAAAGAGGGATTGTGCCTGCCACAGAGACAGGGGGTGGGAGGGATACTGGGAACATTGGGGGTGGGGAATGGGCACTGGTGGAGGGATGGGTACTTGAATATTGTTTGACTGAAACGCAATCATGAAACTCTGTAAGTCTGTAAATGTATCTCACGATGATTCATTAAAACTTAAAATTTAAAAAAATAAAAAATAGAAAATTGTGGGTTGGGGAGAGAGTGCAGGGGTTAGGCTTGGGTACGTCTGATCCTGGCTCCACCCCTGGTACCACATGTTTCCCTGAGCATCTCTGGGTGTAGGCCTGAGGGCCCCCAAAAACCGCGGGATTGGCCCTGGTGGTCCCCCGCAGTGCAGGACCCCCGCTACATCACACATTGGCTACTGGGATTCACTGTCCAGCCTGGTTGTTGGAGGAGTGGCCCTTGAGCACAGTTCTGGGGCGCTGTTGGGCCCATCTTCACAGCCCGCAGCGGTGGAGCAGAGTAGGAAGCATGGTTAGGAAGGGGCAGGGCACGCTTGCTGCTCTCCGCACCCCACTCCCCAGCGGGGCCCAAAGGCAGCGAGTTCACAGCCTCTGATTCCGAAAGGTGAGTCACTGCTTTCAGGTGAGAAAACTAAGGCTGAGAGCTGCCGGAGCACCCCAGAGCCCGGGCTGGACACAAGCACGAGGGGCTCTGGAAATGGGGCGTGCTTCCGCTCTGTTCCTGGCTGCTTTCCAGAAGATGGATAGTGGAGTGATGCCGGAGCTCAGTGTGACGCTGAGATCCTACCGAGGGTCTCAGCGTGCACGACACAATTCTAGTCACCCTGAGAAAGCTGGAAATAGGTAGCGCTAAGTCACTGTCATCTGTGCAGTCAGAGGCTTGACACCGTGGGCACACACATGCATGCACATGCGCATACACACACGTGCACACACATGCACACACTTATATATACACACATGCATCACACACATACATATACATGTGCGTACATGTGCGCACATGTGTGCACATGCGTGCATGCACACGTGCACACACACATCTACATGCATGTGCACACACATACACACATGCACTTTCTCATACACACGCACACACCTACACACATGTGCACATGCATGCACACACACATGCAATTACATGTACTCACACATGCACGTACACACATGCAGACACAGGTACTGTGTCAGAGATGGCCTCCACACGTCCAGTCCTCACTGCACTTTTGAAATTGTCCACTAGAGGGCCCAGGTGACCCTGAGCTCCTTACAGGAAAGCAGGCTGGTGTCAGCCCTGGGTCTGTGGCCCCACCAGTTCCTCGGAAGGAGCTCCTAGGGTAACCGTGGCCTGTTGCATTCGGAATTCACTGAATCTCAGACGTGGGGCTTCGTTTTCAGACCACACCGAAGGATGCTCAGGGCTAGTCCTGCAGAGTGCTGGGATGTTCCTCCTGGCAGTGCTCAGACAGAAGGCATGTGCTGTCTCCCCAAGCCTTGTCTGTGTCTTTCTTTTTCTTTTTTGGGGGTCACACCCGGCGATGCACAGGGGTTACTCCCAGCTCTGCATTTAGTAACTACTCCTGGCGGTGCTGAGGAACCACGTGAGATGCTGGGGATTGAACCTGGGTGGGCCCCGTGCAAGGCAAACGCCCTACCCGCTGTGCTGTTGCTCCAGCCCTTGTCTGTGTCTCTATTATAAATGAGAAAGGGCAGTGCTATTCGTGATTGTGATTCACTTTGCACACAGCAGTCATCGCCTTTGCCTTGACATTCCTCTTCTCTTTCCCCAGAGATTGGCCATTTGGCCCAGTCTTCACCTGTCTTGCTTAGCACGGCTGGGTGGAGCCACTAGCATGTGTGAGGCCCTGGGCTGATCCCTGGCCACACAGACAGACAGATAGACACAAGGACACACACACACACACACACACACACACACTCTCACATTCCTAATCACTTATGTTGTGTTATTTAGCATAACTGAGGTGAGCCATGGATCACACCCGGCGGTGCTCAAGGGTTACTCCTGGCTCTGCACTCAGGAATTACTCTTGGTGGTGCTTGGGGGTCCATATGGGATGCCAGGGACCAAACCTTGGTCGGGTGCATACAAGGCAAGCGCCCTACCTGCTGCACTCTCTCTCCAGCCCATCTTTATTGTATTAAAAATAAAGGGTGTCAGGCTGGAGCGATAGCACAGCGGGTAGGGCATTTGCCTTATACGCGGCCCACCTGGGTTCATCCCCAGCATCCCATATGGTCCGGCAAACAATGCCGGGAGTGATTCCTGAGTGCAAAGCCAGGAGTAACCCCTGAGCATCACTGAGTGTGAGCCCCCCCCCAAAAAAATCAATCAATCAATAAAATAAATAAATAAAAACAAAGGTTGTGTTCTCTCTTTTTAAAAACAGCTTTATTGCCCTATAATTTATGTGCCATAAAATCTAAGCTGACTTAACGGCACCAATTTGCTGGTCAATGGTATATTTACAGACCCGGACAAAGATGATCAAAATCTAATCATGGAACATTTTCCTCATCCTCAGGAGCCCTTAGCGCCTTTATGGCCATCCCCCGCCACGCCTGGCCGTGGGCAGCCACTGCGCTGGGTGCCGGCCGACTTCCTGGTTCCCTGCCCTCTCCGCTGCCCGCCAGCCGCGGCTGCTCTCAGCAGAGGCCGCGCAGAGTCGGCGGTGGCTCCCGCATCCTCAGCCGCGGGGCTCCGGGGGTCTCGCTCACGCAGTTGCGGTGCTCAGTTGCGGCGCTCCGTCGCCGCGCTCGCTCGCGGACACCCACGGGCTCTCTTGGCTGAGACGCAGGAGTTAGGGTAGCGGTGCTTGTTGGAGCAGAATCACTGCAGCGTTCTACTTGCACTTTTTTTTTTTTTTTTTTTACTTTTTTTGGGTCACACCCGGCGATGCACAGGTGTTACTCCTGGCTCATCATGCACTCAGGAATAACTCCTGGCGGTGCTCAGGGGACCATATGGGATGCTAGCAATCGAACCCGGGTCCGCCGTGTGCAAGGCAAACGCCCTACCCACTCTGCTATTGCTCTAGTCCCTGCACTTCCTTTTAAAGTGGTGGCGCGCTGGGGGGGGGGTGGCGGTAGATTACACCCCCTTCTTGCAGGGCTGTGGTGAAAGCCTGAACTCTCTTGTCATGCCAAGGATCACTGAACTACCAGGCTCAAACTGCAGACATGCCAGGACCACATACATGTGGAACACTTGTGATTTGAGCTCGTGACCATATCGTGTTATTCAGTTTTTACAAAATGCCAAGAATAGGCAATTCCTAGGGACCTAAGGTAGAATCCTGGTCATCAGGCCTGGGGGAATAGCACAGGAGAGGGGAGTACCTGCTTGAAAGAGCATGGTCATGAGTTCAAATCCCCACTTAATCTCTCTGAGCATCAGTTTCTTTGTCTCAGAAATGGGTGCAGAAATATCTATTTCATAGGGTGAGTGTGAAAATTAGTGAGAACGTATAGAATGTAGCATGCTTATGAACTCAAAAGCAGCACATGTTCTTCTTTTTATTAATAGCAATTACACCAACTTTATACAGAGGGTCTCACAACAACCTGAGATACTTCAGGGGAGATGGGGGTCATCGTTATTTTTATCAGAGACGAAAAAGGAAATTCTCATAAATACCTACGAAAATACCTACGAAAGGAAGCACGCATGTTCCTCATGAACGTCCTTAAAAGGAGAGGAAAAACATGTTCTCAGACACACACACACATACACACACACACACACAAACTGTGCACGCAAGCCCACGCCAAGCAGTCAGCCTGTCTACAGAGGACAGCTGGATTCTTGGGGAATGGATGAATGACCAGCCCTGGCCAGTGTCCAGCAGTGCCTGAGGGAGACAATAACCTCGGTCTCTGAGGAACTCCAGTCCACATTCAGAGTAAACAAATTGTGTTCGGAGAGAAGGGCCAGTGCAAGGAAGAGGTGTGGTGGAAACCCACGCCCACCCCCTGAGCCCCTGAAGGAGCTCTGTCTCTCCCCCTCTTTCTCTCTCCTCTCTCGCTCCTCTCTCTCTCCCTCTGTTTCTCCTTCTCTCTCTCCCTCTGTCTCTCCTTCTGTCTCTCCTCTCTCCCTCCCTCCCTCCCTCCCTCTCTCCCTCTGTCTCTCCCTCTCTCTCTCCCTCTCTCTCCCTCTCTCTCTCCCTCTCTCCCTCTCTCCCTCTCTCTCCCTCTGTCTCCCTCTCTCTCCTCTCTCTCTCCCCCCTCTCTCTCCTCTCTCTCCCTCTCTCTCCCTGTCTTTCTCCCTCTCTCCTCTCTCTCCCTCTCTCTCCTTTCTCTCCTCTCTCTCTCCCTCTCTCTCCCTCTCTTTTCTCTCCCTCTCTCTCCCTCTCTCTCTCCCTCTCTCTCTCCTTCTCTCTCTCTCCTTCTCTCTCTCCTCACTTTCTCATCTTTCTCATCTTTAGCATATGATCTAGAAAAGGCAACCAGGTGCTTAATGTTTAACAACTGGTCTTGGTCTTGCTATTTTGCTTTAAAGAATGAACTGAAATAGGCCCTCCCGTGCCCCGCTTCCCGCCGCCTGGACTCCCCGAGACCTTCCAGCCGCCCCAGCCCGTGTCCTCTGCGCCCCGGCTCCTCCCCGGGCCCCCTAACTGCGGCCCACCCTCTCAGGTACCTTCCCGGACCCTCAGCCACGCCCTCCCGCGCCCCGCTTCCCGCCGCCTGGACTCCCCGAGACCTTCCAGCCGCCCCAGCCCGTGTCCTCTGCGCCCCGGCTCCTCCCGGGGCCCCCTAACTGCGGCCCGCCCTCGCAGGAAGACACTGGGGGCGTGTCCTGTATGTTAGTGGGCGTGGTCTAAAGTGGGCGTGGCCTCCTCTCAGAGCGGCCAACGCTAACGCGGCCGCAGTTATTCTTTGTTACCTCAGCTCAATCAGTACTTGTATGTTTTTGAAAATTCACTTTTGCAATCTCTAACACACAAAATAGCCATTAGCTTAGTCTGACACTATAAAAGCTCTCAGTTAATAAGGGAAGTTTAGCACGATCAGAAAACCTTCTTTCCACAAGAAGGAAAAAGGAACAAATAACTACAGAGCTCCAACTCTATACTTCCGTAACAATATGAAGAAGCAGCGAAAATCCCCTCCACCAAGAGAGGGAGAAGAAAAAATTCCAGAAACATCAATGGGGGCTACTCACATCTATGACCTCTCAGATAAACAATTTAGAGAGGAGATCTGGAGGAGAGTCGACCTACTCCAAGCAACCATGGAACAGACATCCAATAAACTAAGGGAGGAGATGAATCAAGCGCTGGAACGGTCTACCAAGAAAATTCAGGAAGAAATGAGAGCAGAAATGAGAGCAGAAATTTCAAATCTTCGAACGGAAATCTCACAAATAAAGGAATCGGTAGATGAAATAAAAATCTCACTAGATGCCCTCAACAGTAGAATGACTACAGCTGAAGAAAGAATCAGCGACCTGGAAGATGAGCTGCAGAAAGCTTATAGACAACAACAAATCATGGCCAAAGACCTCAAAATGGCTATAGAGCGAATCAGAGTCCTGGGGGATGACTTCAAGAGAAACAACATAAGAATCATTGGAGTACCAGAACCACAGGGAAGTAACCCCAATGAAAAAAACACAGTCAAAGACATCATTGCTAAGAAATTCCCAGAGCTGGAGAAGGCAGGCATCCAGATACAAGGAGTCCGAAGAGTACCAGCAAAAAGAGACCCGAATAAAAAGACTCCAAGGCATATCATAGTCAGAATGACGGATGCTATGGATAGAGACACAATTCTGCAAGCAGCAAGGTCAAAGAAGGAAATTACATACAAAGGAGCACCCCTCAGATTTACAGCAGACCTGTCAGAGGAAACCCTCCGAGCCCGAAGACAATGGTGGGACATAGTGAAAAGACTCAACGAAATGAATGCCTCACCAAGAATACTTTATCCGGCTAAACTCTCACTCAAACTCGAAGGAACCATACACTACTTCTCGGATAAACAACAGCTCAGGTCCTTCATAGACTCAAAACCAAACTTGAAAGAAGGTCTCAAGGGGCTACTGTAAGACAAGGTGGAGCCACATAAAAACAACAAATACCACAGAAATATGACACAAAATCCTATCACAATAATCTCTCTCAACGTCAACGGCCTAAATGCACCCATCAAGAGACACAGAGTGGCAAAATGGATCCAGAAATTAAACCCATCATTCTGCTGCCTGCAAGAAACACACCTGAACAAACAGAGTAAACATAGACTCAAAGTCAAAGGATGGAAAACAATCCTGCAAGCAAACAACCCCCGTAAAAAAGCTGGAGTGGCCATCCTAATATCCGACAACATAGATTTCAGGTTGAAAAAGATTAAAAGGGACAGCGAAGGTCATTTTCTGTTTATCAAGGGATATGTTCAACAGGAAGAAATCACACTCTTAAACATATATGCACCTAATGAGCGACCAGCTAAATATTTAAAACAACTCCTAGCAGACTTCAAAGAGGACATCACTAACAGCACAATAGTAGTCGGAGACTTCAATATGGCCTTATCGCCTCTAGATAGATCGACAAGAACAAAACTCAACAAGGAAACACTGACTCTGAAAGAAGAAATTGAAGAGAGAGGCCTAATAGACCTATACAGGGCCTTACACCCCCAAAAGAAAGAATACACATTCTTTTCCAGTGCACACGGAACATTTTCTAAAATAGACCATGTACTGGGCCCCAGAACATACCTCAATAGAATCAGAAAAATAGAAATTGTATCAACCATCTTTTCAGACCACGATGCGCTGAAGATAGAAGCTAACCACTCACTGACACGGAGAATCAAGTCAAACACTTGGAAATTAAACAATTCAATGTTGAACAATGAGTGGGTCAGGAAGGAAATCAAGGAAGAAATAAAAAAATACTTAGAAACAAATGAGAATGAAGACACGAGCTGCCAAAACCTATGGGACGCAGCTAAAGCCGTGTTAAGGGGAAAATTTATAGCTCTCCAAGCATTCCTCAGGAAGGAAGAAAGGGCCCACATAGACAGCTTGACTTCACGACTCAAGACCTTAGAAAAGGACCAGAAAAGGGAACCCAAACCAGATCGAAGGAAAGAAATAATAAAAATTAGAGCAGAAATTAATGACATGGAAACCAAAAAGACAATCCGAAAGATCAATGAAACAAAGAGCTGGTTCTTCGAGAAAATAAACAAGATTGATAAACCGCTAGCAAGACTCACAAAGAAAGAAAGAGAAAGAACCCTAATAAATCGAATCAGAAATGAAAAGGGGGACATCATAACAGAAACCAGTGAGATTCAAAAGATCATTAGAGACTACTTCGAAAGTCTATATGCCACAAAACAGGAGAACCTAAAAGAAATGGATGGATTCCTCGATTCTTACAATCTCCCAAGACTGAACAAAGAAGACTTGGAATACCTGAATAGACCCATCAATGTTAAGGAAATTGAAGCTGTGATCAAAAACCTCCCCAAAAACAAAAGCCCAGGCCCAGATGGCTTCACTGGTGAATTCTTCCAAACATTTAAAGAAGACCTGCTGCCTGTTTTCCTCAAACTTTTCCAGGAAATTGAAAAAACAGGAAATCTCCCAAACAGTTTCTATGAAGCACACATCTCCCTAATACCAAAAGCAAACAAAGACATCACTAAGAAAGAAAATTACAGACCAATATCCCTGATGAACACCGATGCGAAGATCCTCAACAAAATACTGGCAAATAGGATCCAACAACTCATCAAAAAGATCATACATCACGACCAAGTGGGATTCATCCCAGGGATGCAAGGATGGTTTAACATTCGGAAATCAATCAACATAATCCAGCATATCAACAAAAGTAAAGATAAAAACCATATGATCATATCAATAGATGCAGAGAAAGCATTTGACAAGATCCAACATCCTTTCATGATGAAAACCCTCGCCAAAATGGGGTTTGGAGGAACTTTCCTCAAGATAGTCGAAGCCATCTATCACAAGCCTACGGCAAGCATTATCCTCAACGGGGAAAAACTAAGGGCCTTTCCTCTGAGATCAGGCACAAGACAAGGATGCCCACTCTCACCACTCCTCTTCAATATAGTACTGGAAGTACTTGCGATAGCTATTAGACAAGAAAAAGAGATTAAGGGCATCCAGATAGGAAGGGAAGAAATCAAACTCTCACTATTTGCAGACGACATGATACTATATCTAGAGAAGCCTAAAACCTCTACTAAGAAACTCTTAGAAACAATAGACTTATACAGTAAAGTTGCAGGCTACAAAATCAATACCCAAAAATCCATGGCCTTCATATATGCAAACAATGAGGCAGAGGAAAGGGTCATGAAAAAAGCAATCCCATTCACAATCGTGCCCCAGAAAATCAAGTACCTCGGAATCAGCTTAACCAAGGAAGTAAAAGATCTTTACAAAGAAAACTACATAACGCTACTCCATGAAATCAAAGAGGACATGAGGAAATGGAAACATATACCCTGCTCGTGGATAGGGAGAATCAATGTTGTCAAAATGGCAATACTCCCTAAAGCATTATACAGATTCAATGCGATCCCTATAAGTATACCCATGACATTCTTCAAAGAAATGGATCAAGCAATCCTAAAATTCATATGGAATAACAAACGTCCAAGGATAGCTAAAACAATTCTTGGGAAAAAGATGATGGGAGGCATCACCATCCCCAACCTCAAACTTTACTACAAAGCAGTAACAATTAAAACAGCATGGTACTGGAACAAAGGCAGAGCCGTAGACCAATGGAACAGGGTGGAATATCCCTACACACAACCCCAAATGTATGACCATCTAATCTTTGATAAGGGAGCAAGAGATGTGAAGTGGAGCAAGGAAAGCCTCTTTAACAAATGGTGCTGGCACAACTGGACAACCACATGCAAAAAAATGGGTTTAGACCTTGACCTGACACCATGCACAAAAGTCAGATCAAAATGGATTAAAGACCTCAACATTAGACCACAAACCATAAGGTACATTGAAGACAATGTCGGCGAAACCCTCCACGATATTGAAGATAAAGGTATCTTCAAAGGTGGCACGGAACTAAGCAATCTAGTAAAAACAGAGATCAACAAATGGGACTACATTAAACTAAAAAGCTTCTGCACCGCAAGAGATACATTGACCAGAATCCAAAGACTATCCACAGAATGGGAAAGGATATTTACACAATACCCATCAGATAAGGGGTTGATATCAATGGTATATAAAGCACTGGTTGAACTCTACAAGAAGAAAACATCCAATCCCATCAAAAAATGGGGCGAAGAAATGAACAGAAACTTTACCAAGGAAGAAATACGAATGGCCAAAAGGCACATGAAAAAGTGCTCTGCATCACTAATCATCAGAGAGATGCAGATCAAAACAACCATGAGATACCACCTCACACCACAGAGACTAGCACACATCCAAAAGAACAAAAGCAACCGCTGTTGGAGAGGATGTGGGGAGAAAGGGACCCTTCTTCACTGCTGGTGGGAATGCCGACTGGTTCAGCCCTTCTGGAAAACAATTTGGACGACTCTCAAAAAATTAGATATTGAATTCCCATTTGACCCAGCAATACCACTGCTGGGAATATATCCCAGAGAGGCAAAAAAGTACAATCGAAACAACATCTGCACATGTATGTTCATCGCAGCACTGTTTACAATAGCCAGAATCTGGAAAAAACCCAAATGCCCCAGAACGGATGACTGGTTGAGGAAACTTTGGTACATCTATACAATGGAATACTATGCAGCTGTTAGGAAAAAGGAGGTCAAGAATTTTGTAGTTAAGTGGATGGGCATGAAAAGTTTCATGCTGAGTGAAATGAGTCAGAAAGAGAGAGACAGACATAGAAAGATTGCACTCATCTATGGTATATAGAATAACAGAGGGGGAAACTAACACCCAAGAACTGTAGAAATAAGTACCAGGAGGTTGACTCCATGGCTTCGAGGCTGGCCTCACGTTCCGGGGAAAGGTCAACTCAGAGAAGCTATCACCAACTACATTGTAGTCGAAGGCCATGTCGGGGAAGGGAGTTGCGGGCTGAATGAGGGCTAGAGACTGAGCACAGAGGCCACTCAACACCTTTATTGCAAACCACAACAGCTAATTAGAGAGAGAGAACAGAAGGGAATGCCTTGCCACAGTGGCAGGGTGGGGTGGGGGGGAGATGGGATTGGGGAGGGTGGGAGGGACGCTGGGTTTACGGGTGGTGGAGAATGGGCACTGGTGAAGGGATGGGTTCCCGAACTTTGTATGAGGGAAGTATAAGCACAAAAGTGTATAAATCTGTAACTGTACCCTCACGGTGATTCTCTAATTAAAAATAAATAAAATTAAAAAAAAAAAAGAATGAACTGAAATATTTTAACAAGTGAGTATAACTGAGACTTCTAATGGTGATAAGAAAACTCTTGGTGAAATACAGACTTGAAAATAAAATCCCACGGGACTGGAGAAATAGTGCAATGGGTAAGGCGTTTGCCTTGCACGCGGCCAACATGCGTTTGATCCCCGGAATACCCATGCACTGCCAGGAGTAATTCCTGAGTGCAGAACCAGGAGTAATTCCTGAGTGCAGAGCAAGGAGTTACCCCTGAGAACTGCCCAGTGGGGCCCCTGAAAAATAAAAATGTCCAGACTAGCATATGCATTTATTTCTTTTTCTAAAAAGAAACATATATGCCGTTATATATAATAAACATTATATATATACATATATATAAACGCGGAAAATGCAACTTTCCCTTTTTGTCCACTAGGTGGCAGAACGGGCGCACCTAGGAATCTGGGAGTTCAAGGGGTCGTTCTTCCACCCAGCTATGGGTTTATTCAAATGTTATTTCCCTTTCAGGAAAGAAAGGTAACGATTTATCACAGCTTTTAGTGGGCTCTTTGAGGCATGCACAAGTGCCATTTCTCTGTTTGAAGTTCAGAACCCGAGAAACAAAGGGTTTCCTCTTGACTAAAGAGTGGGGCTGGCATGGGTTAGCCAAGAGTGAAGCGCTGGATCAGACACGCGCTGGGAGCTCCAGCCCACTCACTCTGCAGAGGGACGACGGCGGAGCTGTGGCACCCACCCCTTCCTATCGTGTGGCATTTTCAGGTAAGAGCTCTGATGTCAGCGTTCCCAACATGGACGAAATGTAAACGATGGAGAGTGAGTGGGGTGGCCTGAGCTTCCGGGAATAAAAACCTCTTTTGAGCGATCATGTTTTCATTCCTGGTGATGACAAGCAACTTGGCACAGCGAAGTGGTTCTTGCACGAAGAAACAGGAAGCGTCTGGCATCTGGGTAAATGAATTAGGACAAAATCTGGTCCAGAGATGAAGAGCAGAAGCCCAGGGGTGGAAGAGCTGGTGATGACAATTGCCAAGAGCAAAAGCGTTCTTCCTGTGGCAGCCAGAGGAATTACCAAGCACGTCTGCTGTGGGTCCTCTATTCAGTCTTTCTGGGGCACAATACTAGTACCTTTGCTGTGGTTTAAGCCTCTTCTCTTCCTCCCAACCGCCTTTGACATAGGCATGATGAGAGTGAGAGGAGCGTGTGCAAGGTCCACCGACTCAATTAGATTGTTAATTATCATACAGTAGGGGAGGACAGGGGAGTGAAGAGGTGACCCTAGGACACTAGTGGAAGATCTGGGCACCTGGTGGTGAAGTGCAGTAACTTTGTACGTCAATACTATACACTTAAACACTACTGTAACCACACTACCTAAGCTTAATTAAAAATAGCAAAATGCAGGCCAGAGCAATAGTACAGTGGGTTTGCTGTACTGGGTTGAATCCCTGGTATGCCATATGGTCCCCTAAGCATCACCGGGAGTGATTCTTGAGTGCACCGCCGAGAATAACCCCTGACAGTGCTGCCAGCAAGTCAACCTGTACCTGAGTGCGTCAGCAGCCTGATGGTGACTTCAGACTTAATACCCACAAATTGCTGCTGTGCCTTTGGCTGGACCCCAAAAACTTGAGGCCAAGTTTACCAAGAAATTAAATGGCCAAAAGTTAGGTATGTGGGAGCCACACCCACAAACCACCTCCGGCTCAGCTATACAAGCTCATTTATTGGTCTCATTTCAGAGACCCATAACATCTTGAAAGAGATCAAAAGCTGCAGTTGGGGGTGGGGGCACGATGTGGGCTAGTGGGCACACCCTGCAGGGCATATGCCAATGGTTTATTTCCCTGGAAAAGATGGAAACAAGGGCCATGATCCAGAGACACACAAAAAAATCTCCAACCCAAGCAGCTCGCTGTAGAGACACCTCCAGACTTTAAGCCAGGCCGACTTCACTGGGTGCCTCAGATGGGGGCAGGTTTCATCCCTCCACCTGCCCCCTAAAGACCCCGGTGGCCGCCAACATCCAGAACCCAGTGAGAAGTGCAGGTACATAGGTTCAGTGACGGCAAACTCCAGGCCTCAAGGGATAGGGGACTGGCCGGTCCTTCTCATCTCACTGTCCCCATGGGACCCTGGAGGTCACGCCCACTAACTGCCTCTGGCTGCTACTTAAGCTCCTCAACGCCCATGATCCAGAGACACACAAAGAATCTCCTAACCAAGTAGCTCGCTGCAGAGATTTCTCCAGACCCTAATTATCTAAAATTGTAGGATTCCAGGAGCACGGCTGCACAGCTGCGCAGCATCTTATGCTATTCATAACAAGCAGTACAAAAGGGAGTATGGGGGAGATTGTCTGCTGTAGAGGCAGGGGAGGGTGGGATGGGGGGATACTGGGGAACTTAGTAGTGGAAGATGTGCACTGATGGATGGGTGGGTGATCAATCATTGTATGACTGAAACTGAAATAAGAAAGTTTTGTAACTGCATCTCACAGTGATTAAATAATAATCACTGTATCACTGTCACTGTCATCGATTTACTCAAGCGGGCACCAGTAACGTCTCTATGCCTCCCAGCCCGAGAATTTAGCAGCCTCTCCTTACTCATCCATCTTTCCCAATGATTGGAGGCTCTTTCAGGGTCAGGGGAATGAGACCTATCGTTACTGTTTTGGCATATCGAATACACCACAGGTAGCTTGCCAGGCTCTGCCTGTGTGGGCAGGATACTCTCTGTAGCTTGCTGGGCTCTCTAAGAGGTGTATACATATATTACTCTCTATGATTTATTGCCTACTGTCTTAACTCCATCAAATATGGTGTGGTAATTATGGAAAACGGGTAGGAAGTGTCTTATAATGTGTTGTGTGGCTGCAAAAACAGCCACTTAGTCCGGAAAGCGGTCTGGAGCATGGCGGTGGTTGGGTAGTGGAGGTCAGCTGCGGGGACTGGGTCCCTTGGGGCAGGGAGGGTTTTCACCTGCCCCCCCTCTGGGGCGCCCCGAGTGAAAACAGCCTGGCGTGGAATATAATAATAATAATAATAATAACAATAAATTAACATTCTGAATAAAAAAATAAAGTAATGTGGAGTTCATGCCCAATTCAATCAGCTTAATCAATGGCTGACTAAATAGCAGTACTCCTACATTCACTGTATCACTGTCATCCCGTTCTTCATAGATTTGCTCAGCACTGTTCCTATCGGAGAGCCTGGCAAGCTATGGAGAGTATCCCGCCTACGCGGCAGAGCCTGGCAAGCTACCTGTGGCGTACTTGATAATGCCAAAAACAGTAACAACAGCGGACTACTACATTAAAAAGAAGAAGAAGAAAAAAGAATGACCCCTAAGCATTGCTGGGTATGACCCCTCCCCCCAACAAAATAAAATAAAACAGAAAGCATTTTAAAAAGATCATTCATTCAGCCATATCTCTGTAGTAAACATTCAACTTAGGGAAGTGGAGCATGAAACAGAAATATAGGCCATGTTCCATGCCTCTGTAGAACTTGCTAGAAAAATGCTTCCATTGCTAATTATACTAACTATACAAGGAAAAGAAGAATGATTTACTTCCATTTAAATACCCAAACTTCAGGGCTTCTTTGTGACCAATCAGAATCTAAATGGAATTCAAACACTTGTCCATTGGAGTATCAGGTCCAGTTGAGAAATTTCTCACACAATAGAAATAAACTTCACTGTGAATCTCAAAAAAAATTGGCTGTAAGAGCCCTTCCAGCCATCACATGACAGGTTCATCCTGGAGCATGCACAAGTGGGAGGAGAATCAGGTATGAGAAGGGAATTTTCCCTAAGTGTTCTCGTTATGAATTTACTCCTTCAAGTTCAGTTGCTTCTTAGCCCCAAACTTGGGCTTCATAGCTTGGAAATAGACTCGACCTCAGAGTTGAAAGGCATCATCACAGTGTTTCTCTGCTCCAGACCGCTGACTCCTCGCCACTTCTCCAAAGCCCAAGCCAGAGAGTTCTCCCCTAGACCCACCGGTGCTCCTCAAGGCCAGGAGTTCAGCCTGGTGTTGTTGGGGTCACAGGGCCCCTTTGGAGGTATGTGAGAACATTTAGGGACATACCCAGCAGTAAGTGGGGTCATGTAGAACAGGGGGTCAAACTGGAGTCTGGCTTTCAGTGACTCAATGCATTAGCCAAGACAAAAAAAAAAAAACAGAAATAGAGACAAATAGATGGGATTACATCAGCTTCTTTTTTTTAACATTAATTTTTAATTGTATTGAATCACCGTGAGCTCGAGCATTACAAGACTGTTCATGATTGGGCTTCAGTCATACAATGTTCCAACACCCATTCCTCCACTCATGTAATTTCCCAGTATCGATGTCCCCAGTTTCCCTCGCCCCCTCCCTCCCAAAGCACCCCGACTCCCCTCACCTGCCTCTATGGCAGACATCTCTCTCAAGACTGTGAAAGATGACTTGCTTGCTCTTCAAGCCCTTGTTTTCCCTTCAACCCCTACCCCTCTCTCTCCTCTCTCTGTCTCTTTGCTTTTTCCACTCTGGAGGAGCCATTCTCTTTTGAATGTGCACTCCCTCTCTTTCTCTCCTCTCACATCTCTCTAAATAAGTTTCATTCCATATAAAGTATACTGCTTTGCTGAAAAAAGCAGGGCTGGAGCCATCGTACAGGGGACCATGGCCGCTTGCACGTGGCCAACTCAGGCTTGATTCCCAGCATCCTTTACGGGACTCCAAGGACTCCCAGAAGTGACCTTTGAATGCAGAGTCAGGATAAGTCTTGAGCATCGCCTGGTGTGTCCCCTAAAAAAAACTTTAAAAAGGAAAAGAACTAAACCATCACTTCCTCAAAGAAGATAAACAGATGGCTAACAGGAACATGAAAATAAATGCCCTTCATCACTTTTTATTATCAGGAAAATACAAATCAAAATAATAATGAGATACCACCTCACACCAGTGAAACTAGAACACATAAAAGAGGAACAAAACAGTGTGGGCATGGATGTGGGGCAAAAGGAACCCTCATCCACTGCTGGTTCAGCCTCTACGGAAAACAGCATGGAGACTTCTCAGATAAGCAAGAATTGAGGGCAGTAGAGAGGGCCCAGGGGGTAAGGCATTTGTCTTGCACGTGCTGGCCCAGGTTCAATCCCTGGCACCACAGATGGCCTGAGCCCCACCAGGAGTGAGCCCTAGTCAGAGGCTCAGAAGTAAGGAGTAAGTCCTGAGCCTCTGGCTGTGGCCCCCAAAAAAAGTAAGAACAGAGCTTCCATAGGACCTTGCAATTCCACTGCTTGGCACCTATCCCAAGATCACAAAAGCATTAATTTGAAAAGGTATGTCCACACGTATGTTCAAGGCAGTGCTAAGGACAATTGTTGGGATATGGAAAACCCCATATGCCCAAACACAGGTAGTGGAGAAATGGTGTCCCGTATGTCATCATCATCATCATCATCGTCATCCCGTTGATCATCGAATTTCTCTAGTGGTCTCAGTAACATCTCCATTTGTCCTAGCCTTGAAATTTTAGAAGTCTTTCTCTACTCGTCCTTCCCAAAGATGCCGAATTGGAGGCTCTTCCAGGGTCAGGGGAATGAGACCCAGCTTGTTACTGGTTTTGGCATATGAATACACCATGGGGACCTTGCGAGGCTCTCCCATGTGGGTAGGAAACTCCTGGGAGTTTGCCAGGTTCTCCCAGAGGGAGAAGTAGGGTATAAGATATCACGCGATCATGAAGCGGCCTCGCGCTTCTGGGAGCTTGCTTTTAAGTCTCTGGATGCTGGCCATTGACAGGATTACACGGCGCTGGGGCAGTCCCTGGGTGTGACAGCCTGGCTACTGGGAAATGGGAAATCTGGGCAGAGGAGGCCCAGTCCCGATCTGAGCAGCCTTGGAGCTCTCAGCCCCGGGTCCCACACACCTGGGTTCCTCTGCTGGTACCTTCATGCGTGAGGCTCTCCGAACGTGTGGAGAGGGGCCTTGAGCATGGCTGTGGCTAGGCTCTGGAGGTCTTTGGCCGCCGGGAGTTCTGCTTGGGGCGGGGAGGGAAGCTGGAGCCAATCCCCTCCAAGGGGCCCTGGGGAAGACAGCCAGGTGCGCAGGCAAGAGACTCTCTGCATGTCTTGTAAGTACAGTGAAATATACGAAAAAAGAGAAATATGAAAAAAGAGAAACTGTACAATTCACTGCCACATGGATTCTGCAGGTACTGACAGGTGGGAAGCCATCTGCTAGGGTCTTTTGCAGAGACCACAGCCCGCCCTGGGCCCTTGTCCCCTGGAGACCCCAGGGTGGTCACGGGAGGGCTTTCCAAAGCTCCTTGGGGAACAGAGACCTCCAGGTAACCGCACCCCATCTTGCTCCTCCCATGACCCCAGTCTAAACGGTTTGCCTGGCAAGTCCCTAAGCCCTGTCATGGCTAGAGACAGCCAGTTTACCCTTAGGAGGAGCTAGAAGGGGTGGAGCCTCCGTGCTTGGGGGAAATCTCCCATGTTTCAGGAAACCCAGGAATGAACTTCACGCCGTTCTGCACAGAGTAAAAGTACAGTCACGAAGATTCCACGTGGGTCCCCTCAGAGTGACAGCCGGCTCAGTGTCCTCGCCCTCTCTCTGCCCTTTCTAGAAGGTCTGCTGCAGCGCTGTGCTGCCCCAACGGACTTCCCTTCGGAGAGACCACAAGGGCCTCCTGGCCCCTGGAACACAAGACACTAAAATGGCTTCCAGGAAGAAAAACCTTCTGAGGGCCAGAGAGGTAGTACAGTATGTGGGTGGTCCCAGAAAAAAAATATATATGTATATATATTTGGTTTGGGGCCACACCTGTAGTGCTAAGTCTTACTCCTGGCTCTGTGCTCAGGGATCACTCCTGGCGGGACTCAGGGGACCTTATGGGCTACTGGGGATTGAGCCCAGCTTGGCCGTGAACCTCAACCCCTTACTGTGTCTCCAACTTCAGATAAAACTTTTTATTGAGAGGGGATATTAATTCTAGGAAGGATGTGGGAGGAGTGGGAGAAAGGGAGAGAGAGAAAGAAGGAGAGAGGAAGGGAGGGAGAGAGAGAGGGGAATAGAGAGAGAAAGAGAGAGACCCTAGAATTAAAAAAAGAAGAAAAAAGCTACACCCTGAAGGGTGGAATGCTGTAAGTGAAAAGGAGGAATTGGTTACGCAGAGTGTGTGTGGGGTGGGGGGAGTCACTATGGGCAACTCAGAATGGAGGATGCGGTGGGTGCTGCTTTGAGAAGTTGACTTTTTAGAGTTTATTTTGCAAGCTGTCTTGGCTTGGATTATGGGTCTTTGCCAGGGAGTTGTCATAAAGGAGAAGGACTTTTAGCCATGGCGGAGTCTCCTGGATGGGGTCAGATTCATTCTGGGGAGGTCACAGGGCGACTCTCAGAATACAGAGTGTCTGGGCCATAGATAGACGATAAGGTGCTTGTCTTGCACACAGCTGACTGGGCTTCAATTCCTGGCAACACATGTGGTCCCAGAACCACCAACAGAGAACCACCTGAGCACAGAATCAGGAGCAAGCCAGAGGACAACTGGCCCCTGAAACAAAAACTGTAGTACTGTAGCACTGTCGTTCCGTTGTTCATCGATTTGCTCGAGCGAGCACCAGTAACGTCTCCATTGTGAGACTTGTTGTTACTGTTTTTGGCATATTGAAAACACCATGGGTAGCTTGCCAGGCTCTGCCGTGAGGGTGGGATACTCTCGGTAGCTTGCCGGGCTCTCTGAGAGGGACAGAGGAATCGAACCCGGGTTGGCCGCATGCAAGGCAAATGCCCTACCCGATGTGCTATCACTCCAGTCTGAAGCTAAAATAAACAACAAAAAAGAATGAATGTACGGGGGCTGGAGTGATAGCACAGTGGGTAGGGCGTTTGCCTTGCACACAGCCGACCCGGGTTCGATTCCCAGCATCCCATATGGTCCCCCAGCACCGCTAGGAGTAATTCCTGAGTGTAGAGCCAGGAGTAACCCCTGTGCATCGCTGGATGTGATCCAAAAAAAGCAAAAAAAAAAAAAAGCAAAAAAAGAATGACTGTGGCTTGCCTTGCATGTGGCTAATTCCCAGCATCACAGATGAGTTCTGAGTCTTGTCAGGGGTGACTCCTGAGCACAGAGCCAGGAAAAGTCTCTGAGCACTGTCAGGTAAGGCTCCACAACCAAACATGAAAAGGAATGGAAGGGTTGACAACCAGGTATCAGATATGTGGCTTACCTAACTTGCATGGGTGAGATCCTGAGTTCCATGGACGATGCATTAAAAAATTAAAAAGAAGGAATGGATGGGGCAGGGAAGGATGCAGTCACAGATTTCAAGACAGCTTATGCCTCGACCAGGAAGGACATCAGGAGAGAGACCTCTTATACCTTAGCAAATAAACTCACCTAAATTTCCCCTGAAGACAGGATCTCTGGGCTAGAGAGACAGAACAGGGCTTGGATGTGGTCTACCTGGGTTTAATCCCTGGCATCCCACATGGTTCTCCAGCACTTTCAAGAGTGACCCCCTAGCGTTAGCACAGCGGGTAGGGCGTTTGCCTTTTACGCGGTCGACCCGTGTTCAATTCCCAGCATCCCATATGGTCCCCTGAACACTGCCAGGAGTAATTCCCGAGTGCAAAGCCAGGAGGAACCCCTGTGCATCTCTGGGTGTGACCCAAAAAGCAAAAAAAAAAAAAAAAAAAAAAGAAAAAGAAAAAAAAGAGTGATCCCTGAGCAGAGCCCTGTGTAAGCCCTGAGCACCACTGGGTATGGCCCCCGAACCAGCCAGACCCCACCCTCCCACACAAAAAGACAGGACAGGTCCTGCTCTTTCTCCCCGCCCCCGTCCCTCCCCTTTCTAGACCCCCACTGGGAGGGAAGGGCAGGGCCGGCACCACCAGCTCTCTGGAACTTTGGGGTCTGGGGCAGATGGAGGTGATTGGGGGACATGGTGGACCCCAAGTCTCAGTGCCTCAGTTTCCCCAGAGAGTATCTGAGCACCTCACAAAGCCCCTCTCTGGGTCAGAGCAGCGCAGAGCAAGGGCGCAGCAGACACACCTGTGCTGGCCGCTGGCCTCAGGGGAAAGGAGAGCTGGCTCCTATCTAGGCAGCACCGGGCCGGCAGGAAGCTGTCGGACCGAGCACCGAGCACTCGAGCACGCGACGGCCCTGTCTGGGGAGGGAGACAGAGGCCCGGCCTGGAAGCACAAGCGTTTGCCCTCCCTGACATCTGTTCAGCTCTTCTGGCTCCAAATCCCGTACAATCAAACTGGTCACTGGGAACCCCGGGTGGCTTTTAGCATGACTTGGACAACAGAATGATGCCTACAATCTCCATGTCACGGATTTCCTTTGGAAAAGGCTGGGGACATTTTAAACTTTAAAAAAAATTTTTTTTGCCTGTCTGTGATGTTTCCCTTTCTTTGTTCTTTCATTTCCCTTTCTTTATTTTTCCATACCTTTGAACAAAAATCTACCCACGAGTTGAACTTGTGCAGAAAGGTACGAGATTGTTTATGCAGTTGGGGGACTTTGTTGCTAAAGTCACACAGGGGCGCCCCAGAGGCCAGCCGGGAGGAAGAAGGGAAGCAGCACGCCGGACCCCCCTTTAGTCTGGGTGTTTTTCTTGGGGGAGGGGCTCCAAGTGGTACTCAGGTACCACACTCTGTGTGGAGGGCATAACAGATTATAAATTATAATTTATAGGAAGTTTTCAGAGCAGGCAGGCCTGAGAAGTGGGGTGAAGCTTTTAACATTATTATAAAACTACTGTAATTATTTTAATATCTATCTGTATTTGCACAAAATTATGGAATTTATTACTTAATTATACCACATACATTTTTTAAAAAATTTAAAAGAAGTGACAGAAATATTATGATAGGGATATGAGACGCGCAACAGAAGGTCTGAGCAGCAGAATGACAACGGCTGAGGAAAAGACTGGGGAGCTCTAAGGAGAGATGCAGGAAACCTCTAGAAAACACCAGAAGGTGAGAAAAGGTCTGAAAAGAAACAAACTAGGGGGGGCTGGAGTGATAGCACAGCAGGTAGGGAGTTTGCCTTGCACAAGGCCGACCCGGGGTCAAATCCCAGCATCCCATATGGTCCCCTGAGCACCGCCAGGAGTAATTCCTGAGTGCAGAGCCAGAGCCAGGAGTAACCCCTGTGCATCGCCGGGTGTGACCCAAAAACAAACAAAAAAAGAAACAAACTAGGAAACGAGTTACAGAGGGACAATACAACAATCATCAGTGTCTGAGGACACAGGAAGGTGAGTTCAGTCAAGAGCCTTTAGTCAAATAAACGATCAATAACAACACTCCCCCTCCCCCCAACCTCAGCCTCAGGGCCCAAGAGGTTGTGAGCAAAGAGACCCAGGCAGAAAAACTGCAAGGCACACTGTACTCAGGATGAGTCAAGCCACAGTGGGTAGGATATTGAAAAGAGCAAGATCAGGGATGGAATATTGGAAGCAGCGAGATCAAACATACAAAGGAACTCTCCTACAATTCACACAACGTCTATCAGATGAGAGTCTATGAGCTAGAAGAGAATTGTGGGATTAGAAAAACACTCCACCAAACGAACCCCTCACCAAGAATATGCTCTCCAGCTAGATTACCATTCAGATCTGAAGGAAGGCTACAAAGCTTGCAGCTAGATTACCATTCAGATCTGAAGGAAGGCTACAAAGCTTGCAGCTAGATTACCATTCAGATCTGAAGGAAGGCTACAAAGCTTGCAGCTAGATTACCATTCAGATCTGAAGGAAGGCTACAAAGCTTCCCAAACAGGCAACAGCTTAGCTTTGAAGTCAGTTTTGCAAGATGAAAGGAACTTCTTTTAAAGACAAACTTCTCAGCATATTGCCATCAAGAATGGCACTCACTCATGGTACTTATGGCGACCCTCTGCTAGACTAAGAAAGCGCTGTATATTCCTGGCTTGTTAAGGATTTTATACATTTTCAATAATGACAAAAGTTTCAGTTATAATGAATGTTCTTTTTATTCAGGTGATTTTCTTCTTTTACTTATTAATGCAGATAGTTAAGTATTTTCTATAATATTTCCTAACTTAAAGCCAATATTTCCTATTTAGGATAAAATTCACTTTTTACACTCCTATAGATCTGTTATTTTCCTTAAACTTTTTAAAGGCTTTTTGTTTCACAGGGGAGGCAGGAGGGGGGTGGGGTTTGGAGGGGGCATACTCAGTTGTGCCCAGGGTTTACTGGGTTGTGCTCAAACCTGGGTGAACCATGTGCCAGGCAAGTGCCTTACCCACTGTACTATCTCTAGTCTAATTCTTAAATTAAAAAGAAGTGTCTCCTGGCTCTTACTAAACTGTGTACTTGTAAGATGTCACATAAAATTTAAAATGTATTGGCATCAAATTATTCACTTTTAAAATTTATATGCCTATAAGAAATTAAGGATATCTTTTTTTAAGTTTTATCAACTTATTTACAATTTTGTAGAATTTTAGGAGTTTAGCTATATTCTTGTGTAGGAGTCACCACTTCATTGTATTACTGTATCACTGTCATCCCATTGTTTGTCAATTTACTCGAGCGGGCACCAGTAATGTCTCTATTCCTCTCAGCCCTGAGAGTTTAGCAGCCTCTCCTTACTTGTCTTTCCTAATGATTGGAGGCTCTTTCAGCGTCAGGGGAATGAGACCTATTGTTACTGTTTTTGGTTTATTGAATATGCCACAGGCTCCTTGCCAGGCTCTGCCCGTGTGGGCGGGATACTTTCGGTGGCTTGCTGGGCTCTCCGAGAGGTATATATATTACTCTCTATGATTTGCTGCCTACTGTCTGAACTCCATCAAATATGGTGTGGTAATTTAAATGGGTAGGAAGTATCTTACAATGTGTCCGGAAAGCAGCCTGGAGCGTGGTGGCGGTTGGGTAGTGGAGGTCGGCTGCCAGGGCTGGGTCCCTTGGGGTGGGGAGGGCTCTCACCCACCCCCCTCTGGGACACCCCGAGTGAAAACAGCCTGGCGCGGAGTCCATAGTCTCTCATATCTGGGTTATAAAGAAGCATAGTAAAGAAAAAACAATGGCCAAATGACCAAAGGCTTCAAAACTGGAGATTCTGCCTCCCCGGGAGGAGTGGTGGAAGGGGCCCGGACGTGGTGGCGGGAAGCAGGCTCTAGGGATGGGGATGGGTGTGTTGGACCGTGGATGCAGGAGAAGCACAATTAACAGTATGGTAAAGCACAGTACTTCAATTAAAACAGTAAACAATTGTTTTTAATAAATTTATTTTATTATTGGGCTGGAGCGATAGCACAGCCTTGCACATGGCTGACCCGGGTTCAATTTCTCCACACCTCTCGGAGAGCCCGGCAAGCTACCAAGAGTATCTCACCTGCACGGCAGAGCCTGGCAAGCTACCCGTGGCATATTCGATATGCCAAAAACAGTAACAAGTCTCACAATGGAGATGTTACTGGTGCCCACTTGAGCAAAATCGATGAGCAACGGGATGATAGTGATACAGTGACAGTGATTTTATTATTGCTTTTGGGCCATACTCTACTGTGCTCAGGTCTTACTCCTGGCTCTGTGCTCAGGGGACATGGGGTGCTGGGGATCCAACCTGGATTAGCTGTGTGCGAGGCAAGTTCCTGACCAGCTGTATTATCTTTCCAACCCAGAAATTTCTTCAAAAAAAAAAATTTTTTTTTAAGGGGGGTTTGGAGCTCCTGCCAGGAGTGCTCAGCAGCTGTCCCTAACTTTGTGCTCAAGTGTCTTGCCATATTCTTTCCCGTGATAACAGTTCAAACAATGTTTGGGCTAGTCACGGGGTGACAGCATGGGCCTTTGGACATAAAACCCAAAAACCCTCAAAAAAACTCAAATCAAACCCAGACTATAGGATAACAGCACCCTGATACTGGTCTAGAAAAAGAATTTGATTCTTTTGTTAAACAGAAAACCTTGATGTTGTCAATGCTTTACAGGAAGCAGGGCATGCTCGCATGCTGGTAGAGGAAGAAATATTACATTCTTAAACTTCCCGCACAGCTGCAGCAAGGCTGCACAGAATCTGCAGACGCGCATCTGGATTCATCAGTCAGTGCTCCTGCCCGCAGCGAATTCACACAACTCCACCTTCTTCCTGAAAACCCACCTTTGTGCTGCCTTTGTGTGAAATGTTGTTACTACCAGACAATGTTTTCGAAAGCATGGTTTCCTCTTCTTCCTTTTAAGGTTTGTAGTTATGGCAAAAAAAAAAAATTATTTCCTTCAAGAATAAAGATCAAACAACTTCTAAGAAAAAAATCACTTTATTATAGGTGAATGAACTCTCTCTATGGCAGTTTTTCTGGGTTATAACAATATGAATGCTGGTGGTGCTTAGTAAAAGGGGCCGAATCATACTTTACCATTAAAACAGCGCTTATTGGATACAACATACACTACCAAATAAAAGGAATAAAAAAGTTTTCTTTAAAAAAATAATTTCAGGGGCTGGAGCGATAGCACAGCGGGTAGGGTGTTTGCCTTGCACGCGGCCGACCAGAGTTCGATTCCTCCACCCCTCTTGGAGAGTCTGGCAAGCTACCCGTGCGTATTGTATATGCCAAAAACAGTAACAATAAGTCTCTCAATGAGAGACGTTACTGGTGCCTGCTCGAACAAATCGACTCAATAATAATTATGATTATTATTATTTTATTATTTCAGGGGCCAGAATCAGTCCAGGGGCTTGCCTTGTAAGCAGCCAAGCCCAGTTCAATCCCTAGCATCACATGTGGTCCTTTAGCCCTGCTGGCAGATCCCTGAGCACTGAGCCAGGAGGAAACCCTGAGCAGAGCAGGATGTGGCCTCAACACCACCCAGGCCCCACACACACTCAGAAAATTTCCGAAATTATTTCAAAGTTCATCCTATTCAGTCTAAGGACTAAGCAAAAACACGAATACAACGGGCTGTTTTTTTACACTGCGTACATCTCTCAGTCCACAAGTATATTAAGATGGAGAACATTCACTGTCAACCACTGTTACAGAACCAGGGAATTAAATTCGTATTTTAAATTTTGGGGGCCATATCCAAGCCATAGCCAGTGGTGCTTGGGGTTATTCTCAGCGTGGTGCCAGGAAGAGGACCCTGGGCTCTCTCATGCAAGATGTGCACTTGGAGCCCTTTGCTTCATCCATCTCCCTGGCCCCGGAAATACATTTCTTTTTTATTATTATTATTATTATTATTATTATTATTTTATTTTCTAGCTCTGTATCTTCTTTTCTTTTTCTTTTTTTTAATTTTTATTTTTAAAAAAATTTTATCACCATGTGGAAATTTACAGAGTTCTCAGGTTTATGTCGCAGTTATACCGTATTCAAACACCATCCCTTCACCAGTGCCCATATTCCACCACCAAAATCCCGGGTATACTCCCCGCCCCCCACCCCAACTGTATAACTTATGAATTTCACTTTATTTTCTCTTCACCTTGATTACGTCCCAAACAGAAATACATTTCTAAGAAATATTTTCTCAAGCTCATCGTTCATGCCAACTGGTCTTAACTCTCACGGGGATAACGCCAGTGGGTTTCCTCTCCAGGGCTCGAGACCGAAGCTCGCCTACTCAAGTCTGCCTCTTGGACGATGATCGAGACAAACTCCCCCCGGCTGCACAGCAAGCCCCGTGCGCACTGGGACCACCCGGGCTCATCCACCGCAGGCGGCGAGTTTCAGATGACTCTGTGCAGGGGCTTAACAGGCCGGGCCACACGCACAGGCCACACTCCGGGTCACGCCAGATCCTCTGTTCGCGGCCGCGGCTCTCCTCCTGGTGCCAAGGCTGAGCCAAAGAAAGAGTCGAGAATCAGGCCACCTGTCCTCTAGGGCTCGACATGACTGACAACGCAGCCGGGGGTGTGACTGGCCAATCAGAGAGCTTCTAACTGGTAGGTCTGGCAGCTCGCAGGCATGAGTGGGGGGATACGTGTGGGCACCACGCAGCACCCCGCCAACCCCTTTGCCCAGTGATGACCAGATAGGAAACTGCCCTCTCTTGAGACCCCATGGCGGGTATGGGATCTCAAGAGGAATGCCAACCCCCAGATTCTCACAGATGGTGCTTCGGTGGGGGTGGCGGGGCTGAGGGGGGGGGGCGCTCCCTGCTGGATCTTTCATGATGAGGATATAAACAACCTGAGTCAGGACTTTTCTGGGAAGCAGAAGGGAAATGATGGGAATAGCCAAAGTTGGGAACAAAGGAAAAGGAGGATTAAAAAAAAATACACACACGCATTGCATAGAGTGGGGCTGGGAGCTGCACCCACGTCTCGGCCTGCCTGCTCTGAATGCTTCCTATTACCTCCGTCTCCTTCCTTTTCCATAAAAAAGTGTGCCACTCTCCTGCTCTGAGTGAATTCTTCTCTCGGGGAGACAGGGACTGAGAGGGTACGAGTCAGGGACTTCTGCGAATACCACTGGCCTACTCAATGCTAAAATGGAGAGAGGAGGTTTTTTTGGGGGGAGGGGGAAGGGTCACACCCAGTGATGTTCAGGGCTTACTCCTGGCTCTGCACTCAGGGATCACGCCTAGTGGGCTCAGGGGACCATATGGGTTTTGAGGGAATGAATCTGGGCGAGCCACAGACGAGGCAAATGCCCTCCCCATAAACTATTGCTCCATCCTGAAGAAAAGTTTGATTCCGTAGTTAGTGTGAGAGGATTTGTCTGGCTGCATGATCAGACTCCAGGAGGTCTCTTGAGCATTATTATTTATCAAGCAGGGGACAGTGGTGTGTTTGGGAAACGAAAGTGCCAGGCCAAGAAGTGAGCTTGGGGTGAAGTAAACACCAGGCCAGAGACGAAAGGGAGCTACAGAATGCATTCGGACACACCGAGGAATGAAAAATGCACATACAAAGCCCAAACTGTTAGCCGCGATTTAGGAGTAGGCTCTCCCCAGGCCACCCTCTGGCTAATTCCACGGAAATAAACGGTACTGGAAGTGCAGTGTGGGATACAGACAAACACTGATCAAGGAATGAGGTAATTTCAAACCGGTGGTCTTGGGGGGTTGGTTTGTATTTGGGCCACACTGGCGGTGCTGCTCAGGACTCACTCCTGGCTCTGCATTCTGGATCAGGACTCCTAGCAGTGCTTGGGGGAGCAAATGTGGTGCTGAGGATCAAACCAGGGTCAGCTGAATGCAAGGCAAGTGTCCTACCCACTCTACTGTGGCTCTCGTCCAACTGAACATCTTTTAGTTAATTCAAATTGAGTAAAATGTAGTGCCTGGTCCTGCTGTGTGGTCGGTCCCACAGTGCAGATCAAGAATCATTCTTCACAGCAGAATGTTCTATTGGACAGACTTGGTCTAGGACTGAAATTTTTTTTCCCCAGTAGATGGGAAAAACTCCACAACTGTGTTATGGTCATTCCTATCTCTTACTACTTTCTGCTCAGTTTACCTCATACGTCTAACACAAAGACTGAGGTAAGGGGCGGGAGTGACAGTACAGGGGTAGGGCGTTTGTCTTGCATGTGACTGACCAGAGTTTGATCTCCGGCATCCCTTATGGTTCCCCCAAGCCTACCAGGAGTTATCCCTGGGCAGAGAGCCAGGAATAAGCTTTAAGTACAACAACAACTATTAAAAAAAAAAAAAGATTTAGGTTTGTTTATGATGTATCTTTCTACCAAGAGAGAACATATAACCCATTAAGAAGTTTCTTTGGGAATCTGGAAAGCAGGGAAGGTGCTTCCCTTGTATGCGACGCACCCAGGTTCGATCCTTGGAAACCTAGATGGTCCCCTGAGTCCCGCCAGGAGTGATCCCTGAGTGCAGATCCAGGAGCAAGCTCTGGGCAGTGCAGGGTGTGCCCTCCCTACAAAATAAAACTAAAAGCATCTTTGCTGGAAATGTTAAAATATAAAATCATCAGGAGAAAATCAAATATGGAAAATATGACTTGCTCTATATCTTAAAAAAAAAAAACAAAAACCGAAACATACCTCATATCTATGTCCTAAGACTGGCTAATGCAATATCTGGGTAGTGCCTAATCAAAAAAATCTTATCAATTATTTTTTGAGAGCAATTTTTAACCTTCGTAGCAAAACAAAATTCAATTTATTTAGTGATAAAGTCCATATCTGCAGGCCATCTAAACAGCTACTGGAGAATGCAGAAAAAATCCTAAAAGCGCTATTGATTTTCTTTTTGCACAGCTACTCAATCAAGCCCAAATTCTGCACTGCCTTTCTGGATGGCATTCCCTCTGTTCAGACCTACCAAGGGCTTCTCAAGCACAACTTAAACACCTCCAAGCATGCTAGCAAGCCATAAAAATGATTGTCCTGATTTACTTACCTGCTATTCACAGCTGTCTGGGTGATTAAACCACACCCGAGGAGCAATACGTGAATTGTTTTCACTGGAAAAATAACCAGCAATTAAATGAAGAGGGCAAATACTATAGCGAGGAGGCTGTTCTCACAAGCTGTGGGCGGGCCAGAGTGTACTAGCGTATACAGATGAAATACACATAAATACCATTAGCCTGAGATCATACACATTCAAATTTGAATTTAAAAAGAAGCAACAATTGTGGCCCATTCTGTGAGGCCCAATTACTCATGAACTACAGGAAAAATTTTAGACTTCCCCATGACACGTGGTCCTTGTCTCCTCTACGTTGCCTGCGCTGACAAAGATGATCAGTAATGCTCCCCTCAGCACCAACTTCCCGCAGAAAAACACTGTACCCAGGGATGGAGACAGGGTCCAGTAAGTAGGGTGTTTTCCTTGCATGTGGCAGACCTGGGTTCCATTTCCGGCATCCCATTTGGTCCTCTGGAGTGACCATCCAGGAGTGATCCCTGAGCACAGAGCCGGGAATAACCCCTGTGCATTGATGGATGTGCCCCCTCCCCAACAAACAAAAGCAATAATAATTGAAATCCCAGTATGTCCATTGTAACCAAGACATGGCTTGTCTCTTTTCTAAATTGCCTCTTGGTAATGTCTTTTTCTGTCACCGTCTGCAAAGCAGTGCACCAAGCCTTAATTCTCAAGAGTCACCTGTCCACTCTGAGTTTCAGATGGCAGCTATGTGTGAGACCTTGCATCCCTGGAGCTACATTGCGGAGGCCCACAGGGCTAGGAAGGTATCAGTTTTGCTTTGAGCAGGGGGCAAAGGCAATGCAGCACTTCACAGCTACATTGTAAGTAGATCCTGCATTGTTCGTTGTGGACATAATCCCTCGACAACAGCATGTACTAGCAGAGAGCAGCTCTTACCATGGCACAGGCTGAGGTTCCTCCGTGCTTGTCCTGGAAAGAACATTCTGGCTATACTTTTGTGTGTATCCATCAGAAAAAACATTATCCTCTTTCAGGATTATCCTAAAATATAAACCCTTTCCATGGCTAATTCTTCCTTCTTCACCAGAGTATAAATGGATGGCTCTCGAACTTTCTGACGATTTCCTGTAAACATACCATTGTAAAAAAGCAAAATAACATTTTTTTTAAAAAGAGAGGAATCTTATGCTGACACATTAAGCAGAGGCAGCTTTTCATAACTATACTTAAAAAAGGAAAGAATGTTTGAGACCAAGCGTCCCTGTCTTACTATAAATTGAGCAAGACAGAGATTGTAGGAAACAATTGCTTTCAGCAGGGGAAAAGACAGTGTAGCACTTCAAGCTATACTGTAACAAAGGACCCACCTGCTAGCACAAAATAATCCTGCAGGCACCTGAATATTTGCAACTTAATTTCAGGTAAAATTCACAGTTTTGACTCTTAATCCCTTTGTTCCTTAGTTTTGGCCACACCCAGCAGTGCTCAGCGCTGACCCCTGGCTCTATGCTCAGGGACCACGGGGATGGGGGCCTTTATCAAACTGGGCTGGTCCCTTGCAAGGCTGGTACCTTTGCTGTACTGTCTCTGACCCTTGGCTCAACACAGTTACTTGCTTCATCCGTAAAGGTATCTTGCTTTATTTTGGAAAGGAAGATAGAATGGATTGCAGACAGCCTTCCTTTTAGGCTGCACTGTAGAAGGGGCTGAGGAATTTAGACAAATACTATCTCCACCAAGGTCAATGAAACCAATGAAACAGGAAGAAAACAGTCATTTCATTTCTGCAGATGCCCAGACAAAACCCTTTCACCCCAGCATAATCTTGAGGAAAATATCAATTTCGATACAAACCTATCTACTAAATAGATGACATTATATTTATTAAAAGTGTCATAGATGGGCCAGGGATGTGGCTCGGGGGCACTTGCTGTACACGTGTGGGTTCGAACCCTCACAACTGTTTGCTCTCCAAAAGGCAAAGCAAATGTCATCGTGGAGCACCTGAACATACAGCTACGGGGGCGAGAGACTGTACAGAGGGAAGGGTTCTTGCCTTGCACTGGGTAACTCAGGATCCTAGCATGCCCCCTCTCCCCTCACCTCCCACTCCCCAATAGGGTCCCCTGAGCCACCAAGGAGGGATTCCTGACACAGAGCCCGAATAAGCTGGGAGGGCTATGGGGTGTGCCTCCCGATCTCCCACCCTCCAAAAGCTACTCTCCAGCTTTTAACAATAAATAAATAAAAAAAGAACGCCCTGCAGCCTTTCTCTGAGGCCTCTTCCAGTGCTCATTAGTTACTAGTTGTAACTTCAGGCGGGTCCCTTTGGGCTTCATTAGAACACGGTTTTTAACAACGCTTCCTACTCCGGGAGCGCCTAAACCGCTGCCAGGCTTAGGAGGAACAATGTTATTCTTGTTCTCCTCCCAGGGTTGCAGATAAAACACCACAACGGCTTGTTAAAACATCAGATAAAACCCCCTCCCCTCCCCATACTGCACACGGCTTTTCATGTTGGAGATCTAACTGCTCATCCGAATCTTACCTTTAACCAGTGTCCAGCATTTTTATCACGAAATCCAGCAACCGCAAGCTTGCCCCCGCGACAGGGGGGAGGGAGGCAGGCTGGCCCAGTTCACTGCATCCACCCGCCCGGCGGCGCGGCGGGCAAGAGAAAGGCTGGGCGTAGGGAGGCATTCTCTCGGAAGGGGCCTGGAGAACAGAAAAGCTCTGCACCAGCCTTCCAGCCCCGGCTCTCCGTCTCCAGCATCCCCGCGCTCCCCAGCCTTCGGGCTGCCCCACCCCCCTCCGCCCACCGCTACCTGCAGGCCTCCAGCGGCGAGACCACCGGTCCCCCTCTCACTCGTCCTCGGTAGCAGCATGGACCCCGCAGCCACTGGACAGCCCCTGCAGCCCCTGGGCCGCAGGATGGAAGGCTCCACCTTGTTATCCAAACCATCCCTCCGTACCGCGTAAAGCCTCTTGTCCTCTTCTGGCCACCGTCCAGGTTGCAACCCTAGCGGGCGCGGGGCACGGGGCGCGGGGCGGGAGGGAAGCACCTCTCGGCCCAATCAGAGGGTAGAACGGAGTGACAGGGGCGGAGATTGGCCAATCAGGCCGCGTGTCCGCAGGGGAGGGGTCCCTGGTTCCCCCACCCCTTGGATTAGGCTCCCGCTGGTGGGGGTGGGGGAAATCTGCGCCGGGTGGCGGCTGGGGGGGCGGGGGAGGGGATGTTGCTCTGGCTTTAGGCCGCAGGGTCACTCCGCGTTTTATCCTGGGGAGAGACAACGTCTGCGACCGTTAATATTTAGATCTACCGCAAAGGAAGGAAGGGCGGGGGTGGGGGTGGGGGGGCGTATTTAGGATATAATGGGCCCTGGCGCAGCAGAATCCACAATTCTGTACTGTTTTCAAGGCCATGAAATATGTAGATTAGGAATTTCTTCCTCTAAAAACTCCTAGCCCCAATCTGCGTTTTAAAAGATCTGCCTTCCGTGGATTTGGCAGACAGGTGGCATCACCGCTGATGGAAACTGGTCCCCGGTATGGGACCTCCTGGGGGCTGTGGCCAGGCGCTGGGCTTAATGAGGCCTGTGAAGATGCTGTGTGGCCAGGAGCACTTCTCCAGGGACAAGGCCAGACCTGACCTGACATGATTTCCAGGCGGTTTCTCCTTAGATTGAGGAAAGTGGACCTGACTCCATGGCCCCATCCACATCTTTGTGTGTTTTTAAAAAAGATTTATTAAACATTGATTTACTGTGAATTACAAAATTACTCGTGATTGAGTTTCAGGCATACAGGCCCTTCCTCAGTGTCCACTCCCTCCAGATCTTGAGGTATCAGCAGCTTTCTGGCTTGATCATTGGCTAGAGTTCAGTGGCTTTGGAGTGAACCTTATCACACAGTACTTTCTTTTTAATTTTTTTTTATTGAATCACAGTGAGATACACAGTTACAAGGTCGTTTACAAGGTCGGTCATGATTGGGTTTCAGTTATATAATGTTCCAATAACCATCCCTTCAACAGTGTACATTTCCTGACACCAACATTCCTAGTCTCCCTCCCACCCCACCCCCCTATGGCGGACACTTTCTCTCTCTCTCTCTCTCTCTCTCTCTCTCTCTCTCTCTCTCTCTCTCTGTCTCTTTCTCTCACTCTATCTATCTCTCTTCTCCCCCTCTCTGTCTGTCCGTCTTTCCCTCTGTCTCTCTCTTGTTTTGTGCATTATGGCTTGCGATGTAGATAATGAAAAGTTATCATGCATATCCCTTAACTTACATTCAGCACTCAGTTCTTGTCCAGAGAATCACGTAGTATTTAATATGGAGTTGGTACTTGTAGAATTTGTAAAGATTATTTAACTTAATATTGAAATACTTGGATACATTAAAATCAAATATATAGAGAAGGGGGAGGGAACTGAGCAATTTTAATGCAATTCTAGTGAATTTTAGATTGTGGTTCTTAGTGCAAGTTGGAACCAACGCTTATTTTGTTTGTGTCTCTGAAGCAAGGTAGTGTGTGTGTGTGTGTGTTCTTACTTTTGGGGCTGTATCCCATGGTGCTCAGGGATTATTCCTGGCTTTGTGCTCAGAAATTACTCCTGGTGGTACTCAGAGGACCATATGAGATGCTGGGGATAGAACCTGGGTCGGCCATCTGCAGGGCAAGTGCCCTACCCACTGTACCATCACTTTGGCCCTAATAGTTTTTATTGAAACTTATTTACAAAGACATGAGGGGAAAGAAAGAAGTACACAGAAGTACTGTGTTCTGAAAAAAGCAGGCTTTTCCAGAAATAGAAATGGAAATAGACAAGCAGAGAACAAAGAGACAAGTGAGATACGTGTTCAAGGGGGAACACGGGCTTGACGAGCAAGCTAGCACTTTTTCTTTTTGAGTGATTACTGTGATGAATAAATTATTGGGGATGTTTCTATATAAAGATATTCATTTTGATTAGTGTCATTACACTTTTAATACAATTATTATTTCTTAAAATACCTCTTAAGGGTAGTTGAATATCACCTGACACCCTCATAAAATGATAAGCAAAACTATTCTGGTCTCACATGTCATAACACTTGCTTAATAGCTTATTATTAGCCCAACTCTATTTCCAAATTGAACAAATCTGTCATTTCATGGTACATTATCTGTTTGATTCAGTTGTATTAGAGTAATGTGTTTAGTTGAATTAGCTTTGAGTCATACTTTGTACGTTCATTATCAATTTAAGAGGTGGGGCCATAGGGATAGAGTATAGCAGGTAGAGCGTTTGCCTTGCATGTGGCCAACTCAGGTTTGATCCCCAGCATCCCATAGGATCTCCTAAGCCCCTCCAGGAATGATCCCTGATCTTAGAGGCAGGAGTAAGCCCTCAGCACTGCTGGGTGTGCCCCCTCCCCAAAAGAAAAACCCAAAATTTAGAGAGCCAGGAGATAGTACAGCAGTTAGGGTACATGCCTAGCATTCACTGGATCTGGGTTCAAGTCTCAGCACCATATGTTATGCCAAGAACCACCAGTGTGGGCTTGGGGCCTTCTTGCACTTCCTGGGTGGCCCAGGGATTCCTGGCACCAAGGACCTGAGCAGCATCTTATCCACTGACCCTAAGTCGGAAGAGAATCACTAGTGGGATCTCTGGTCCTCCTGAGCACTAATTGGGAGTCTTCTCCCACAAGTTTAAGAAATCCTTTTGTGGCAGGACACACTCTGTGCTGCTCAGGCATACTCTCTGCCCTGGTCACTTCTAGCAGTGCTCAGAGGACCATGTGCGGTGCTGGGGATTGAAGTGGGGTAAATTACAGACACCTTTCCCCCAGTATGATCTCTCCAGTCCAAGAAATTATTTAAAAAATATTTTCCACAAAACTTGTGATATAAAAATCTTTATGAAGTTATTTTTGGATTTATTTATATAAACAGAAAAAAATACAAGGTGCTAAGGGTAAGGAACTACAGATTCAGGAAAATAAACAATAGAATTGCATTGGATTACTTCATACAACCCTAAACATTAATATTTTTCTGAGATGTTTTAATAAAATTATGCACTGACTCTACCAAATGCTGGCGAGGATATGGAGCCACAAGAACAGTCATTCAATGCTCATGGGGATTTAAAATGATTCCATAAGACAATTTTTAGTGCCTTACACAGGGTAACTTATTGCACCACATCCAGCAATTGTCCAAATGAACTGAAAATTTATGTTCACGTGAAAACCCATGAATAGATTTTTATAGCAGCCTTAATTGCCCAGGTTGAAATAACCGAGATGTCCATTAGTAGGTGAATGGATAAATAAACTGTGGCACATCTATTCAATAGAATATTCTGTGATAATAAAAAAAAAAGAAAGCCATTATCAAACCACCATTAGACAAAGAGAAACCTTAGCTATTTTTGGCGGGGAGCACACCCAGCAGTACTCTGGGGTTATTCCTAACTCAGCAATTCAGGCATCACAACTGGCAGGCTCAAGGGACCATATGGGATACTGGGGATCAAACCTGGGTTTGTGTGCAAGTCAAGTATCCTGCCTGCTATACCATCTCTCCCTGGCTTAGATGCCTATTGCTGGCTGAGAGCAGCCAGTCTGAGAAGTTACCTACTACAGGATTCTAGCTATATTGCAATCTGGAGAGACAACCACAGAAAGAAAAGAGATCACTGCTTGTCCCAGGCTGCAGGGAAGAGCAGGATAAAAAGGTAAATACAGGGAATTTTTAAGGCAGTGAAATTATTCTGTGTGATAATTGCAATAATATATGATATAAGACGTGATGCATTCGCCAGTACTCAAAGACTATAGTACAGCTAATACAACACAAAGAGTGAAACTTAATGCAAAATATCCTTTCGTTAGTATATCGGTGTTGGTTCATAGATTACAATAAAGGCACAACACTCATGCAAGATGTTGAACCATCTATCATCATAATTACATTTTCCATATTTCTTAACTAGCCTTTTGAGAGAAATAAATCAGAGTACACATAAAGGGATGGGGAGAGAGTAGAGGTGTGGCCCTGGTGGTTCCTAGCATTGTGAGGCTCTAGCAGCACTGTATTCTCAGGTCCCAGCCAGAGTGGGGAGAGATCCTGGGGGGTCTCTGAGCACAGAAGGCCCCCTAAAATCCCCCCAAACAACAGGGGAAACTTCAGAGGGGGAGTGGGTACATGGGATATCTTTCTATTGTTATACTTTTCCCACACCCCCCACCTGCAACTCTCCAGCTTGCCCCAAATAGTCTGTTAATCAGAGTGATGCATCAAACAAATGCCAATGATTTTAGGTGAGGGTGGTGGAATTATGATGGATTCTCCGGCCCTCCTTTCCCCTGCCTCTTCATTCCAGCTTTCTGTATTTAGTCGCTGCGTCCCACAAAGGAAATGCATTCCAGGAATGAGTGTGACACTGAGAAAAGACATCGTGAATGCGCACAGGTAGAAGCAGTTCGGACCCAACTCCTACATGCGTGGGGCTTGCTGGGTTGAGGAAACACAGAATGTCAGAGGCATAAGTGCGGTGGGTAAGCTCTGTTGTGCCACGAACTGAGACCCTGGAGTGAAAGGGGGGAAGAGCAACCACATTCACAAAGGCAGTGGAGTTGGGGCCGAGAGATAAGGGACTTAGCCTTGCATGTGGCCAGTCCACTGGGTATACATCAGCTCCTACCTCCCCAAAGCAACAGAAATTATCACCTCTTTTGTTTTTGAAAAACAAGGAGGGAAAAAAAGCTTTAGCAGTTCCAGGATCTCAGGAGTGAAAAGTGAATTTGGAGGTCCCCACCCTCAACCTCCTTCATGCTGTGTGTCAGAGAGGTGATGGTTATGGGGTGGTGGTAACTGGTTTCTGAGGACAGGCACAGTTACTACATCCTGCCATCAATTCAGCCAATTTGTCTCCATAGAAACCTTTGAGGGTTGTGAAGACACAGATGTGGGAAAGGAATGAGGCACTCTGTATGATTTGTTTTTCCTCTTGGTCCTCTCCCATTGCCGTTCCTGCCTCCTATACCCTCCATGCCTTCACTCTCCCCCAGCCCCCTTCAAGATTGTCCGACAGATTGCACTAACACGGGCTGCTGCTGTCCACTGGACCTGCAAAGCCCAGAGTGCGCCACATCGCCGTCTCCTTGGCAACCAGCTGGTTTCTAACGCCTCACTCACAAGGCTTGCCGGGCACCAGGATCTCTGCTATTATTGACAGCATTTTTGGAAAATGCTTGTGACTGTTGAATCAGAATCCACCACGGAAACACAACCCACAGCGCGCTTTTTCCTCCGGGGGTGGTGGTGGCGTGGTGGGGGTGGTGGGTGTTCTCTTTTTTCTGAATCTCGTGTAGCATAAAAACGGCTCTGCCATTGCAGGCAAAGCTTCCCAACCTCACGACAGGGATCAATGAGCATACAAACCTGACTCTGCACCATCTCCCAACCATGACCCACGATCCTAACAGAAAGCAGTTAAAAATAAAATTTCCCCCTTGAGGGATGAACCCAAGGCCCCACACGCGCGAAACGTGGGCAATACCATCGCGCTACACCCTCGACGCGTCCCAGGAAACATTAACCCAGGTGCGCAGTTCCTGGGATGAGCGCATAGGAATGAAGTCAGCCTCCTTGGGGGTTGGCTTTGTGCACGTCGGGGGTTGGGGGGGCACTCTGGCGGAGACCCGGGTGATTGGCGGGCGCAGGAAGTGTGCGCGGTTCTGGTACTCTGGAAGGCGACTCTTAGTTCTCCCTAAGCGGAGTGAATTGAGGGGCAACCTGACCGAATCTGCCTTTGCTCAGGTTTCCCCTTTAGTGCTCGGTTGAACAGGGTTAGTGTTCTGCTGAGTGTCAGGTAGTGTCGGACGTCACGTCACGGAGCCGTGGACGGCGCCCACCCGGTTGTTGCGGGCCCGCAGGGTGGAGTCCGCCTGGGGTCGGACGGTGCCAGCCAGAGGCTTTCCTGGGTGGGGCCGCGAGCCCGGGCGGTGGCGCACGAGGGCAGCCGCACAAAGGAGCCGGCGGGCTGGCTGGGGACCGCGCGCACAGGCGTGCCCAGCCCCGTCCCTGCAAGGCCCGGCTCCTAGACGCACTTCTGGGCAGTGGCCCCGCGCGCTACGGCCGCGCAATCGGACTCGATTCGCCCCGCTCGGCACTCCGGCCCTCCTTCCCGCCGGCAATCAGGAGCTGCGCGGGGGTGGCAGGGCCTCCCCTCCTCTTCCCAAACCCCGCGCCCTCCGCGGCACCGGACTCCCCGCCGCCGCCGCGCTCCTCCCTCCGCTCCGCTCGGCCGACACCTGGCGGGGAAGGAGAGGGCGCGCGGGTGGCGATCGGAACCTCCTAAGAGGCCGTCTCCTTCTCCACCCCCACCCCCGACTATTCCGATCACGGATTGTATCCGAGTCGCCGGCACTCCCGGAGCCCGAGCTCCCGCTCGGAGCTGGAAAAGGGGCGCGGCTTCCCCCCCTCCCCACCAGCGAATCCGGGCGCGCTCAGGCGCGTGCGCGCCTCCCGCGGAACCCCCGGTGCCTCTCCCGGGCCGGGAGAGGTGGGCGCCGGGCACGGCTCTGCCACTCCCCAGCCCCGCGCGGTGGGTGGCACCGAGCCCCAGCATCCCCGAGCCTTCGCTGGCCGCCTCGGCTCCTCGCCGGGGACTGACGCTTCTGCGCGCTCCCCCGCGCGCGGGCCCGGCTGTCTGCCGCCAGAGACCACCCCCCCCCCCAGGAGGCGGCGCCGGACCCCCACCGCCCCGGGACCGCGAATTCCGAACCCCCTAGGCTCTTTCGGCCCGGGAACGCGGAAGCAGGGCTCCGGCGACATTGGGGCGAGCGGCGCGAGCCACCCCGCCACTGCCATTTATTTCTCTCTCCGCGAGAGCCTGGCGCGGCGCCGGGTGGCCCAACTTCACCTGTAGAAGACCCCTTCCCCCAGCAGGGCGCGGCCGGCGCCCCCCGAAAGCGGCCCCGCCTCGGGGAGCCCCTGGCTTGGTGGCGCACTCGAGGGCGAGCGCAGCGCATCGGTGGACGCAGATGCCCGTGGCACCGCGCCGCCCGCAGCGGGAGAAACTTGTGCGCCGCGGTCCTGGCGACACGGAGCGGGGTTCCGGCGACACGCAGTCCGGGGCTCAGGAGGAGATGGACCCCCCGGAGCTCACCCGGCGACTGGCCACCGTGATCACTCACGTCGGTAAAGGAAGCTTCCCTCCCGCCCCCTGGTTTTACGGGCGAGGGTGGACGCGCCGGCTCCCCGCGTCTTGGGCAGGCCGTGGCGCGGGTGCCGCGAGGGTGGGCCGCGGGCAAGGGGGGGGGGGAGTGGCGGGGCCCCCTGAGCAGGCCGCGGGGCAGGTGGGCTCACCTGGCGCGTGCGAGTCGTTGCCCCCTAGACCCAGGATCCTGGGCGGGCCCCGAGCTTTCGGCCCCCCGGCCGCGGGCGGGAGTGGGGAACGGGCTTGCTGGAGCCAGGGAGGCTGCTGGGCGCTGGGCGAGAGACCGGCCGGTGAAACGCAGCTTCAGCCCTGGGCGCCACGCAGGACGGAGGGTCTGTTTCAAGGGTGGCCTGGAGAGGCCGGCAGGCTCCAGGGGAAGCCGGATGAGGAGGCTTTGCACACCCCCAAGAGAAGGAGCGATGGCAGCCCTCTTGCAGGAGTGTATAAAGGGAGCAAAACGTGCGTTTTAAAATGCTCCTGTTTAGAAGGGCTGTGATGGATAGACAGCCTCGGTGCCTGGAGGAGGCGGACGGATCGAGGCAATTGTCAGCTGATTTCTTAGCGGTTTCATATCTCTACGGACCCCGTCCAAAGCCTTTGGGTGCCGATATACCACTTGGAGCCTCTTCCGTGGAGGCAAATCTGTTTGCATAGATCCAGGCTGGAAGTTTCCACGGTCTTCCTCTCCCACCCCTCCCTTTGGTCAGCCCTGCCTTGGTGATGCCTGTGGGTTAAACACACTTTTGTTAGGGGACCCTCTTCTGTCTGACTGCCCCAGTCCAGCGTGGCTCCTGCAGGGTTGGGTATACATCTGGGAGGACACATCTGAAATATGGGGGTACTAGGTACAGACAATGTCTATGGTTTTGATGATTCTGTTATTTTTTTTTTTTCTTCTTCCTTTAACACATAGGTCTGGGCCTGAGTGATAGTATAGCAGGTAGGGCACTTCTTTTGCATGGTGCCTGAAGAGTTCTATACCCAGCACCACTTATGTTCCCCTGAACCTGGCCAGGAGTGATCCCTGAGCACCCAGCCAGGAGTAAGCCCTCAGCACCATCGCGTGTGTCTCCCAAACCGAACAACAACAAAAACAAAACAAAATACAACAGCAACAACACAAGACATACGTCAGTAAACTGCTCAGGAAGGCAGGATGAAATAAGATGACTACAAATCGATGAATAATGAATGGGACGACAGTGCTACAGTGCTACCTTCTAATAAAAAAGATTTGTTTTTTGAGTAGGGGAGTGATTTAGGGGCACATTCATGGTGCTCAAGGTGCTCTTCCTGGCTCTGTGCTCAGGGGGACCCCCAGTGCTCAGAGACCATAGTGATGCTGGGAATTTAAACCAGGTCAGCTGCATGCAAGGCAAGCATCTTAATCATGTATTATCTCTCCTGCCTCAATAAGACAGAACTTGGAGTTGGAAATGTCTTGGACGCTGAAGTGATTTTTCTAAGTATGAGCTTGTGAGTGAAACTCTAGCAAGCTGTGTTTGGGGAAGGTGTCAAAAGTATCAGTCTGGACCTGAATTCTACCCGGAACAAGCCCTTTGGCTGAGGCTAAAAAGTTTTGTTTTTTTTTTTTTAGTAATGTAGTTGTAGCACTGTAGCACTGTCCTCTTGATGTTCATTGATTTGCTTGAGCAAGCACCAGTAACATCGCCATTGTGAGACTTGTTGTTACTGTTTTTGGCATATCGAATACGCCATGGTTAGCTTGCCAGGCTCTGCTGTGCAATAATGTAGGAGTACTGCTATTTATTCAGCCATTCATTAAGCTGATTGAATTGGGCATGAACTCCACATTACTTTTTTTATTCAGAATGTTAATTTTATTTATTATCTTATTATTATTCTTTTCCCTCCCTTTTTATTGATTCACCCTGAGATACAGTTACAAAGCTTTCATGTTTGAGCTTCGGTCATACAATCATCAAACACCCATCCCTTAACCAGTGCACACTTCCCACCACCAAAATCCCCAGTATTCTTCCCCCAACACCCCACCACACCCCATCTAACCCTTCCCCCGCCTATGTGACAGATGATTTCCCCCATACTCTCTCTCTACTTTGGTTATATTTGATATTTCGACATTTGATATTTCGACCAGTCCCACCACCACTCACACCTACTGAAAAGGTAATGCTAAACTATTTGTTTTATATTGCTTGTTATGGATAGAATATAATGCCTAGGAAATTCTGTGTCCTTCTCTTCTGGGAGCTTTAGTTTATAGTCTCTGGGTCTTGGCTGTTGATGAGATTACATGGTGCTGGGGGCACTTTGTGGGTGTGACTGCCAAGCTACTGGAAAACTGAGGACCTGGGGGGAGGAGGCCTAGTCCCAATCTAAGCTTGGAGATCTTAGTCACGGGTTCCCTCATACCTGGATTTTCCTGCCGGTCTGCTCTTGGTGAGGCTCGTTCCTCTTGTGTGAGTCTCTTCCAAGCGTGTGGAGAGTGGCCTTGAGCATGGCAGCAGTTGGGTACTGCAGGTTTTCGGCTGCCGGGGTTCTGCGTGGGGTGGGGAGGGAAACTCAATCTACCTCCCTCCGAGGTGCCCCAGTGAAGACAGCCTGGAGTGGGGTCAGGGCATTCTGCGGTGCTTTCTTCTGGAAACATTAGATTATAGTCTTTGGGTCTTGGCCACTGATGAGATTATATGGCACCGGGTACAGTTTGTGGGTGTGGCTGCCAAGCTACTGGAAAACTGGGGACCTTGGGGGAAGAGGCCCAGTCCTGATCCAAGCGGGCCTGGAGATCATAGTCATGGGTTCCCACCTAAACTCCGCGCCACCGGCCCTAATTGTGTCTTCTGATCTCTTTCGAGATTTATGGGTCTCTGAAATAAGGCCAATAAACGAGCTTACATAGCTGAGCCAGAGATGGTTTGTGGGTCTGCCTTCCACATACCTTTTGGCAGTTTAAATTCTTGGTAAACTTGGCCCCAAGTTGTTGGGGTCTGACCAAAGGCACAGCAGCAATTTTGGGGTATCTGGAAGTCTGAAGGCACCATCAGACTGCTGATGCACTTGCCCTGCAGGTACAGGTCGACCTGCTGGTGGCACCATACCCCACAAATCAAAGTGGGAAGGCTTTGATTCCTTTTTTTTAACCTCTATTTGAGGGGTGGGGGGGATGGTGGTGCCACACAAGGCAATACTCGGGGCTTATTCCTAGCTCTGCGCTCAGGGAGCACTCCTGGTGGAGTTGGGGGACCACATGGGATACCAGGGATTGAATCCCGGTCAGCTGTAGGCAAGGCAAGCACCCTGCACTGTACTGTTGCTCCGGCCCTATTTTATGGTCCTTTCCCATCCAGCTCAAAGGCTGCTTCTGGGAGAATGTGTGTCCAAACACAGCTGAAACTAGCAACCATTGTCCATCCCTTGCCCTGGAATGTTACAGGAAGAGAGAAACCTGCGGATGATTCAAGTTGCCCGTTTCTCTCTGGGGGGAGCAGGCAGTGTTCTCGGCTAGTTCCAGGCAGCTGCTGCGGTATCATCCTGACCCTCTGCCACCTCCCACACGGCTCCGAGTAGGAAACCAGAGGAATTAGCTGTCGTTTCTGCCCTCAAAGAACTTCTTACAGAGTCTTGGCTTTTGGGAGCTTTGCAGTTTTCTGTCTTCTCCCAGGTCGTCTCATCTTGACCTAGATGCCCCGTGCAGTGTTAGCCCCATCTCTAATCATGAAGAAATGGAGACTTAGGAGGTGGAGCCTTTTCAGTTGGTGTGTGTGTGTGTGTGTTGTGTAACAAAAGATGTGTTTACAAACAGCAAATCTGCAGGAACTTTTTAGGGAATCTCATGGGGAGGGGGGTGCCCTGCTGTCCCCTGCCATCGTCCCTACTGTCATAGGATTGGCATTAAGCAGAGTGGAACTTCTTGCCTTTGTCTGTCCCTTTTAGGCATTTCCTGGTGAGTTGCTTGTGAATTGGGGAAGGAGGGAGAAAGCTCAGAGCCAAAAACACGCTCCCAGCCCCCTCTTAGGCACACTGGCCTTCTGTACCCGAGGCCGCCTCTGTCCCACAGCCACTGTCTCTTCCAGCCGGGCTGTTGCTCTTCCCATACTCCCTTAGACCTGATTGTGCAGGGGATGATGTGAGTTCAGCTCCTGCAGTGTTCTGCCGGGCTCTCCTCTCCAGCCCGTGAAGAGCCAGCCCTCCCTGCCTCCTGCACTTGCCTGCCGCCGCCCCTACCCAAAGCGAACAGCAGTAGCACTCGTGTGTATGCCAGATCCTTGGCAACACCTCAACATCATGTCTGGAGCTGGGAATATAAGCTCTCCTCTCCTCTGTGCCCTTCCCGACTTTCTCCTGCAACTTGGCATGTCTGACCCCTGGGGGTTAACTTGGGCCCCTTGGTTCTTCAGTCCCACTCTGTTTTCCAACTCTCTCCCCACCAGCTTTTGCTCCACCTGGCATGCTCCCAGCACCTTCCCCTCACTGCCGCTCTCCCAATAGTGCCCACCCTTTCAATCCACTATAGTGCTTCCATCAGATGCTTTTTCTGGTCCTTTACTGCCAGAATATAGTGAGTCCTGTTTCTCAGTTCCAAAATAGGTTTTGCTCTAGACACGTGATGTCTTTCAAGTTGTATTATGGTTTGGTGATTATTTTTTGGGTCTGGGGTGGGGGGGTCGTCACACCCAGAAGTGCTCATGGGTTACTCCTGGCCCTGCACTCAGGAATTATTCCTGGTGGTGCTTGGGGGATGGTATGGGATGCTGGGAATTGAACCCGGGTCGGCTGCATGCAAGGCAAATGCCCTACCAGCTCTTGCAAATGTCCTACCTGCTGTCCTATTGCTCCAGCTTGCAGGCTGGTGATTCTTAAGCTTGGTTTATCTCTGTTCCCTTGCTCCTCTGCATTCTGGAAGGTTTTCCAACACAGGGCCTCCCTCCACGGAGACACAGAACAAATGTTTGCTGAATCAATAAGCGATGTGTTGGGATGAAACTTGAGCAGCAGATAACTCCTTTACCTCTTAAAGATATTTCCCCCCAACTAAACATGTTTTGGGGCTCATTGTATGTGTGTGTTTGGCGGGGGGGGAGGTGGCACAGAATCCTTCTTTGGATTTTGTTCATTTGTTAGGGACCCTATTAATATGCAACTCAATGCAAACAATATGTGAACAATGTCGACTTACTCACCCAAGATACAGGTAGGACCAGCCTCCCTCCTTTACTCTGGTTTCTGTTTTTATGTTTAGGCCATATCTAGTAGTGTCCAGGGGCTGCTCTAGGTCTGTTGCCCTTCGGTCATACCTGGTGGTACATGGGGGACCATCCAGTGCTGAGGAGAGAATCTGGGCCTCCTGCATGCAAAGCAGATGCTCCAACCCGCTGATGCATCTTTCCAGAACCCCCCCCCCCTTTTTTTCTGAACGATGGAGTCACATTGGCTCAGTTATGGAATACAGCATTGGACAAAGTTAGATATTTTACCCCTCCCTTTTCGTTTTAATCCTCACTGCAACTTTTCCTGTGCAGCTATTTATATGCCAAGGTGCTTCCTAAATAAACATGGTTTCTACTAACGCATCTCAGATTGCTCTAGGTTTTGATAGATGGGTCACAGAGGGCTGACAGTGAGCTCTCTGGGAGTCTCCATCAGTCATCAGTCACCCTTATGTTGGCTTCAAATTTCCACTTTGGATTGATAACTCAGGGCATAGAAGTAACGTTAGAAGTAATCCTTCTTAGCATGGTTCTGAAGTAGTTCCATATATTTGACTATGCACAATTAAACTGTCGTGCAGAAAGACATCTTCTTCGACAGTCCCCCTCATGGACTGGAGGCTATGTTTGGGACAAACACAGTAGGATTTTGACTTGTAACACTGGTCACCATTTTTTTTAAATGCCACTACCAGCATTGGTACTATGCAACCAAGAAGAACACAAAACTGATAGATTTAGCACAACTCCTGATTCCAGGATGGAATTAGTAGCTGAAATGCCTGGGATGCATGCCACAGAGGTAGGTAGAGAAGGGAAGCGCTAATTAGAATGTCTGCTGCTCAGATAGGAATGTGCCCACTGGGGGCAACTAGACATGCTGCGATAGAGACTTCACTTACCCTCAAAGTTAACTACTAATCTAAGTCATTTTGTATAAGGCTCCTTAGACCTGTGCTTGATGTTTACAGATACTTCCAGAACTGCTAAAAAACTTTTCACCCTAAAAAAATCTTAATATCTAGTTTCAAAAGTGTAAAATAAATGGTCCGAGAGATAATACAGGCATTAAGCTATTAGCTATGCACATAGCCAAACTCTGTTCATACCTCCTGCACCACATCTGGTCCCTTGAGCACTGTGCTGGAAACAGCCTCTGAGCACCACCAGGTGTGACCACCCCACCCCTACCCCCAAGGTGTAAAATAAAACTCAAGAAACATTTAAATATCTATAAAAGTTGACCATAATAAAATCATATCTACGTTCATTTAAAAAGCATGCGTAGTTGGCATTTTGCTTCAGGAAGGCTATGAGGAGTTTTAGAGATCTGTTGCTCAGTAAACACAACCATCATGGATGAACATTCTAAGAAAATAACCCGTTACATTCTCTGGAAGGTGTACTGCTGGCGTATAGCAGCAAGGGAGCAGCTATTCAAGAGATCAGTCACTGGGGCAAGAACAGTGAGTCTTCGGCATAACGTCTGCTCAGGGTGAAGAAGCAGCATTGGGCTGAATGTGGTCAAGAAAGGGGGTTGACTCGAAACTCAGCTCCTGCCTGAGGGACACAGCATCTCAGCGGAGGGGCAGGCTGCCAACATGCCTTCAATACCCCCGCTCCCACCTTGCTGAAGCTAAGTTCCTGTTGCGTATGGATGAGAGGCCACGGCCAACTTCCCGGCCCCGCCCCTCCCTCTTGTCCCTGTCCCACAGTCTGATGCCGCTCAGCCCCGGCCACCTTGGTCCAAGCTTTCTCCTAGGGCAGGATTCAGCAGGGGAGGGGCAAGCCAAAGAAAAGCCAGAGTGGGTCTGGCTTCGGAAGGAAGGCACATCCCTAAGAATGGAGAGGATGAAGTTCCCTACTCCCCGAAGGAAGTGACTCTATTTGAAACAGGTGTAAGAACAATGGGTATTTTTCACCATTGAAAACAATGAAGAATTTTGAGTCCTCACTTGGAGGGAGCTCAGAGCACAGGTTGTGGGTGAGAACAACACGGCGCTTTGGAAACTGCGCCTGCTGGAGTTTGAATGGGGTTGAACTATGGAGCAATTGGAATCCCAGAGCACTGTGGAAGACAGTGACAGCGGAAGGAGTCTTGGTCCATCATATCACAAAATACCACAGACCGGGTAGCTTATAAACAGCAGGAATTTCTTCCCCACAGCTCTGGAGGCTGCAAGCCTGAGGCCAGGAGGTCAGCATGGCTGACAAGGGTCCTCATCTGGGCCACGGACTCACATTGTTTCCTCACATGGCAGAAGACCTAGGAAGCTCTTAGAATCTCTTTATGGGACCCTGATTCCACCCATGAGAGCTCTACTCATTATTCCAGAACCCCCAAAGCACCTCATTATTCGAGCCATCTTCATTCTGCTGTAATCCAATTCATTCTCTCTTTTGTTTCCCTCTCCCACGTTGGAATTAATCACCATTAATTATATTAATAATAGTAATATAGAATGCATTACTATATTAATTATATATACTATATTATATGGGGCTGGAGTGATAGCACAGCGGTTGGGCATTCGCCTTTCACATGGCTGACCCGAGTTCAATTCCTCCGCCCCTCTCAGAGAGCCCGGCAAACTACCGAGTGTATCGCGCCCGCACGGCAGAGCCTGGCAAGCTACCCCTGGCATATTGGATATGCCAAAAACAGTAACAATAAGTCTCTCACAATAAGTCAATGAGAGATGTTATTGGTGCCCGTTTGAACAAATCGATGAGCAATGGGATGACAGTGACTATATTATATATTAATTGTAGCACTGTCATTCCATTGTTCATCGATTTGCTCGAGTGGGCACCAGTAATGTCTCCATTGTGAGACTTGTTGTTACTGTTTTTAGCATATCAAATACGCCATGGGTAGTTTGTCAGGCTCTGCCATGCGGGCGGGATACTCTCGGTAGCTTGCCGGGCTCTCTGAGAGGGATGGAGGAATCGAACCTGGGTCGGCCGTGTGCAAGGCAAACGCCCTAATTATATCAGGCTCTCCTTATTTTAAGGTCATCAGAAGCCTTCATCCTATTACAACCCAAATTCCCATGCCATGTGGCCTCACAGCTTCAGGGTACCAGGACATGGCTTTTCCGGGGGGGTTTGGGGGAGGCCTATTTCCCTTCTTCCTGCAGTTGGCCCTGGAAGTTGCTAGCTCTGTGCTACAGTGGGTGTGAGTCCTGTAGACTGACTTTGGCTATTGAACTGGATGACTGGCCTTCCCTTTCCCTGGACTCCTGAATCTGACCTTGGATTTATTCCTCTCTAATGTGGTGCAACAATGAACGGTGGGATGCCACTGTGTTTCTGATGTGAAATGCTGACTTTTGGTGAGGGAGACCAAGCAACCGCTAACTAGACAGACAGCAGTCAAGCATGTGCTAGAGAATGGTCATGCATTGAATCAGGGGTCCTTAGAACCAAGGTCAAAACAATGCTGACCGCAGAGGCTGTTGTTCTCCCTAGAATGAGGAGTCTCAGTGACAATTCCTGCGGTTCCAGATGTGAAGTCAGCCGGCACCCAGGCTTTGCCCGTGAAGAGCCGAGTTGTTATTTGGTCTTGAGTCTTGCTTCCCTCGTGTGTTGAATGAGGATAATGCAGCTTCATGCTAATGAAGCCCACCATTTCATTTCTCTCACTGCTGCCTGGGATTGTTTTTCTCATTCACCTTACAAGACAATGTAGAAACTGTTATTTGCACGCCTTTATGTGCTGTTTTTTTTTTTTTTTTGCTTTTTGGGTCACACCTAGCGATGCTTAGGGGTTACTCCTGGCTTTGCACTCAGGAATTATTCGTGGCAGTGCTTGGGGGACCATATGGGATGCCGGGGATCGAACCCGGGTCGGCCGCGTGCAAGGCAAACGCCCTAACCGCTGTGCTATCGCTCCGGCCCCTACGGGCTGTTTTACTTAGAGTCAGTTTCCACGAACCTGTCGTCAACTGTTGATGCATCACCTGCAGTGCAGGAGTGGTCGATCAACATCTCTGCTGCGTCCTGTGACTGCATTAGTCCCTGTTGGAGGGGAGAAACTTGAGAAGCCGGGATGGAGCCTTAGGTGCAAGGATGGCTTCAGCCCCGCGTGGACTTGCCCAGTGCTGCCTAGACCTCATTCTCCTCTCGCTCTCCTGCAGGAGCTCTGTTGATCAGGGTTATCCCACTGCTGGGGGCCATACCTCTGCCCCAAACTAAAAATTCAGGAGAACCCAACAGCCTGAGTGTGGATGACTCACAACAGGGCGACTTTCCTGCTATCGATGACAGGTTGAAAAGAGCACAGGAAGGGGCAGAGAGTACAGTGGTTAGTGCAGATGTCTAGCATGTGCCTGGCTGAGGTTCAGTTCCTGGCACCACAGGGTGGCCCCCAAACAAGACCAAAACCAAAAGAAGAAGGAGAAGGAGAAAGAAGGGAAGAAGGAAAAGAAGAAGGAAGCGGAGAAGAAGGAGGAGGAGGAGGGGAAGAGAAGGAGAAGAAGAAATGATAGAGTCAGGATTTGAACCTAGATTTTATTCAGTTTATACTCTGTGCTTTATCAAGGCAGAAATGATTTAATGCTACTTGATTGATTTTTGTTTGCGTTTGGCTTTGGACCAGACCCAGCTCAGGACTTAATTCTGGCTCTGTGCTCAGGAATCGCTATCAGGAGTGCTTTGGTGGGGTGGGGTGGGGGGGGGCACAGAACCATGTGTGGCACTGGGGACCGACCTGGGTCTGGTGTATGCAAGACAAGTGCCCCAACTCCTGTTCTATCTCTCTAAACCTGGCACACAGCATTTTGGATGGGCTGTTTATGTTAAATGGGCACTGGGAAAGATGTCTGACTTCCGGCCTTCTGTCTGCACCCTGAGCACAGGGTCGCATTCAATTTATCATTCCCTCCTTGGGTTGAGGCCTCCTTTCTGCTGCTCTATTTGAGCAACATGCAAAGGGCTCTGTCCCAGCCCCCCTAATTGCCTAGCCTCCCGGTCCCCTGTTCTTTGTTTGCTTTCTGTATATTGGGCCTCATCCGGCAGTGCTCAGCCCTATCCCTCACCCTGCTCAGGAGAGACACCAGGCCACGCTCAGGGGACCCATAGGTGATGCCGGATTTTTTTTTTCTGTTTGGGTTACACCCGGCGATGCACAGGGGTTACTCCTGGCTCTGCACTCAGGAATCACTCCTGGCGGTGCTCAGGGGACTATATGGGATGCTGGGAATTGAACCCGGGTCGGCCATGTGCAAGGAAAATGCCCTACCCGCTGTGCTATTGCTCCAGCCCCAATGCTGGATTTTCCTTTTTTTTTTTTTTTTAATTAGTGAATCACCATGAGTTACAGTTACAAACTTTTGAGCTTTCATGTTTGCATTTTGTTTACATCCCTCCACCAGTGCCCAGTCCCCTCCACCAGTGTTCCCAGTATCCCTCCCATCACCCCACCCCATCCCACCCACCCCACCCTGCCTCTGTGGCAGGGCATTCCCTTTTGTTCTCTCTCTCCTTTTGGGTGTTGTGGTTTGCCGATGCCAGGATATTTGAACTGGGATCAGCCGCATGCAAGGCAGGGAGCTTAAATCCGCACTATTTCTCTGACCCCGACTTTCTCCGGTGCCTGTCCCTTGTGTGGTTCCTCCGGCAGCCTCCCGGTGCCCTCCTGTCAGAATCACGCAGGGCTTGTCTCCAGCCATCACAGAATGAGTGGACCAGGCCCGGCCCAGCCTCCCTCTCTTGGCCGAGGTCTCTTTTAGATGATGTCCGTCTCTGGGTGTGTATTACTGGGTCTAGTCTTGCTATTTGGGGTCCCACTCTGGGCAGTGCTCTGAGACCGGGGATCACTCCTGGTGGAGCTGGAGGAGGAAGCTTGTAGTGCCGGGGATCGAACCCGAGGCCTAACTCACAAACTGTGTGCTCTACCATTTGAGCTGCCTCCCAGCCTGGCTTGTCGCTGCCCCTCCCCACCCATTTATTCTAAATATGGATATATAGGGGCTGGAGTGGAAGTGTAACAGGCAGTTCTTTTTTTTTTTTTCCTTTTTGCATCACATCCGGCGATGCACAGGGATTACTCCTGGCTCATGCACTCAGGAATTACTCCTGACGGTGCTCAGGGGACCATATGGGATGCTGGGAATCGAACTCGGTTGCTTGGGTTGGCCGCGTGCAAGGCAAATGCCCTACCCGCCTTGCTATGCTCCAGCCCCAATAGTCAGGTCTCTTGCCTTGCACATAACCAACCCAGGTTCGATCCCCAGAATCTCATATGGTCCCCCAAGCACACCCAGGAGTGATCTCTGAGTGCAGAGCCACAGAGCCAGGAGTAAGCCCTGAGCACAGTCAGGTGTACCTCCACCCCCCAACCCCCCAAATCCCACCCAAATATAGATGCATATTATTGTTGTTGGCAGAGAGTCTCTTGCCCAGAGAGTCTCTTGCCCGAACACCTAGCTGTCTTCCCCGGGGCCCCTCAGAGGGGATGGGCTCCAGCTTCCCTCCCCGCCCCGAGCAGAGTTCCCAGCGGCTGAAGACCACCTAAACCTAGCCACAGCCATGCTGGAGGCCCCTCTCCACACATTCGGACAGGCCTCATGCATGAAGGTACCGACAGAGGAACCCAGGTGTGTGTAATCCCATCAACGGCCAACATCCAGAGCAAGCTCCCAGAAGATATCTTAGAACCTACTTCTCCCTCTGGGAGAGACTGGCAAGCTACTGAGAGTTTCCTGCCCACATAGGACAGCCTAGCAAGCTTCCCATGGTGTATTCATATGCTAAAGCCAGTAACAAGCTGGATCTCTTACCCCTGACCCGGAAAGAGCCTCCAATGGGGCACCATTAGGAAGGCCCAGTGGAGAGAGGCTTCTAAAATCTCAGGGATAGGACAAATGAGCCTGCTCGAGAGAAATCGACGAACAATGGGATTTCGTGATCGTGATTATTGTTGTTGGTCAAGCCTGAACAAGTCTTTTCTGACAACAGACTTTGTCTTCCTTACAGGTAGAAATTCCAACTTGTCTTATTTTGGGGCCTTGTGGGCTGGATTAGCCTCAGGGTAGGAGAGCAAGGCTCATCTCTGTAATTGAATGGGAGCAATTTTGTTATTCACCCGAATTTTCTTTTCTCTCACCGAAGAGAGGGTGATAACGATGCAGGAGCCTGGCTTCATTCACAAGTTGGAAGGAGACCACACGGTTGCAAGTGGAAGAGAAATCCTTCGAGAGCTATAGCGAAAGGAACTCCAGGAACATGAAGCGCCTTTATGAGCCAGCAGGAGGAGCGTAAAAGGGAGCGTTTCATTATCCCTCCAGCTTGGGAGGAAAGTGCCCCCTCAGCTACCCCCCTTGTGTGTGTTAGAAGCCCAGGTGGGAGTGTGAGTTAGCCTGTGGGCATGGTGGATGTGCTGATAACGGGTGGGCGAGTTTGTCATCCATGCTTGGCCACGGTGCTCACTGGGGCCGTCATGCTCCTTTTCAGTTGGGGGCTTGCACACATTGTGGTAGCGCTGGCTGTGGTGAGGAAAAGAGACCCCTAGCCACCTCTCAGGCAGGTGAACTTCAAGCAGACTATATCGGCAGAGAGAAGGAGCGGCCAAGGGGCCCTGAGTCTGGGCGGCATACCGTGGGGTGCCTCTGGGATGCTGTTGAGAGGCTCCTAGTCTTGCTTTGCAATCTTGGTACCCTGGGAATGTACTTCAAATGTGTTCGCATCCTTGAGGTGGTCCAGACCTTGCCTTGCCAAATCACACGCTTGGGAGTTTCTGCTTCTGGTCTCTCTTGCCAGCTGCCTGCCCCTGCCCCGTCCCCCACGAGATACTGTATAAAATGGAGCTCTTGACTTGGTTCCGGGTCCAGCTTTGGGTCACGGGCTCAGCTCCGTCTGCCGTGATGACGACAGTGCTTTTCCCATGACTGACGGTGTCTGCTGCCATGTGTCGGCAGATCTTTCTCAGTTGCATTGCTCACCAGGGGTCACAGCCTTTAGTTGTGGCATTTGCACACCCCCGGCTAGTGTGTGGCTAGAAATCATTTCCAGCCCTGGGGATCACAGGTAGCAGAGCTGCCAGGCTTGTGCTGGTGCCTGTGCTGGCATCAGGGATGGAACTCTCGACCTCTTGCAGTGTGGGTGCTCCACGCTGCTGAGCTCTCTCTGTGGCCCTGGAGATGGGGCTGCAAGGGCAGAGGCAGTGAGGCAGGGTGACAGGCATGGGTGTGTGGGGGGACTTCATCTGTGAATTGCTGGGTAAGGGGGCACGGAATCATTTGCCCTCTTACGGTGTCTTCCTTTGGAATGAGCTGGAGATGTTGTGGGTGTTGGAGAGAGCAGCTCAGAGCCCCCCTGAAAACAAGCCTTGCACACAATGTGTGCTGGGAGGTGATGGAGCCCTCGGGTCTTAGGGGGTGAGGGGGTGTGCAGGCTACAGTTTCATACACCATTACTGCAGACAAAGGGTCAGTCCCCAAGAAGCACGGGCTGGAGGACAGCTGGCATGGGATGTCTGGGCTCTTTGCCCCCAGGAGGGGGCATTCCTGTGTGATTGGTCTCTCCTCCACTTGCGGTGGGGCTTTGCCCATGCACTGGTGGCCAGGAAAGGGTTTCTGCTCTCTCTGTCAGCTGGTGCTGTTTGTTCCGAGGCACCCACCCTCTCCTCACCAATAGAGCTTCTCTCCACTCCCAGCTTCTTCCCAATCTGGGGAGAGAAGCTTAGGGTGACCCTAAATATCCCTTCACCCTGCCCCCATAATTCAGACTCAGACTGCCACAGTTAATGAAAACTCAGTGATTCCTCCCTCCCTCCCTCCCTCCCTTCCTCCTTCCCTCCTTCCCTCCCTCCCTCCCTTCCTTCCTTCCTTCCTTCCTTCCTTCCTTCCCTCCTTCCCTCCTTCCCTCCTTCCCTCCCTCCCTCCCTTCCCTCCTTCCCTCCTTCCCTCCTTCCCTCCTTCCCTCCTTCCCTCCTTCCCTCCCTCCCTCCCTCCCTCCCTCCCTCCCTCCCTCCCTCCCTCCCTCCCTCCCTCCCTCCCTCCCTCCTTCCCTCCTTCCCTCCTTCCCTCCTTCCCTCCTTCCCTCCTTCCTTCCTTCCTTCCTTCCTTCCTTCCTTCCTTCCTTCCTTCCTTCCTTCCTTCCTTCCTTCCTTCCTTCCTTCCTTCTTTCCTTCCTTCCTTCTCTCCCTCCCTCCCTCCCTCCTTCCCTCCCTCCCTCCCTCCCTCTCTCCTTCCCTTCCTCCCCTTGTTTTGAGTCACACCTGACTATTCTGGGCTTACTCCTGGCTCTATGCTTAGGGCTCACTCCTGGCAGTACTCAGGAACTATACGGGTTACTGACGATTAAACTGGGATCTGCCGTGGGCAGGGCCAGTTCCTTGCTCCTGTGCTGTCTCTCTGGCCTCTTGGTGGTTTCTTATTCGTCTGTGGATTCAGCAAAGCCTCTAGTATTCTAGCCTCTCTGAGTTCAGCATTCTGGGTTCTAGGGGATAAGCAGAACTTCTCCTTGGCTTCTCACCTAGTATAATGTTTCTCCTTTTGGGAAGGCGGGGCTCAGGATGCAGCGCAGGGCCTTCCATATGCAAGGTAATTGGCTCTAATCGTCAGCCCCATCCCTGGCTACTTGTAATATCATTGCACCAAGAAAATAGGCTTCTCCACACAGTCTCCTGCCATCCCAACTTAGTTCAGGTGAGCTCTGAGTACCTACAGTACTTGGACCTTGGGGGTGGGGTGGGATGGGGGTTCTCAGACCATTTCGTGTGTTTGGCCAGATATTGGAATATTGAGTGTGAGACACTGTGGTCCATTTTTTGGGAGCTGAGTTCTATGAGAAAGCTTCCTCCCGTTATCTGCGAGCTGCCTAGACTTAGGGGTCTCTTACGTGAAGCACAGACAGGACTGCCCGCCCCCTCCCAAGGCCCCCCGGGCCTGTGATGGCCAACGGCCTGTGTCTGGCTCCAAAAGCTCATCTTGTCTGTTCATTTAGTTTGGTTTCGGGGACACACCCAGTTGTGCTCAGGAGATAGTTCTGATTCTGTGCTCAGGGATCACTTCTGGTGGTGCTGGGAGAACCATAGGTAGTGCTGGATATCAACCCTGGGTTGGCTTTATGCAAGGCAAGTGTCTTAACCCCTATACTATTTCTCCAACCCTGTGTTGTGAAGTTAAAAAAAATCTTTAGGTAGCCTTACGTTTCTACCGAATCCTACTTCATATAACAGCTTTAAAAGAAAGATAAAACCGTCAGGAGCTAGAGAGAGAGAGAGTACAGAGGGCAGGGTGCTTGCCTTGTATGTAACCGACCTGGATTCGATCCCTAGCACCCCACATGGTCCTCCTGAGCCCACCAAGAGTGATCCTTGAGCACAGAGTCAGAAGTCAGCTCTGAGCACATTCAGGCGTGGCCCCCCAAAACTCTCTTGAACAATTCATTCATGCCATCATGGAAACGGTTCTGCTCATCCTGGACTCTGTCTAGAGACCAGGCTGCAGTCCAGTCAGCTGCTTTCCCATGGGCTTTAAGGCCATGATCCTGCCCGGTGATCCCGGCGCTGGAGCCTGGTGGTAGGGACTAATCTCTGCCCAAGTGAGTGCAGGTCCCCTTGCAGCTCTACCGTGAGAGCCGGGTTGGTTGTTTCGGTGACTCTGAATGGGAGACTGTCTCAGCGGCACGGGTCTGTTCAGCTCAACCACTGATGTCTTCCTTGCAGGCATAATCAGCATCATGCACGTGGTAGACTTTAGAATTCACACACTGGTGCAGTTCAGGCTGTGTAAGTCACCCGGCTATGGACAGGGGAGTGGCCTGTGGTCTACAGCAGGGCCAGGGTTTGAGCCTGGGTTGTCTTGGCACCAGAGCCAGAGTTCCTGTCCACCGGAACATCCTGCAATACTCGGGGGACCATGTGGGGTGCCAGGGGTCAACCCAGGTCAGCCTTGTGCCAGGCCCGCCAGTCTCCAAAGCACTGAGTGTCCCCCAGGACCGGTGACCGGGACGCAACCCTAGGCCTGGCCTGAGAGTAGCACCTGGACTCTGGCCTGGCCGCCCTCCGGGGAGCGTCTTGTTACCCGCACGGAACTGTGGGTCAGCTCCTCATCACTCACCAGCTGATGCAGACCTCAGGCAACCATCACAGCCCCCACCCCCTCACAGCCAGGGTGTATCGCCAGCTGTCTCACACTGCCTGTCCATAATCGGTTCGAAGGAATCGCTGCACTTCCTGACTGCACGAGCACAGAAACCAACTCACTGATGAGGTCTTGAGACCTCAGAAAACGTGAAATACTCGACAATGTCTGATTTCACCCTTCCAAGCTTTATGATTACAGTTCTGTTTCATTGTGGGAGGACTGGAGCTATAGCACAGCGGGTAGGGCATTTGCCTTGCATGTGGCCGGCCAGAGTTTGATTCCCCTGTCCCTCTTGGAGAGCCCGGCAAGCTACCGAGAATATTCCACCCGCATGGCAGAGCCTGACAAGCTCCCTGTGGCGTATTCAATATGCAGAAAACAGTAACAAGTCTCACAATGGAGACGTTACTGGTGCCTGCTCGAGCAAATGGATGAACAACGGGATGGGACGACAGTGCTATAGTGCTTTATTGTGGGGGGGTGCGGTTGGACCATACTCAGTGCTCCTAGGGGTCACTCTCAGTGGTGCTCGAGAGATCATGCTTTGTACTCAGAGATCACTCCTGGTGATGCTCAGAGGACATATGTGGTGCTGGAGACTGAACCAGGACAGGTCACATGTGAGGCAGGAGCCTTAACCCCTGTCCCATATCTGTTGCCCAGGCACTGTATTTAGAGTGCTGGGAGGGTGATTCAAGGACCGAGTCTGTAGACACGATGCAGGTGCCCACGGGTCTGCGTATGTTGGTCTTGCCCAACTTGGAAGACTTACTTTGGAACCCTTTGTCCAGTTGTCTGATTACAGATCCTGACAAGCCCAGGTGTTGTGTGTGTGTGTGTGTGTGTGTGTGTGTGTGTGTGTGGTGGTGGGGAAAGTTTTTTGGGGGAGGGGCCACACCCATTGATGCTCAGGGTGTATTTTTAATTCTGCACTAAGAAGTCACTCCTGGCAGTACTACTTGGGGGACCATATGGGATACCAGGGATTGAACCCACATCAGCCTTGTGCAAGGCAAGTGCCTTGCCCTGTACTATCCCTTTGGTCCCCAGGTTTCTTTTTTTCATCTCCACTGTGACCAAATCACTTTGAATTCATTTTAGACCTTTTCTCTTTCCGTACCCAAGGAAACCAGCGTCAATCCATCCATTGAAGAGAGAGCAATTCTTCTGCCTGTTCTTCCTTAAGCTTCAAGTTCAGATGAATTGGGCTGCCTGGGAGTCTGTGGAAATGGTGGCTGGCCAGGGCTGAGGACTCATGCGAAGGCGCAGGTGGATCCCTGTCCCCTGCCCCGTTAAGAGAGAGCCTGCTGCTGCCTGAATGGTGTAGCATCAGCATTCTGGGGGGTCAGTGGGGGCACTGAGGGCTTGGACGAATGAATGCTGCCCTCGGACCTTCCTCTGTCAGGGAGGCTGATGTGAAGCAAACGCTGGAGCAGTTTAGAGCAGTGGTCTTCAACCACGGTGTGCAGGGTAGAAAGGATGGGAACCGTTCTCTCACCCCGTTATAACTGCCAGCTGGGGACTCATGCAGGACACGTGCTGACCTGCAGGTGTGGAAAGGTGAAATGAAGATGCTGCTTGAGAAGGTCTGAAAAGGAGCTCGCAGCAACAAAGCCTTGAGTTTCATCCCCACCACCCGAACCACAAACACAAACACGCCATCCCAATCATAAAGCAACACAAACAACCAAAAACCACAAAGCAACACAAACAACCAAAAACCATAAAGCAACACAAACAACCAAACCAACCGACCGACCCACCCACCCACCTAACAAACCAAATCAAACCAAACTGAACCAAACCAAATCAAACTGAACCAAAACCACCAAACCCACCCCACCCCACCCCACCCACCCCACCCCACCCCAATCCCAACCCAATCCCAACCCAACCCAACCCAATTCCAACCCAACCCAACCCAACCCAATTCCAACCCAACCCAACCCAACCCAACCCAACCCAATTCCAACCCAATTCCAACCCAACCCAACCCAACCCAACCCCAACCCAACCCAACCCAATTCCAACCCAACCCAACCCAACTCAACCCAACCCAACCCAACCCAACCCAACCCAACCCAACCCAACCCAATTCCAACCCAACCCAACCCAACTCAACCCAAACAACCAAACCAGATGGAGAGCAGGCAGAGCCTCTGTCCCTCCGCAGCTTCTCCCCCTCTCTCTTCCCTTGAGCTTCTTCCTCTTCTGCTCTCAGGTCTCTCTGCTTCCCTGGCTCCCTGACGCTGGTTGCTTTTCTCTTCCTTTGGCTTTTTTGGCACAGGCACTGAGAGTGGTTCTTTGCAGTGCTCGAGCAGCCAGTGTACTGGGGGTCGAGCCCGGGCTTCTTGCGATCAAGGCACTCCCACGCGCTCTCTCCCCAGCCCCCACATTGCTGCTGTCCTCTCGCATCTGGCTGTATCACTTGTGAAACACAGCTCTTTCCCATAGTATCTCAGAACCCACATTCACAACGGGTAGAGGGGCACAGGGCGCTTTCTGCAGATGCAGAGGAGCCATAGGCAGGCCGGCAAGTCTTCCAAATGGAGCTTTTTTTTGGTATTGAGTGGCTGTGAGATAGTTACAAAGCTTTCATGTTTGCCTTTCAGTTATGCAACGATCGAACACCCATCCCTCATCCCTCCACCAGTCACAACACTAGGACAATTGTCCCTGTCTTTAATGACCTCAGGTCTCACAGGTCAGGGCTTCACGTCATGGCCCCTTCAACAAACCACCTTTCGCTTACTCACTCTCAGGGTTTTCCCTACTTTACTGGAAAAATTAGGTACAGGGGCTAGATTAGAAATATGGACCTCATAACTCCCACTCCCACTCCACAATATTCTCTCCTCCCCCCCTGCCTTCCTCCCTCCCTGCTTTCCTGCCTTCCTGCCTTCTCTGTGCTCAGGACTTACTCCTGGGTTTGTGCTCAGAAGTCACTCCAGGTGGCACTTGTGGAACCATATGTGGTGCCACGGATCAAACGGGGGTCAGTTACGTCTAGGCACATGTCTTCCCGTGAGCTATCTCTCCGGCTCCATTCCTCTACACTTCATCTCAGTGTGTTTCCATAGCAGTTTCTCTCCCTTTTTCAACCACCAGAGGCTTTGCCTGCAAATGACAGAAAATCCCTCAGCCTTGCCTGGGATGTCAGACCTTGCCCTGTGGGAAGGAAGGAGAGGAGAAGGAAAATTCCACTCTTCAAACCCTATTTGTCCTTCAGGTGTGGCCCGAGCTTCTCTGCCTAGTGCTTTGAGAAAACGGATGCAGATTTTAAAGGGAAAGATCATGTTATCATTTTCTTTGACTTTGTGGCAGAATCTGAAAAAAAGCCGAAGAGATGAGAAGGAAATAAACATTATGTGGTATTTCATACCTTTCAGTGCTTTCAGTGTGCACTGTTTATAAAAATAGCACCTCATCTGGGTTTAAGCTTTGGAAGAATCAATATAAAGGTATCAGTTCTCCCCAAATTGATCTATAAATTAAATACAACTCCAACAATAATGATGCCAAAGTTTAAAGAATCATTTTATCATTATTTTCTAGAAATCGAACAGCTTTTTATAAAATTTAAAACCAATGCTAAAGTCAATTTAAAAATCAGAAAAAAATGTTGTACCAGAGAAAGAACTGTATGGTGGTTTGGGGCCATACTTGGCAGTGCTCAGGAGCTATCCCTGGCCCTGCGTTCAGGCTTTTTCCTGGTGGTCATCAAGATGCTATATAACTATACGCAGTGCTGGGGATCCAACCAGGGTCAGCTGCATGCAAGGCCAGTGCCTTAATGCCTGTACTAGCTGTCGGACCCCAAGAATTATTTAATTATATGTGTGTGTATGTGTGTGTAATATATACATATATATGTATATTTGTGGGTTTTGTATTTTGAATTTTGCTTTTGGCCATGCCTAGCGGTTCTCAGTTCTTGCTCCTGACTCTGAGCTCAGGGATTATTCCTGGCAGGCTTCAGGGACCATATGGGATGCTGGGGATCGAACCTGCGTCAGCTATGTGCAAGGCAAATGCCCTTCACGCTGTCCTATCTCTCTGGCATTAATTTTCCAGCATCGAGATGGAGAAAATTGATTATTTTTGGAAAGACTAAATATTTGGGATTTGTAATGCTTTTTTTCTCACAGACAAAGCTGCTAGGGCTTCCAGCAGTGCGAGGGTGGGGGCGGGGGGAGGCTGCCCACCCCTGCTCCTGAAGGTACCAGAGTCTTCAGTCTGAAGACCAGTGTAATGGGGAAACTAGAATAGCTCTGTATAGGAATCTCTTCTGGCAGGGTCCGGCCAGTGGTACGTAAGGGTCACCAGGGCCATGCCTGGTGGTACTAGGGGACCACATGGTGCCAGAAATCAATTTCAGGGGACTGCACATGCTAGGCATGTGCTTTACCTCGAGCTATTTTCCTGTTGCCTCCAATAATCTTGTTTTTTACTTTTTCTATTTGGACAGGAGCAATGCACTGTATTAAATACTTAAGGTCTTATTACATGGATTTGATACAGACACTAATAAATTATTCCCTAAAATAAAAAAATAACTAAGAAGTTAATGTTGGAATTTGAGCAGTAGTACAGCGGGGAAGGACTGCATGTGGTCAACCCCAGTTTGACCTCTGAGCCCACATACGATCCTCCCAGCACTGCCCAGAATCCCCTCTCACCTCCAGTCCCTGTGCGTGGCTGCGTATGGCCCTACTTTTCCAACCCCCTGCAGAAAAGAAGTTAATGTTTAGTAAGAGCCTTTTTAGGGAAACCAGTAACTTTCTGTACTATTGGTGGGAATGCAAACTGGTCAACCATTTTGGAGGGAAATTTGGCAGTAGCTATCAAACTGTTCTTCGAAAGTGGCTTTATTTGCAGTCCTGTGTTAAATACTTGAGACTTTGCATAGTGTTGGCATGCTCACAGTTTCTAAAGGTGGGGACAAATGGAAAGAGCTCTGATTAAGTTTTAGAGCCTCAAATTACATTGAATTAAGTAGCACCATTGTCCCAATGTTCATCAATTTGCTCGAGCAGGCACCAGTAACATCTCTATTGTGAGACTTGTTGTTACCGTTTTTGGCATATCAAATATGTCACGGGTAGCTTGCCAGGCTCTGCCGTGAGGGTGGGATACTCTTGGTAGCTTGCTGGGTTCTCTGAGAGAGATGGAGAAATCGAACCCAGGTTGGCTGCATGCAAGGCAAACGCCCTACCCGCTGTGCTATCACTCAAAGTCAATTATATATTAAAGACACATGCTGTTAATACTAGCAGAAACGACTCTTAGAGGTTCTAAACAGCGTGTTAATCTTAACAAGTCCTCTAGTATAGCCAATTTGGAAAAAATCCTGGTAGTTTCTTAGCAGTTAAATAGACACCTCTCTGACCCTGTGGTCCTGTTCTGCTCTTGAAATATTTATCCAGGAGAAATGAAAATATATGTCCTCACAAAGGTCTTTACATGGTTGTTTATAGCAACTTTGTTCATTACAACCCAATTGGAAGGAAAATCCAAAATGTCTGTTAGCAGCAGAATAGACAAATCAGGGCCATCCATACGAGGGACATGCCTTAATAAAAATAAATGAGCAACAGATATGTCAGAAGGAGGAGTCTCAGGGTTATCTAGTGTAGAAGAAGCCACTCACAAAAGATTATATATTGTGTGGTTAGTCCGAATGAAGTTTTTGGAAAAGGCCAGCTAGTTTCTCTAGAAAAAAATCACCACAGAGGTGACCTGGGATTTCGGAACAAGGGTTGACTGAGAAAAGACTTTCTATAGTGGAGAGTGGACTGGAGTGATAGCACAGTGGGTAGGGCGTTTGCTTTGCATGCGGCCAATCTGGGTTCAATTCCTCCATCCCTCTCGGAGAGCCCGGCAAGCTACCGAGAGTATCCCGCCTGCACGACAGAGCCTGACAAGCTACCCGTGGCGTATTCAACATGCCAAAAACAGTCTCACAATGAGACATTACTGGTGCCTGCTCGAGCAAATTGATGAACAATAGGACAGTGCTACAGTGCCACAGTGGAGAGTACTCCAGGTCTTTGCAAGGGGTCTGGGTTACACAGGCATGGCCACTTGTTAGAACTCATTGAAATGTAGTGTTTGAGTATTTTAATAGATAAAAATTCTACTCTTAGGGCTGGAGAGGTAGGACAGGGGATAAGGCACTTTCCTTGCACATTTCCAGGGGGGTTTGATCCCTGGCACCACATATGGTGCCCTGAGCACAGAGCTAGGAGTAAAACGTGAGCACAATCAGGCATGACCCAAAATCTAAAACCCAAACCAAAGCAAAAAAAAAAAAATCAGATGACCTGATTTAAGTCTCACGATGTGATACCACCCCTGGGGGCGGGGGGAATCTGATTCTTATGGACTCTGGGATTTCCCCCTCTACTCCGGTATCCTCATCATCCTATTCTATTTTTGGTTCTATTCATTTATTATGTTTCTTTTTGAGCGCCTGTGTGTGTCTGTGGGGAGGGGGCTCCCAAGCTGTGCTCCAGATTAGCGGTGTGGCAATGCTGGAGTCCAGGGTCCTGGGCTTGGTGCGTTTCTGGGAATTGAACTCGGCATCGCACGTGCATGGCGTGCCCCCGTCCCTGGCACTGTGTCCCAAACCCTCTTTTGTTCTAAAAGAGGAAGCCTGTAATCCTGTGAGCATCACCAGCCCGGCGGATCAGCTCTCTGCAGAGAGCTTGACCTTGAGTGAACTTTGGAGAGATTGGCTGGGAGGAAGCCGTGGACCGCTCTGGGAGCACAGGGCCGGAGGGGAGCATGGAGGAAGCACCCAGAGGCACAGTGGCCTGGAATTCAGCAGGCCCCTGGCAGGAGAAGGGAGGACAGCATGACCCCGGCTGCTCAGACTCACCTTGTCCCACTGTGAGGATCTCAGAGGCTGAGATGAGGGCTTACCACCACTTCCTGGGAAGCTGCACCAGGCTAGAGAATAGGACCCCGAAAGGTACTGTGGAAGCAAGGATGTCACTCTCTCCTGTATGTTTTATGATTCCTTTCCATTCTCAGCGAAATAAAAGATGACAGTGAAGTTTTTATATTTGAATACTGCCTTAAATTTGCTGAAGTTCTTTAAAAAGAACTTTTTATTTCCTCTTAACGTAGTACCCAGCTATTCTCAATATTATACATGGTCATTTACTAAAAACTTCATACCAAAAAGAGATGGCTAATTATTTTGGAAAAAAATCAGGCTGTCAAATGGAAGGTGTAAGAATCCATTTTTAAAGACTTATTTATCTAATCATATATATATGCATATTGTCTATTTTGTACCCAGGAGTTGATTCTTGAGTTCTGGGTAAAGGAATTATAAGAGTTTACTTATTTTTGTTTTACTGTATCTTAAAAAACTTATATAGCATTGTAACATGAAGATAAAAATCCTAGATTTTGAAATTCATATGCTGAAAAATACATTGTCTGATGTTAAATCTAAGAACTTCTAAGACTTCATGTTAGCTTCATAAGCTGGTCACAGAGCAGCTGTGATTAGATGGGAGAGACAGGAAACAATTTTCCTTCCATTTTAATCACTTCTGGTGTTGCCCAGAGCACCATATGTGGGACCATATGTGGAACCTGAGGTGGAGTGGGATGGTGGTGGAGTGACCATATGTGGTGTCAGGAATTGAACCAGACTCATCCATGTGCAAGGCCAGGGCCTTAACCCTTGTACCATCGCTCCAGCCTTGAAAGTTTGAGCATCTTAATGTAAGCTTTATGAATGTCCAAGTGACTGACATGCAACCTTACATTCATGGGATACCAGTGAAATTTAAGAGCCGACATGCTGCTTGAGTTGTGTACTAATCAGGATACTAGTTTTCTTTATTTGTTGAATGTCCAATGAGTTAGGAGGTGGAGGCTTTGCTTTTCCACTGACTGCTTCTCTTTTCAAAAAATAAGATGTGTTTAAAATGTCAGGACCAGAGCGATCGTACAGTGGGGATGGCACTTGTCTCGCACATAGCCAACCTGGGTTCGATCCCCAGCACCCCATATGGTTTCCCCAAACCTGTCAGGACTGATTCCTGAGCACAAACCGGGAGCTGGCCCTGAGTATCGCCAGGCATACCCCCTGCCTCCATTTAAATGTATCACAACAGGAATGCATGTCTGCAGGTCATGTAGGAGCAGCACTTGTCACAACCCCTAAGTGTGGATGTGACACATCGTGCCACACTATGTTCAGTGCCTGGTCAGCTCTGGTCCCCTCAGAATACTGTCTGTGGGTGCCTGGCTTCAGGAGCACGTGGTTTGGCTCATCTCTGGTTGTGTTCACTAGTCACTTGGCCATTCCTGGGGTGAGTGGGAGACAGGTCTCGGGCCAGGCGACTGCCCCAGCGCCAGTGCTGCTGAGTGCAGAAGGAACTGAGATTCTGGTGGTCACTCTACCACCATTGCCCATTGCAGCATCATTCCAATAAGTCCCTTGAGATACACATACAAGGATGATGGCTTGCACTTTATTTTGGGGGGCTACACCCAGTGGTGCTCAGGGCTGACTAGGGCTCTCTCCTGCCTCTGCACTCAGGCATCACTGCTGGCTGGCTTGGGGGGACAGTATGGAATGCCGGGGATTGAACCTCAGTTGGCCAAGTGCAAGGCAGGTAGGTGTCCTGCCCACTCTGCTATCGTTCTGACCCCAACAGCTTGTGCTTTATATCTTGTTTCCTTTCTTTATAAAGTTAAAAGGCTTACTATCCTCTTAATTTCCTTCATATCACTTTATGGATAATCTATCTGGTTTTATTTAGTGCCTCTATAGTCCTTACGTCTGCATCATTATTGAGCAAATTCCCTATTCATGGGTATTTGTACTCGAAAAACAAGAATCATCAGATGATTTATTTTGCACTTGTTACTATTTTCTTGTGTTAAATTCCTAGACAAGCAATTTCTTGGCCAAAAGGCTGCATATTTACTATTTTGACAGATATTTCCACATGAATCAAATTAAACTGCCTTTTAAAAAAATCAACATTTACAAAAAGAAGTCTATATTTTTACCTCCAAGCAATCTGCCAGTACTCTAACCAATGCAGTATGCTATTAGTCTAAAATATTTGCCCATGGGCTGAAAGCTCTTTCTGTTTTAATTTACATTTCTTTATTGGTTATACTCAACCTTTATATATATTTTATATAAATTTTTATATACATATTGTATATACATATTCATTGATGGTAGCTGTCTTTTCTTAGTCTGTGCCTTTGGGAATAGTTTTTTTCCTGACTGTTGAACTTAATGACTTAAAACAGCAGGAAGTTATTTTTTTAGAATTCTAGAGGCCTCCAGGCCAAATTTAAGGCACCCATCTAGCAGTGGTTTGTAACAGTTTACACCTGTGAAATCGCCATTGGACTCAAGGTTGCTGAGGATCTACATAGGCCTCCCACATGGGAAGTACATGCTCTCGCCGTCCGACCCATTGCTGATTTGATGTTCAACCTCTTTACACCAACAGGCTGCAACTGAAAACCGTGGTTCAGGAAGCTTGAGAGGAAATTGTTTCTGTTTTTTCCATCCTCAGTGATTCAAGAGTTGGCTGTGCTGGCTGTGATAACCTCACTCCATTCTTTGTCTCCATATACACACTGTCTTTTCTGCCCGAGATGCAAAGATTTGCACTGGGGGGCCCCTGTGAATAACCCACAGCCCTTTATCTAAGCCATCCCTGCACACGCTGCTTTCCCAGCTAAGCTAATGTTTACAGGTATCAAAGATTAGGACAGCCAAATTTGGGGAGGGTGTTTATGTGTAATATCCAGCCCACATTACTTGTTTCCTTTTGATTTTAAGGGTCTTTGTAGTCCAGATAAATGAACATTTTATTACATTTACATCTGATGTAAATTTTCAGTTGATCTTTTCCTTTTTTGGGCGCAGGGAGAGAGGGGCTGCCATACAAGGCAGTGCTCAGGGGATATTACTGGCTGTGTGCTCAGGAGTGACCCCTGGCGGTACCAGGGTCACTGGCGGTGCCAAATGTGGTACCACGGTTTGAACCGGTTCAGCCACATGCAAGGGAAGTGCCTTAACCACTTACTATGTCTCTTAGGCTTTATGTGTGTATGTGTGTGCGTGTGTGTGTGTGTGTGCGTGTGTGCACGTGTGCGTGTGTGTGTGTATGTGTGTGCGTGTGTGCACGTGTGCGTGTGTGTGTGCACGTGTGTGCGCGTATGTGTGTGTGTGTGTGTGTCGCGCGCCGCTTCGTCCAGCGAAGAAACACGCAACTCGGAGATCCTTTTGGCTGCGATTTATTCAGGAACTTTCTCATGCGTTAGAGAAAAAATCAGGAACGGGGACGTGGAGTAAGGAGGAAAAGGGGACGCATGAGGGAGAACCCGACCAGCCAGGTGACTTCCCCCCTTATATACTTCTCCCTGCCTGTTTGCCCTCAAGTGTCTGCAGCTGATAAACCAGCCATAACTTGTGAGCGTGACAAGACATCCTGATTCCCCATCAGGTGTTGTTCACGAAGCACGGTGCAACCAACAAGAAACAGGTGTTCACGAAGCACGGTTCCATGGAGGCTCTCCACAGTTCCCCCTTTTTGTTTTAGAACAGCAAGTCTGTGTAGCGACCTCGGCCCCCTTGGCCTTACCCGTCATTGGGAGCCCTCTCGCTTGTAGGTCCCTGTCTTAGGTTGGTCCAAGGGTCAGGTGGGTATAATGCACCCTTTCAAACTCCTCAACTACAGGAGGTCCCCTGCAGTTAAGGGTTCTCAGCTGCACAATACCTTTGCTACATCCAGCTAGACCTGATTGTTCTGAGCGAGATTATTGATTCAAAGTTGCAAGCCAAAGCTTGGGGGATTGCTGTGCCTCCAGGGCCGGGATACCTGCAAATATCACGCCCTTGTAAATAGTTGTACTTGCTGCATATTATATAGACACCAGGCAAAAACCCAAAGCAGCGAGAAGCAATAAGGATAGAAGTACTCCCACCTCCACCCACTCTTTGATAAAATAGAGGGGACTTCTACTCAGGTCTATATTAAGGTGGGAACGGAAGGGATTAGAGCAGGCCAAGTTGTAGCAATGGCCCAAAAAGCTGCTTCTTCAGCTCGTATCATCACAGGAACCAGGCTGAGCAGGAGCACCAGTTTCCACCTCTTGGTCTACTGGAGGTGCGGTCTTTCGTGTCAGACGTTCAGGAATCCACACTGGTTCTGCCCTGTCCTGTGGAAAAACACAAACAGAACCTCTGGCCCAGGTTAACACGGGGTCCGGGCCGTGCCATTCACCAGAAAGGATATCTTTCCATTTAACATATCCTTGGCACACAGGAATCTTTGAAGAATGTCTGTCTGCAGAGGAGGTGCCCTTGTCATCAATGATCAAAAAATTTAAAGTAAAAAGTGCAACAGAGATTCTTTCTCGAGGGGGCCGTCCCAGGCCAACTCCCCCTTTTTGTTTTATTAGGCATGCTTTAAGGGTGGAATGAGCACGCTCAACGATGCCCTGTCCTCGTGGGTTATACGGGAGGCCGTGAGATAAAGAGACTCCCATCTGTGCACAAAGTTCGGTGAATTTACCAGAGGTGTACGCCGGACCGTTATCTGTTTTCAGTTGGGCTGGGATGCCCCAGGCTGCCCATGCTTCAAGGCAATGAGAGATAACATTTGTGGACCGCTCCCCAGAAAGGGGAGTGGCATGAATGATACCGGAGCACGTGTCCACAGATACATGGAGATATTTGAGCCTGCCAAATTCTGAGAAATGTGTAACATCCATTTGCCAAATGCGTAAAGGCACAAGACCACGAGGGTTTATGCCCATGGAGGGGGCAGGAAGAAAAGGGACACAGTGTGGACAATGTAAAACAATTGCTCGAGCTTCGGCTCGAGGGATTTGAAATCTATGTTGAAGGGTCCGAGAAGAAACATGGAAACGGTCATGAAAATTTTTTGCTAATTGTAAAGGAGACTGAATAACAAAACAAAATGGTCTAGTGAGTGCATCAACACAAGCATTGCCTTCTGCTAAGGGACCCGGAAGGCCTGTGTGAGAGCGGATATGTGTGACAAAAAATGGTTTTTCACGGGTCCAAAGAATTTGCTGTAAAGCAGATAACAAAGAGGCTATCAAGCTGGAGGCCTTTATGGGTCCTGCTACCTCGAGTGAGCAGAGAGCATTTACAACGTATCGTGAATCAGAGATCAAATTGAAAGCAAAGGGGCAATGCTCAAACACTGTCAAGACAATGCGGAGTTCCACAACTTGAGGAGACATAGTTGGAAATTGCATACGAATAGGATCTTGACCCTCTATCATATAAGCCCCCCAGCCTGTACTTGAACCATCAGTATAAATGTTTGGAACATCCCGAAGGGGTACATAAGAGGTGACTTTGGGGAAAATTACCGGATGGGTTTTAAAGAAGGTCATTAGTGGATGTTTGGGATAATGATTATCAATAACATTGGGAAAAGAAAATCGGAGAATCGCCCAATCATCATGTAAGTTACACAAAGAAACTATTTGAGTGGAATTATAGGGGGTAATAAGAGTATCTGGAAGTTTTCCAAAGTATTGCAAGCAGTCCTGAATACCAATCATAGCCAAACGGGCTACAGCTGCAGGGTATAATTCCACGGCTTTTGCCGGAGAGACCCTAGGATGAATCCACAGAAGGGGTCCCTCCTGCCATAGGACTGCAGTAGGTTGCCCATATGTTGGAAGCACACAAAGTAAAATAGGAAACTCAGGCTGCACGCGTGTATTGCCAGCAGCAGTAAGAGCTTGCTCAATTTTGCAAAGGGCTTCTCTAGCTTCGGGTGATAGTCCGTGGGGAAGAAAGAGAAGGATCACCTTGAAGCATATTGAATAAAGGTTTTAAGTCATAGTTAGGTAATTTAAGGTATCCCCTTATCCAATTAATGTCTCCCAACAAACGTTGGAAATCATTAAGCGTGTGTAAGTGGTCCTACAACTTGGTTATTGACAGGACACTGTCTCCTCAGGTGTCCTGTCCTTCCACACGTATAGCAGGTTATAGCGAGTCCCGTAACTTTCTTGGTAATATCCATGACAGCCGCAGCTAAGCCTGTGGCGGTTAGGGGACCCCCTATTTCTCGGCATATTTTCATCCAATACTCCAGTCCCAGACTCTTATAGGGGGCGATAGCCTTGCGACACTCAGCAGTGCATTGCTCAAATACTAACTGCTTTATGAGAGGCATCGCAGTGTCCGAATCTCCAAAGATTTTTCCGGCAGCCTCGACTACACGGGCAACAAATTCGGAAAACGGTTCCAGGGGCCCTTGAACTATTTTAGTAAGGTTGCCTCGGACTTCCCCTCTGTTGGGTAGAGCTTTCCACGCTTTCAATCCTATTTGGTTCACCTGCGTATAAACTTCTGGGGGGTACCCGGTCTGTTGATTGGCGAATCTGCCAAGTCCTAATAACATGTCCCTATCCCAGACTGCTCGTGCCCCTCCTTGGGCTAGATTGGTTGCTGCTTGCTCATTTGCAAATTCCATTAAGAAGGTGCGCCAGTCCAAGTATTGTCCAGGCGTCAACACCGCTCTAGCCACCTGTTGCCAATCATTTGGGGTCATACAGTATCTGAATAAGCCTTCTATTTGAGTTATAGTAAATGCGGCGTTGGCTCCATAAGTCTTTACTGATTCTGCCAAGGTCTTAATTATTTTAAAATCTAGGGGCTCATGATATCGCTGTTGATTATTATCTTCAAAAACTGGGTAAGTTAACTGTAGCTCTCGCCTAACTTCTGCCCAGAGCCCGGGTTTTGCAAAAGAAAGTCCGCCTCCCGTTTTGTTAAAGTAAGGGGGCGGATCATCCTTAGAGCCCTTTAGCGGTAAGTATCGGTCACTATCATGTATCGCAGCTTCCTCCTCAATAGGGGGGTCAGAATCCCCGTTAGTCCGTCCCTGCTGAAATTGACGTAGCGAGGGATAAAGAGCCGGACGGGTCATGGATGGTTCTTGGGGCCTTCCTTTCTTTTTTGGGGTGCGTCCCTCCATCAGCGGGGTTCCCCTAGAGGCCTCGCTTTCCACGTCCGAACCCTCCTCTGGCTCAGAGGCTACAATGCCATGACGGCTGCCTCTGTCCTTCTTTGTGTCTTCTAACACTACTTGTCCTGATCGTACGGCCTTATCGCACTTCTGATCCTTAAAGTAATCATAGAAAGCAAAAATGAAAAGACAAAGGGAAAGACAAACAAACATCCAACCAACAAACGAAACATACACATCCATGGATACCATTGTCCTGACTCACCACAGGAACTTGATCGTCATGACTTCTCGTGAACCTTAGTCCTGACTTACCACAGGAACCTCATCGTCGCGACTTCTCGTCCTGACTTACCACAGGAACCGGATCGTCACGATTTCTCGTGAACCTTAGTCCTGAATAAATCGCAGCAAGTTCTGAATCCACCGGGGGGGTACTGGAGGTCGGGTTCCCCGTACGGGCCACCAGCTGTCGCGCGCCGCTTCGTCCAGCGAAGAAACACGCAACTCGGAGATCCTTTTGGCTGCGATTTATTCAGGAACTTTCTCATGCGTTAGAGAAAAAATCAGGAACGGGGACGTGGAGTAAGGAGGAAAAGGGGACGCATGAGGGAGAACCCGACCAGCCAGGTGACTTCCCCCCTTATATACTTCTCCCTGCCTGTTTGCCCTCAAGTGTCTGCAGCTGATAAACCAGCCATAACTTGTGAGCGTGACAAGACATCCTGATTCCCCATCAGGTGTTGTTCACGAAGCACGGTGCAACCAACAAGAAACAGGTGTTCACGAAGCACGGTTCCATGGAGGCTCTCCACATGTGTGTGCGTGTGTGTGGGAGCGCGCGCGCGCATGCGTGTGGGTGGGTGTGTGTGTTTTCAAGGTGTGTTTGCCCTGCCAAAGTAATTTTTATTTATTTATTTATTTTCTGTTCTGCTACTGTTATGGTGTTGGGGGCCACATTGAGTGGTCTGTTAGTCAAACTAATCACTTAGGCCACACTTAGTGGTCTGTTAGTCAAAGTTATCAGTTACCTCACATTGGAATTTGTCCATCTCCTTTCACCATTTTTTGGATGGGGTTATTGGTTGGATTTTTTTGTTTCTGAGTTTTGTGAGTGCTTTGGATGTCAGCCCTTTATTTGATGTATTCTATGCAAACGCACTTTCTCATTCAATGGAATGTCTTTCTATGATAGACTGAGTTTCTTTGACTGTGCTTTTGCAAAAGTTTTTAATTTTATATTGTCCCATTTGTTTATTTTTTGTTTTTGTTTTCTCTGTCTCTATGGTAATCTAATTGTAGACACTCTTCTGTAGTTGATTTCCTGGAGAATTCTGTCACTGTTTTCTTGAATGAATTTTGTTGACCCATTGTATTGTCTTCTTGTTTTCTATATTATTGATTTTTGCTTTGGTTTTTATTATCTTCTACCCTCTGCTTGCTTTGGGATTCATTTGTTTTATTTATTTATTTATTTATTTATTGCTTGTTGGGTCACACCCAGCGATGCACAGGGGTTATTCCCGGCTTTGCACTCAGGAATTATTCCTGGCGGTACTCAGGGGACGATATGGGATGCTGCAAATCGAACCCGGGTTGGCCGAGTGCAAGGCAAACACCTTACCCGCTGTGCTATTGCTTTAGCCCCCGTTGTTGTTGTTTTTTAACGTTTCACTAGCTGAGAGGTTAAATTATTGACTTCAGACTTATCTTTATTCATGTTGTTTGCATGAACAGCTATAAACATTCCCTTTAGTCCTGCTTTTGCTGTGTCCCAGAGGTTCCGGTACTTGGTGTTTTCATTCTTATTTGTCTCGAGGAATCATTTGACATTTTCTACAGCATTTTCTTTCAGCCAATTATTATTTAGTAGTGTTTATTAGTTTCTAAGTATTTAATCCCTTTCCCCCTCACTTTCTTTTTTATCATTAACTTCTACTTTTGTGGCCTTGTGGCCTGAGAAGATGTTTGACTTGCTTCTGTTTTTATGATTTTGTGGATGTTTGAATTGTGTCCTGGCATGTGATCTATCCTGGAGGATATCCAATGTGCAGTGGAGTAGAATGTGTTTCAGTTTTTTTGGAGGGGGATTTTTATGGAGAGTCCTGAATATGTGCATTAAACCTAGTTCTTCACGTTCCTCCTTTGGGACTCTTGTCTCTTTATTAATATTTTGTCTGGTTGATCTATCCAATGATGGAAGTGGCATATTGAAATCTCCTATGACTGCATGTTACCATGGACGTAATTTCCTTAGATCAATTAGCAGTTGCAGTATAACCTTTGCTGCTCCCTCTTTTGGTGCTTAGATGTTTATGAGCATCAATTCTTCTTGATTTATTGATCCCTTAACTTGTATATGTAATATCCTTCCCTATGTTTTACCGTCTTCTCTATTTTTTTTTTTTTTTTTGCTTTTTGGGTCACACCCAGCGATGCTCAGGGGTTACTCCTGGCTTTGCACTCAGGAATTACTCCTGGCGATGCTTGGGGGACCATATGGGATGCCGGGGATCGAACCCGGGTCGGCCGCGTGCAAGGCAAACGTCTTCTCTATTTTGAATGTTATTTTTTGTCAATTGGCAGAATTTTACAGTGATCTACCTTACCTGGTAAGAATGTGTGTGAGAGAAATCCCTGCAATATATTCTGGGCTGTAACTTCAGAGAAAAATGATCCACTGAACTGGCTTCTGTTGAATCAATTCTACACAAGCTGCTTTCATGTATTCTTAAAATAACACTGATGTGGGGCCACAGAGCTAGTACGGCAGGTGGGGCACTTGCCCTGCATGCAGCCAACCTAGGTCGGCATCCAATAGGGATTCCAACATCCCTGGCATCCCGTAGGGACTCCCAAGTGTTGCCGGAAATGGTTCCTGAGTGCAGAACTGGGAGTAACCCCTGAGCATCACCAGGTGTGGACCCGAAACCAAATAAATAACATCAATGTTATTCATTAATTATTATTTGTTAAAGGTGAATTGGACAGTGTATGTGAACTATGTGGCACAGGGCCCTGCAGGTGGTATTAATCTTCATCACTGTCCTTGAATCTTCCCTGTTCCACAGAGGAGGGCGGCAGGGAAGGGCTCACTGTACCACAGGGCTGGGGTGTAAGTTTCCTTCTGTTTCCACAGCATCCAAATGAATGAGTCAAGACAGCGAGGAAGGAATTCCCTGCATCCCAGGGCTCTTTCTTAAGCAAAAGCAAAATTATTTCTTCACTCTCATGTCAAAGTGCCTAAAATCCCACCCTTTTCATTGCATTGTGTTGAGATTATTTTTTTCTTATTCTTGAAGAGCTTTAGAAAGAAAGTGTACACATTTTGGGAAGGATGCCCTGTTAAACGCTATCAAGCTTTTCTGTCTTTTCATATTGTTCCACCTCATGTTGGTTTTACCCCAAACATGGCTTCTAGTCTTGAGACTTGACTGAGTCCAGGGCTGGGGGGCCTGAGCATAGGGGGAGCCGGAGGGAGACAGGCTGCTGACGTGGCCCTGAACCATCAGAACTGGACTTGGAGCATGCTGATGGAGAGACCAGTGGTCCCCACGCTGACTGTGGCTTCATTCTCCAGATGTTCACCCTAAAATAGCACAGGAGCAAGTGTGAGGCCCAAAGTCACACCACTTCAGTATCCGTTTCAAGAGAATTTGCTTACAAAAATAGATGGTTATTTGTATTGAAAAAAAAAAAGAGAGAAATAGACTAGTGGAAAATTTAAGTAAACCTATCTCTCCCCCAACCCCCAATACACACACAGATCAAGAATCATAAAGTGGGTAAGGGACCAAACATGATGTCCTCTCAGGATCTGTATTGCACACCATAATGCCCAAAATCAGAGAGAGAGAGTGAGAGAAAGAAGAAAGAGGCAGGCTCGGGGGAGGGAAATGGGGACATTGTTGGTGGGAAATGTGCACTGGTGGAGGGAATGGGTGTTGGAACATTGTATGACTGAAACCCAATCATGAAAGCTTTGCAACTGTGTATCTCATGTGATTCAATTAAGAAAACAAAATAATGTTAGAGTAAGGTTTAGATAGTAAGCCTTAGTTTAGGGCTAGAGAGTTAACGCTGGGGTTTAGGCCTTTACCTTGCACATGGCCAGCCTTGGTTCCATCCTGGACACTGCAGAGAGTCCCCGAAGCACCATCTCTGGTGTGACCTCTGAGAGCAGAGCCTGGAGTAAGACCTGCACACTGCTGGGCGGGACCCGTCCCCAGACACTCAGAGTCTCAAGTATTTCTCAGCCTTTCCCCGACTGTGGCCCCCATGCAGTATTGTTTCCTGCCTGTGGTCCCCTCTAGTCTCCTGTCCTATCTGTGAGCCCCCTGGACTCATATTGTGCCATTCCCGTAGCCCACCTGGGAATAATTTGCAGCCCCCTCCCCCCCAGAGCCATGAGAAACAGTGGTCCAAGGCTTTGGAATTCAAGGAGTGCCACCTCTCCGGGGCGTCCGCTTCTGGAGAGCGTGTTGGAAACCACAGCCCAGGCCCAGGGAACCAGGACCCGCCTTTGAAGCCCAGCTGGCTGACAGGTCAGCCCAACACGGGAAGCTCGCTCCGCCGGGGAAGTCTGGATCAAATAAGGGCTCAGGGAGCACTTTGAAGGCAGCTTCACCTGAGGGAGGCGTTGTCACAGCCGTTCTTCAGTTCCCTCCAGGACCTTGGCTGCTTTGCTTTGGGAATATTCCAGGTGACAGAGGGGGTCTCTCCTCTCCACTCCGGGAGTAATGCTGGGATACAGGAGAGCCAGCTCCCGTTTGATTGCTATGGAAACGGCATAGAAACTTCCACCTCCTCCCTGCTTATCTCATTCAAGGGACAATATGAAATGTCAACAGCAGTTAGGAAGCTTCCCCCATCCTTCTGAAGCTTTATTTAAACACTGTAATTTAGAAAGTTGTTCATAAGACAGTTGTTTCAGGCATTCAATGTCCCAACCCAGTCCCCCCCACCAGTGTGCCCCTCCCTTCACCAATGTCCCCAAGTTTATCAGCCACCCACCAGACTTGGACTCTTAGCAGGCACAAAATAGCTCACTTTATATTGCTTGTCACAGCACACACTGAAACGTAAGATTACTCTTGCATTAATCATTTCCTTTGCAGTGGGGGTTGCTGCCGGGGTGGGCGGGGTGGCACGGCCGTGCTGGTTCCTGAGGTTGCCCCGGTGCTCTGTCCTCCACTGTGTTATGTGGGAGTAAGCTGTAAGCACAGTGGCTTAAAAAAATTGTGCTCGGGGCTGGAGTGATAGCACAGCGGGTAGGGTGTCTACCTTGCATGCGGCTGACCCGGGTTCGATTCCCAGCATCCCATATGGTCCCCCGAGCACTGCCAGGAGTAATTACTGAGTGCAGAGCCAGGAGGAACCCCTGTGCATTGCCGGGTGTGATCCAAAAAAGAAAAAAAAATTCTAAAAAAAATTTTTTAAAAAAATATTGTGCTCAGGATTAAAAAATTGTGCTTTGCAGTCAGGGATCATCCTGGCGGTTTTCAGGGGAATGTATGGAGTGCCAGGATTTGAACCTGGGTTGGCCACATGCCAAGTGAACACCTAACCTTTGTACTATCACTCTGGCCCACAAGAGGCCTTTTTGTCCCTGGTGCTGTGTGTGACGTGCCCTGCTGGGGGAGGGGGGGACTGAGCACGTCCCTCCCCCGCAGGGCCCGGGTCTGTGGCAGTAGAAGCTGGCTGTGTCCAAGCTCGTGTCTGCGGTAGCCAGCCAGGTTGGGTCACACGGCTTCTTGGCAGGGATCACGTCAAGGATAACCCACGTCACTCCCTGGCTGGGGCCCAGGTTCTCTCTGCAAGTCTTGGGTCAAAGGCAAACGTGGTTGTCAGTGAAGCAGGCCAGTGCGAGGACCGTGGTGGCCCGGCTGCTTGGGCCCTGTGGTGTCAGGGATCACCCAAGCCACCCCACAGTGCTTTGGGTGGAGGGGAAGAGTGCTGAGGCAGGGGTCGTACCCGAGTTCGCTGCATGCAAGAATTGCACCCCGAACTCCTCTACTATCTCCCCAGCTCTCCTTTCTATTCGGTTGCAGTGATAGTACAGTGGGTAGGGCACTTGCCTTGCATGCTCTTGACCCCGGTTTGGTCCTCCTCCACATCCCATATGGTCCCCTGAGCTCCGCCAGGAGTGGTTCCTGAGTGCAGAGCCAGGAGTAACTCCTGAGCATCACTGGGTGTGACCCCAAACCAAAGCATAAGCTGAACCCAAGGGAAATAAATGCATGCCAGACTGATAAAAATAAATAAACCATATTAAAATAAATTGTGCATTTGAGTCCTGCTCCCGGGTTCACTGGGGGAAGCCGGTAGATAGGTCCTGTTGGAATTTTGGGCAGTACCCACAGATTCCCACAATGAGACATGTTTGTTCAGCCCTTGTCGGTGGGGGAGGTGGAGGCTCCTCCAGGCCCAGGATCGGGGATCTCCATCCGGTGTGGTCTGCTGGCTCTCAGGTGCAGGGCACTGGGCTGAGCCAGGCTCCATGCTTGAATTGTTGAATGACCACTGAAAGGTCAGAATTTCTCAGCTCTTGGTGCTGGACACATAGTATGGTGGGGAGGGCATTTGCCTTTCACTCAGCTGACTTGAGTTCAATCCCCAGCATCCCATATAGTTCCCCGAATACCACGAGGAATGATTCCTGGGTGCAGAGTCAGGAGTAATACCTGTCCATTACTAGATGTGATCCAGAATCAAAAAGAAAAAAAAAACAATTTTGCAGCTCTTATTTCTTTAATTGAACACGGAAACATGATGGAGAATGGCTGACTGGCCTTGTTTCTGTTATTTAGGACAGTAGGCGGGGGTTTGTCTTGCATGTCACTGACCTGGGTTTTATCCCTGGCACCCCACATGGTCCCTGAGCCCCTTCAGGAGTGGTCTCTGAGTGCAGAGTCACCAGTGAGCACTGAGCACTGCTGGGTGTGGCCCAGAAGCCACATAAAATAATGTTTAAAGCCTTTGGTACATCTATACAATGGAATACTATGCAGCTGTTAGAAAAAAGGAGGTCATGAATTTTTTATTTAAGTGGATTGGCATGAAAAGTTTCATGCTGAGTGAAATGAGTCAGAAAGAGAGAGACAGACATAGAAAGATTGCACTCATCTATGGTATATAGAATAACAGAGTGGGAGACTAACACCCAAGAATTGTAGAAACAAGTACCAGGAGGTTGACTCCATGGCTAGGAGGCTGGCCTCACATTCTGGGGAAAGGGCAACTCAGAGAAGAGATCACCAACTATAATGTAGTCGAAGGCCATGCGGGAGAAGGGAGTTGCGGGCTGAATGAGGGCTAGAGACTGAGCACAGTGGCCACTCAACACCTTTATTGCAAATCACAACAGCTAATTATAGGGATAGAACAGAAGGGAATGCCCTGCCACAGTGACAGGGTGGGGTGGGGGGAGATGGGATTGGGGAGGATGGGAGGGATGCTGGGTTTACTGGTGGTGGAGTATGGGCACTGGTGAAGGGATGGGTTCCCGAACTTTGTATGAGGGAAGCATAAGCACAAATGTGTATAAATCCGTAACTGTACCCTCATGGTGATTCATTAATTAAAAATAAATAAATTTATTATAAAAAATAAAAAAATAAAAAATAATAATGTTTAAAGCAGGGTCTGAAAGTCAGTACAGAGGTAAGATGCTTGTCTTGCAGGTGGCTGACTTGGGTTCGATTCCTGGCACCCCAATAGCTCCCCTTAGCACCCGCAGGAGTGATTGCTGAGGACAGAGCCAGGAATTGCACCTGAGCATGTATGCGTGATGTGTGTGTGTGAGTGTGTATGTATGTGTGTGTGTTTCTGTAGCTCAACCCTTCACTCCTGCCAAAAAAAAAAAAAGATATTTAAAGCACACTAGTGAAGTTCAGTCACTATAAATTTCCCCTGATGGTCTTTTTTCCCACCCTCTTGAGATATTGTTCCTTAAATATGCTCCTGCGGATTTGAAAACCTAACTTAGCTCTAATTCTGCACATGTCACACTCCCCCAGACTACTTGGTGGTTGTATTTGAAGAACTCTTCAATACATAACCTGTTTCTGCTGATAGTCTTGATGTCTTTTTGTAATTTACATCTTTTTTTTTTTTTGTGGGGGAGAGAGGCTACACTCCTTGATGCTTGGGCTTACTCCTGGCTCTGCACTCAGGCATCACTCCTGGCAGGGCTCAGGGGACCATCTGGGGTGCCAGGGATCTAATCTGGGTTGGCTTTGGGCAGGACAAGCACCCTACTTGCTGTACTATCACTCTGGGCCCTAATCATTTACATCTTAGTATGGAACACATTTGATACAAAGGGAAAGGATTGTATAATAGTCCCCCTCCCCCAGTCCTTCGGTAAGTCTCCACATTTAATTAATTAATTAATTAATTAATTTTTAAGTCTCCACATTTTATAGTATGGTTTTTATCCCTTTTTATTTCCCTGCACTTTTCGTCAAGAGGGTGCTGGAGTAATTTTCAGTGGATCTCAGTCATTTCATTTGTTTTTAAAGCCTCTCCTGTCTGTATTCTCCTTTTGTAAAATGTAAATAGAGTGTCTCCATCGTGAGACTTGTTGCTCCTGTCTTTGGCATATCGAATATGCCATGGGTAGCTTGCCAGGCAGAGATGGTACTGGTGCCCGCTCGAGCAAATCGATGAGCAATGGGATGACAGTGATACAGTGATACAGTGAAGTACAGTGTCATTATTGCTTTGCCGGGAATTAGTGACGCAGGGGTTCTTGAATTGTGATGACGGTTTTCTGGCCTGGATTCTTCTTCCTTCTGGAAAAACAAGGTACAGTTCCTGGAGAGGGTTCTTCGGGTTTAAGCTGGCCTGTGTTTTTAAACCATAGTGTATAAGACTATGTATAATGAGAAAGAGAGGCCTGTAGGACAGGCCTGTCCTGAGCAGTGATTGTAACTCCGCATCCCGGGAACTTCTCCCTCTGCACCCTTAAGCCTTCACTCTGGGGCTGACAAGTGGCGATCAGGGCTCTGGGAGTAACATCCCAAATAGTATTTCCTAGCTATCTACATTAGTAGGTCCTAAAGCTCATCCTTTGAGCCCATGCTGAGTCCCTCTCAGGGGATTCTCTGCTCTTTGGTCCATCTGTGTCACTGCTCAGAGCATCACTGAAAGCGCCCTCTGAGGAGAGGGACCTCATTTTACTTGTAAAGTTTCTTTTCTGTTGCTTGAGGGTTCTACTCCTCAGTGCTAGGAGCCCATGCAGGGAATCAAACACAGGACTCCTGCATGCAAAGCTTGTGCTTCTGGAGAATCAAATTCTCCGCAAAACAGAGGGCTCAGAGCAGCTTTTTGAGAAATCCCTGCTTCCCTGGTGCAGTTCAAGGAAGTTTTGAGAAGAAGGGAAGGGTTGGGAGCAGGTGCTTGAAGCAAGACCTCCTGCGTCCAAGCCTTGGGGTGGTGGAGGAGGAGCGAGATGGTTTCATCTAGAGCAAAGCAAAATTCTCGAAGAGAAATAGCTCACTGTCTTGAGTGACATGGTGGAGGCCTCCAAAGAAAGGCATCTGTCTGGCATTCTCGGGGGGCATTTTTAATAGCATATTTTGGGGCTGCTTTATACAGGAAACTTCTGCTTTCTGTAGATTAGTCAGTCCTGGGAGGGGGCGATCAGGACACATGTACAAATTTGGGGGAGAAAATAAGTTGTATATAACAACAGTCTAAGCCAATCACATAAAAAGGGTGCTGGAGCGTTAGCACAGCGGGGAGGGTGTTTGCCTCGTATGCAGCCAACCCAGGTTCAATTCCCGCCATCCCATATGGTCCCCCAAGCCGTGCCAGGAGTAATTCCTGAGTGCAAAGCCAGGAGTAACCCCTGAACATAGCTGGGTCTGACCCAAAAAGCAAAATAAATAAATAAATGAATGAATAAAAAATAAAATAAACATACAATGGATAAAAACATATAGAAGGATTTGGATCAACTATGAAATGTCCTAAGCCAACCCCGTAGAGATAGTTAAATGCTTATGAGATAGTTTAAGCCTATCCCAGGGGTAAGGTGGCCAATTCTAGGAATGTAGGTGGCAAAAGTACAGAATGTCTGATTTACTGGGCCAAGTTGGTAAGGCGGGTGACCAGGGCAGTTACAGGAACTGGGTGGCAGACTGGACCTGTGGCAGGGCCTCTGGCTGTGTCAGGCACAGCGGATCACCTTCAGGACGGCCTCAGCCTGCCAGGCCTTTAAATAGGGGCTTAATTGAGGTGTGGTTGTTTGTTTTTTTTTTTTTTTTTGCTTTTTGGGTCACACCTGGGATGCTCAGGGGTTACTCCTGGCTCTGCACTCAGGAATCACTCGGGACGGTGCTCGGGAGACCATATGGGATGCTGGGAATCGAACCTGGGTCGGCTGCGTGCAAGGCAAACGCCCTACCCGCTGTGCTATCGCTCCAACCCCATCTTTTTTTTTTTTTTAAGGGAATTTTGCTAGACCCCCTTTGGAAGGTGCCCATTATTCTCCCTTTGTAGTTTTCAAAGATTTAACCTGATTTGTCTTTTGTTTGTGCAGATGAAATTATGCAACAAGAAATCAGGCCCTTGGGGGCAGTGGATCTAATGGAACAGCTTCACAGACAGTTTGCCATCCTTTCAGGTAAGGGACAAAGTCATTTGCTTTCCCTGATTTTGTTGGTGGGTTCTGCTGGGAGGACCTGTTCTCTTGACGTACACGGTACTTACATGGTAAATACATGTAAGTTCCTGGTACTTACAAGGCCAGCACCCCCTTTACCTCATCCCGGACTAGCTGGAGATGGTGGGGTCTAGAGATGCCATTCTCTCTGTTGTTGAGTTCCTTTTAGACTGTTTGAGATGGGGGAAGCATGAAGCTGAAAAGATTCTAAGGGAGGAAAAAGAACTAACTACTAAAATCAGCTTCCACTCTGATCTTCTTCTGGAGTGTTCTTCCAAGATGCAACAATGAGAGAGTCTTGGTTTTGAGGATCCTCGAGTGTTTCTGAAGTTATTTGTGCTCAGAGTGATGATTCTGTTATTCTTAGTTCTGTTCAGGACTGAATTTCAGTGCATTAATTTTCATTAAACCTTTGGTAATAAAAACGATGAATATTATTAATGAAAATTTAGATTTTTTCTGAGACTAAGCGCAACCCAGGAAAGTTTTTCATTTCTAGAATACTATTATTTCTCACTTAGCCAAGGATTACATGATTTTAATTACTGAAATGGGGGTAGCGTAGAAAATTCGGTTATGGTTAGAACGAGTTTAGAAGCATGGCTATGTGACCTTTATTACAAGTCATAGAGCATTGAGGTGACAAACATACCTTTTATGAAAAAAATTATCATAGATATATCATTACATCACAGACAGAAAATGTAGTTGATATGAAATTTATTTGACGATGTAGATATAAAAATAGCTGGTTTGGGGGTCTCTCTAAATCATATTTAATGTATTTCAAACTCATCCCTGCTGAATTAGAGGGAAACAAGATATTAGAATATCTTTCCTCACCCTAGAGTTGCACCCTGGGTGGGGCCATCTTACCCCCAACACTCTTGGGGGGCCATACTCTGCTCTCCCTGTGGACCACTACTCAGAGGGTCACTGTAAGCGCCCTAACACCAGGGTCCTCATTTTCCTTGTAAAGGTTTTTTTTTTAATGTTTTGGGACCATACCCAGGAGTGCTGGGAGAACCTTGTGGTTCTGGGGATCGCACCCAGGCCTCCCACCTGTATAGAATTCATACCAGCCCAGAGCCCCTCTTTCACTTATTTCTATTGGCATCACCAATTCTCAGAACAAAGACTGGAGGATAGCAATTGTTCAGTTCAAGATTGTCCAAGTTTCCGTGGTCTGTTGTGTGAGGCCAGAGTACTCCCTGCTACCTCCATGTTGGCCAGTCTTGGTACTGATGGGCGTGCCTGCTTCTCCTGGACCAGTCTTGGTACTGATGGGCGTGCCTGCTTCTCCTGGACCAGTCTTGGTACTGTTGGGCGTGCCTGCTTCTCCTGGACCAGTCTCGGTACTGATGGATGTGCCTGCTTCTTGAGGTGCCACTTGTAGCTTCCCACAGGAAGCCTGCGGTTGCGTGCAGCAAGATGCAGGATGGTGACTGCTTTGGGTTTCTGCGGACTATGCAGTGGCTCCATCACACAGATGTCAGGAATTGGTGAGGAGTGGGTGGTGGGTACCTGATGCCTATCAGCAGCCTCAGGACAGGAACCTGGCTTGTTCTGGGGAATGAGGCTAGTGACTGATTTATGCATTTGTTTATTTTATTTTATTTTTATTGAAACACCGTGAGATACAGTTACATACTTTCACGATTAAGTTTCAGTCATGCAATGATTGAGCACGCATCCCTCCACCAGTGCGTATTTTCCACCACCAATGTTCCCAGAATCCCTCCTGCCACCCCTATCCATCCCACCCCCTGCCTCTTCGGGAGGTACCTTTCTTCTTTCTCTCTACTTTTGGGCATTATGGTTTGCAATACCGATACTAAGAGGTCATTGTGTTTGGTCCTTAGTCTACTTTCAGCACACATCTCCCATCCCGAGCAATCCCTCCAACCACCATTGACTTGGTGGTCCCTTCTCCTGATTTTTTTTTTTTTGCTTTTTGGGTCACACCCAGCGATGCTCAGGGGTTACTCCTGGCTTTGCACTCAGGAATTACTCCTGGCGGTGCTTGGGGGACCATATGGGATGCCGGGGATCGAACCTGGGTCGGCCGCGTGCAAGGCAAATGCCCTACCTGCTGTGCTATCGCTCCGGCCCCCCCTTCTTCTGATTTATGCATTGAGTGAACCATTTCTCTCTCTCTCTCTCTCTTTCTCTCTCTCTCACTCACTCACTCTCTCTCTCATTCTGTTTTTTGGGCCACACCCCGTGGTTCTCAGGATTTACTCCTGGCTCCTTTCTCAGGGATCACTCTTGGCCTTGCTTGGGGAACCATATGAGATGCTGGGGATTGAACTGGGTCAGCCACATGCAAGGCAAGCTCCTTACCTCCTGTTCTGGGGACCTTCTGCTCCCCCCAGTATTCACTTTTTTGAGTACTTTGAAAACATTTTTCTTTTTCTTTTTATTCTTTTATTCTTTTTTTCTTTTTGGGTCACACACCTGGCAGTGCACAGGGGTTACTCCTGGCTCTGCACTCAGGAATTACTCCTGGCGGTGCTCAGGGGACCATATGGGATGCTGGGAATCGAACCCGGGTCGGCCACATGCAAGGCAAACGCCCTACCCGCTGTGCTATCGCTCCAGCCCCTTTTTCTCTTTTTATTCTTAAAGTCAATATAGACAAAACATAAGTTGGTACCAGACAGCTGTGGATATGGATTTTGATTCTGCTCCTATATAACTTTAGGCAAAGTTTTACTTTTCACTTTCCTAATTTTGATGAGTTAGGTCCTCATCATCTTGAGGATTAAATGACATTAAATGACATCACGTGTGTGAAAAATGCTTAGTATTACAACTGTCAGGTAAATATTTGTCTTATATTTTATTTTGGTTTTTGGGCCACACCCGGCAGTACTCAGGGGTTACTCCTGGCTCTGTTCAGGGATCATTCCTGGCGGTTCTTGGGGGACCATATTGGATACCGAGGATTGAACCCAGGTTGGCCATGTGCAAGGCAACTGCCCTACCCACTGTATTTTTTCCTGATAGATTATAATCTGGCAGAGGAGGATTATTGTAAGGTTATGGGACAGTAGATAACTTTCAATATGACATAGTTTAATTATGCATTTAATTGTCAGTTCCCTCCTGCCACCCCCTTCCTTTTGTTGTTGTTATGATGGATGTTGTAATCACTGGGGCTTGGGGCGGCTGCACATACACACCCAATTGTGGTGTTCCCACGTCACACATTCAGTGGTGGTGCTCACCCAGGTTGGCAGACGTTTAGTGGCAATGCTCGCACATATGCTTGCCAGGGGTCGTACTCTGAATTGCACAGGTGATGGTTGTGGTACTCACACACACATGCTCAGCGGGGTTGTGCTTCCTGATGGGATGTCCCTACATCCTTTAGCTGCGGTGCTCCTGGGAGGCTGCCTCCCTCTGCTTTCACACACCTGGCTGGGGAACATCTCTGGGCGCGGGGGATCACAAACAGCAGAGCTCGCAGGCTCAGAGAGCAGAACTAGCAGGATTGTGCTCCCATGGGACACGGGGAATTTGAGCTCCTAATCAGGTGCTTGCACTGGCCTAGTCCTTTTTAACACGTACATAAGTATGCGTTACCTTGAGCAAACTGATAAGAAATTTAGGATTACATAAGATCAGGGATGTCCCACTAACGCAGAATGTGCCATAAAATACAAACTGTATAAGTTTTAATCCTTTTTCATCTGTAACATCATAAAGATAACTCTGGAACCAGCATTTTACACCTAATCTTAAGATCTGGACATTCTTCTCAGGTTATGAGCCTGGTGGGAAACGTGGTAAGTTTCACACAACATTATCATGGCATAGTCTGCATAGGCAACCAAGGCCACACGTGCCTGCGGCCACAGTTAAGTCCGGAACTGAGGGAAGCCTCGGGTCCTGGAAACTTGCGCTGGGCTGGAGGAGGCCTGTGCTTTAGGGAAATCTCTTCCCCCCTGGCCCAGACGGTCCTTTCATGCCCAGCTTTGGGCATCTTCTGGCGCTCAGTTTGCCTCCCTCGTGGGAACCTGAGACAGTGGGGCTTCCGGACCACCAGAGTGCCTGGCAGCAGAGGGGATGAAGGTGAAGGTTAGGTCTGCCCCGCGGGCCTCCCAGGTGTGGAGCCCTCTTCCCAGCCCTTCCTCACTATGGGTTCCTGCTGGCGGGACTGGCAGGGGACTCAGAAGCTTGAACGCACGCACCTTGCACTCACATTGAGCCATCTCTGGGCACGGGGTTTGCCCTCCGCATGCCAGAGCCTGGATGGACAGGGAGAGCATTTGCAGCGCTGCAAGTCAGGAGGAATATCAGCAGACGGGGGCGTCCCTGAGTCTGAACTAAACCACTAAACCTGCTGTCCCATCTTTAACCTGGTGGCTGCTGCCACGAGGCTCTTGTGCGTGCCTTTGTGCTGAGCTCTGTTCCCAGGGCTGGGATACCTTGTCTGTGTCTTCTGCTGAACTATCGTTTTCCTGTCCCGGGTTCAGCCCAGCGGGGTGGAGCTGTCTCAGCTCTCTGCAGATTTCGCTGAGCTCGGGCAAGAGCCAGAAGCCCAGTCAGACCCAGAGAGTGGGCAGGGGAGTGAGCGGCCCGTAATTTCCTGGCCTACTGCGCTGTTCACGCACTGCCCCCTCTGGGAGGAGAGCAGGGGCCTCTGGCAGGAAGCCTGACTCACATTCCATGTGAGATGGTGAAGCCATGAGCTGGCCCCCGCAGCTGCTGGAGAGACCAGGGCTGGACTTCTGGTGACTCTGACCTTGGAAGAATCCGCATGTTCCCCGCAACTGTGGAGGTTTCTAAGTTCAGAGCCTAGCTCGGAAGCAAGACAATATCTGCCGGCGGGTAGGGCTGGAAACACTGTAGACTTTGATCCCACCCAATTTTTATTTCACATTTCAGTGCAAGTAGCGAGTCGCTCTGAGTCACAGGTTTCTCATCCGTTAATGTCAGTTGTTTTGTTTTTGTCTTGAGGGCACACACAACGGTGCTCAAGAGCTACTTTCAGCTCAGTGCAGAGGCAGAGGTAGGGGTAGGAGACTTGGTACTGGAGCTTGAACCTGGGCCTCTCCTGTGAAGCATGCACCCCAGCAATTTTAAGTTATCTCCCTGGTGCTGAAGTGGCTTGGTATCTGGTTAGAGGAGAACTTAGTCTGTAGGACTTGTTTGAGTTTTAAACCACATAACAAGAAGTCTGGAGGGATAAATTTCTGGTATTGGGTCGGTAATGCTCAAAAACACTAAGGTCATCATCTTTGCAATCTTCTTGGTGAAGTCTCTTGACCCCCAGGTGGCTGCTGCCGCTCCAGACGCTACATCTGTGTCTGATGCAAGACGGAGAATAGGAATAAACAGCGGTTTCTCTTGTTCTTTTCTTGCCAGTAGCACAAATCCTTCCTAGACGCTCCCAGCTGACTTCTGCTTATTTCTCATTCCAGAGCTGTGTCACGTAGTCCTTCCTAGCAGCCGGAGTCTGAGAAGACAAGCATTTAGCTTTTTGACCACAACAGCAGAAGACGATCAGGAAAGAGGGCTGGGAATAAATTAACCATTTCATCACCGTTTATCAGAATGTCTTGCCTTTGCTTATAAGGAATTCCCTTTTGTATTCTCCTCTCTCTTTGGAATCATTGTGGGAGAATGTCTTTCCTTTATCTCCCCTTCTCATCCTCCCTCTAATACCCCACTTCTCCACTATTCTATACCCAGTTTTTCAGGAGCTGGTGTTCTCAGGGGCAAGTAGGAAGTTCTCACCTGAAATGATGCAGAGTGTGAAACCACAGTCACGAACAGGGCTGCAAGTAACTTGGTAACTTAGAAATGAAAACCACTACAAGAAAGACTAGAGCCGGCCTGTTTAATAAAATACAGTACAGTCCACCCACAAATGCACTGTTACATATTGCCATAATGCAATGACTGTATCACTGTATCACTATCATCCTATTGCTCATCAAGTTGCTCGAGCGGGCACCAGTAACGTCTCCATTGTGAGACTTGTTGTTACTGTTTTTGGCATATCGAATACGCCCACAGGTAGCTTGTCAGGTTCTGCTGTGCGGGTGAGATACTCTCGGTAGCTTGCCAGGATCTCTGAGAGGGGCGGAGGAATCGAACCCGGGTTGGCCGCATGCAAGGCAAATGCCTTACCTGCTGTGCTATTGCTCCAGCCCAATGCAATGACTAAAGGAACAAATGAAACTAATGGCCAGAGTATATTTTAAACCTGCTACATGGAAAATTCTAACTTCAACAACATTCAAAATTATTTTTGAAAATAATTTTATTTAATTGTGAAAAATTAAAATATTTCACATTTGTGTGATGTCTTCAGAAGCTTGTTAGTATTTTTTTATTTTATTGAATCACCATGTGGAAAATTACAAAGCTTTCAGGTTTAAGTCTCAGTTATACAATGCTGAAAGAACCATCCCTTCACCAGTGCCCATATTCCACCACCAAAAAATTAAACCAAAAACCCAGTATACCTCCCATCCCGCCCCCCCCCACTGATAAATTTCACTTTACTTTCTCTTTACTTTGGTTATATTCAATATTTCAACAAAAACCTCACTATTATTGTTAGGAGTTCCCCACTAGAGTTAGACCTGTTGTGAAGAGATGAGGTTGTGCGGCCGCGCGGTTTTGGATTTCTGTATTTTAGCAACTAAATATAGCAACTAAACTAAATTTCTAAAAATAGAAATTTCCAGGGAGATTTCTTCCAGATATTGGATCGTTGCAAGCTTGTAACTCTCATCTGTGGTCCTCATAATATGGCGGTCACCACGCCCTTCTTCCCCGGCAAGGAAGAAGGCGAGAGAGATAAATACCTTTCCCCTCCTGGGCAGGCATGGGGCTGCAGCTTAGTTCTCAGTCTGGAGACATTCTGCAAGGAGCTGCCCATATCAAAAGTAGCTTAGCTGGCCTCTGGAATCATGCTCGTGCAGCTGCGGAGAGGCCGCCCACGTGTGGCCCCCAGGATCACATCTTGGCGGCGAGCCAAGCTTGATAGTATTTTATACTCACAAAGCATCTCAAGGTAGACTGGTCACTTAATGCTACTGAATTGGAGTATGCAGGTTGCAGAAATGGTTCTTAATACATTGCCCCAAATGCCTTTGGTTTTTTTTGAAATTGTGGTGGAAGGGTGGTTTGGGGTCACAGCCAGCAGTGCTCAGAGCTTATTCCTGGCTCTGTGCTCAGGGGCCACTCCAGGCAGGCCCAGGGGACCATATTAAAGGAAGTAGGTCGTTACTGTATTCGTTAGGGCGGGCTGTGTACACAGCTATAATGAATAGACTCCAGTATGTTGCTCAAGGACAGTAGACATTTGGTTCTTCCTTTTAGAACAGTGCAGTCCGTACGGTCCTGAGCAGCAGGTGACTGACTTTTGCCCATGGGAAGGTTCAGGGATAAAGGCTCCTTTCACTTTGTGACTCGATTACTACCCACTCTGTGGCCTTTTTTACTCCCCGCACCCTGAAAACGGACAAGGAAGGAGAGCAGAGTGCTCACTGAAAGCCTTGCCCGGGCAACAGCACCCACGGCCTCGAGGGCCTGGCTCAGTCACACGAGGCCCTTAACAGTCGGGGCGGTTAGAAATGGGGTTCAGCTGTGCTCCTGCCCTGCTGTGACACAAGGTCACTGTCACTGTCACTGTCATCCATTGCTCATTGGTTTGTTCAAGCGGGCACCAGTAACGTCTCTCATTGAGAGACTTATTGTTACTGTTTTTGGCATGTGACACAAGGTAAATCAAATAAATCCTAGGAAAAGGGCGTGGTTTTTGACATGGACTCCTAGTGGCCCTGGAAGGAATAATGAAGGTGCTGATTCCTGTGCCCGGGCCACTGTGACTGGGATCCCTTGTCACTAGTGAAGGGGTTGCCTGCTGGTGGCTTGGGTGATCAGACTCCCTAAGTGATGTCACCATAGTGATTTTCTGAAATCTAGTGCTATTAATACTATAATTTTGTATTTGAAAGGAGTTAAGAGAAAAATCTTTAAAGTTCTCATCACAAGAGCGAAAAATGGTAACTCTGTGTGGTGATGGATGTTACCTAGACTTACCAAAGGGTGATTATTTCTCAACACATACATTTATCAAATCCTTGTGTTATACACTTTGAATGAATACAATGTTATATTTAAACAATAGCTCAATACAATTGGAAACACTTTTAAAATACTTTGTGATTTTATGTCAAATAAAGTTCAGGGTAAAATACTATAAATGGATTTTCCACTCCTGTTGTCTAGTAGGGGCTGGAGCGATAGCACAGCGGTTGGGCGTTTGCCTTTCACGCGGCTGACCCGAGTTCAATTCCTCCGCCCCTCCCGGATTGCCCGGCAAGCTACCGAGAGTATCGAGCCCACGTGGCAGAGCCTGGCAAGCTACCCGTGCGTATTGGATATGCCAAAAACAGTAACAAGTTTTTCAATGAGAGATGTTATTGGTGCCCGCTCAAACAAATCGATGAGCAACGGGATGACAGTGACAGTGACAGTTGTCTAATAAGGTACTTGGAAATCACACCAACGTGGACACTTCTTTAGTATGTGGGATAGATCATTTGGTGCAGGGCTTCTATTTTTCCAGCTAAAACCAAAAACCAGTTCTTTGGGAAAGAGACACTGGGGAGATAAACTGCAGGAGATTTCTCTCCCCTGGGTTGATCTTCTCCGCCTTTCTGCAAGATATCCAGGGTTTTAAATTCTCTTTGTGCCTTGTGCACTTCATAGTGCTTTCCCACAAGAAAGCAATTCTCTTGGCATTAGGCTAGGAGCAGTGAGGTTTATTTCATTTATGTTACCATTGAATTAGTTCTACTTTGATTTTCTCTGTCTTCATTAACTGGGCGTCTGTGTGATGCCTTTCTTTCCTTTTGCATTTCCATGGATTTCCACAAGATGGCACTGATTACTTTGTTGGTGGTTTGCTTTGCTTCCATGGCATGTCTTCCTTTTAAGAATTCAGGGGACTTCCTAACTGTTAAATCTACTGCCCTTGGGTGTCAGCCTTATGTTATGTTGTTTTATACTCCACCAATGAGTGCAGTCTTTCTACGTCTGTCCCTCTCTTTCTGACTCATTTCACTTAGCATAATACTCTCCATGTCTATCCGTGTTGAAAGCAGATCATGGACCAAACATGATGACCTCTCAGTATCTGTATTGCAAATAATAATGCCCAAAAGTAGAGAGAGAGTATAGGGAATATTGTCTACCATGGAGGCAGAGTGAGGATAGGAAAGGGGGGATATACCGGGGATATTTGTGGTGGGGAATGTGCACTGGTGGAGGGATGGGTGTTTGATCATTGTATGATTGGAACCCAAACATGAAAGCTTGTAACTATCTCCGGTGATTCAATAAAATTAAAAAAAAAAAAAGAATTCAGGGGTCTGAGTGATAGTACAGTGGAGATGGTATTTGCCTGGCATTTGGCAGACCTGGGTTTGATGATCCCCAGCACCTTAGCATCCCCTGAGCCCACCAGAGTGATCCCTGCGTGCAGAGCCAGAATTAAGCCCTGAGCACCACAGGATATGGTTCCAAACCCCAAAACCAAGCCCCCCATCTCCCCCAAAAATTCAGTAGCTGGTGGTATCCTCACTTAACCTCAAGGTCTCTCTCTCTGAGGTTCAATATTGGTATTAATCAAGAAGCAAAACAACAACAACAACAACAAAACTTTGTTTCTTAATGTAGGTGTGGATCATTTTTAATTTCTGCTTGATGAAAGGTAAAAATAATTAGTGATGTATCCAGATACTAATGAACATTTCAGTCTTTTGGTTCCAGGAAATGTTTGAGCAAATTATGGTCAGTGTTTGGATCTAAATTTAGCCTTACCAGAGATGCAAAATCTTGGCATTCACGTGTCCTTGAAACTTCCAATAGACAAGAAACTGCTAAGAGAAGAGTGTAGGCAAAAGCGAGAGTGTTCTTTCTCTGGTTTCTGATTTGAATTGTCGTGTTTTTTTGTTGTTGCTGTTTGATTGGGCTCACACAAAAACACCTGGTGATGCTCAGGAGTTATTTTTGGCTCTGCATTCATGCATTAATTCTGGTAGTGCTCAGTGGACAATATGGGATGCCTGGGATTGAGCCTGGGTTGGCCACGTGCAAGGCAAATGCCATTCCCACTGTACTATCACTCCATCCCCCTGATTTAAATTGTTGACAATCTGCATACTGAAAAGACTCAGTCTTCTCAAGGCTGAACAATCTTCGAAGCTCTAGGTATCTTTTCTTCAAATCTGCAGTGAGCACTCAGAATTAATTACAGGGCACTTCCTGGAGGAGAATGTCTGGCATCCAGACCAGTTGCACATGATTTCATTCCACAAGACTGGTCGCTGGGCACCCAGGCTCACGTTACACACACAAGAGACTCACGCAGAAAGAAAGCCACCATGCCAACTTACTCACTGCAGGATGCTGAGACTCATGGTTGCTTAGTGACACCTCCTCCCCTTCAAAACAAATTTACATGAAAAGTCAGAGGACAAGCCAGCAGTGGCTCATCAGGTGTGAACTCAGAGCAGCTGAGTAGGTAAGACGAGCTCGAGGATGATGTCACCTGCTAGACTGGGGCCAGGGCTGGGTTCCCATTGTGAGCCAGAACCCTCACTGAAGAGCATCACCCACATTGTGGCTCTGAGTCTCCCTCTTGGGTTGTTTCCTTCTTAGTCCCACGCCCTTATTAATCATAAGTCTTTATTAGGGCACAACATGCCTTGGTTCCTCTCTTTCGATAGGGGAAATCCATGTGGTTGTTTGTAGTTGGCTTTCATGTGGAAGCCATTTATTCATTTAAAGTAGCTCCCTCCATGGGCAGGATTTGGAAGGTTCTTGCAGCCTATCAGCCTTTACCACGGCTCAGGCTCTCTAACTCTCACTTCTTGGTATCAATATCAGATGTTTTCCCTTCATCGCCAAAAGCAATATAGTTGAAACAACTTACTGGACTCATAGAGATAGTACAGGGGTTAAGACACTTGACTTGCACACGGCCAATACTGGTTCCATCTCTGGCACCATATGGTCCCCTGAGCAACTTCCAGGAATGATTCCTGAACGCAGAGCTGCTGGGAGTAAGCCCTGGGCACTTCCAGGTATGGTGCCCAAACAAAATAAAACTTATTAATTATGTGACTGAATCCAAGGTTCAGTTGCTCACAACATAAAGACCAATATTTGAGAAACCAGAATTGATGTAAGAAAAGGAAGTTTGTGTTTTTCAAATGCTAGCCACTCAAGAGAAATGGCAGACTTGTTCTAAAACCATCTTACTCCCCTGCTAGGTCTTATAGCTGGCTGGCAGAGGATGTAGGCAAAACCCTTTAAAGGTAAAGTGAGTTTGTGTGGGAGAAGGGGTCTCTTCATTCATTGTGCTACTGTCAGTGGTTGGATGAAGTCACTGGGGCATGACTGCGTCTTTGCAAAATCCAGTACCGCTTTTCCTGTGTCTTTTCTGGCAGGAGGATTACCCCCAGCAGTGCCTGGGGTCCCATGTGGTGCCGGGGGTCCAACCTAGGACTCCTGCATATGATGCTCTTTAGACTGTTTCCCAGGTGATGTTGATGGTCCAAACATCATGGTTTGCAATTGTATTAATGCTTATGCCTTAGATGTACACAATTATAACATCACTTCCACCACCAAAGTGTCAATACCCATGGTCCCTAGGCCCTTCTCATTTCCTCCATCTCTCACTGACCCTTCTACCATCAACTCCTTGGTAAACTTGGTAAACTCCTTTTCAGAGGAGTATGTTATTATGTTCACCTTTTTTCCTGTTTGGGGGTCAGACCTGGCAGAGCTCAGCGACCATTCCTGGTGCAGTACTCAAGTTGCTTCCATCCATGCTCAGGGAATCATGTAGTGCTGGGGAATCAAACCTGAGATTCCTGCATGCAAGGCATGTACTCTAGCCCTTTAAGCGATTTCCCTGGCTCCTAAGTCAAATTTAAAATGTTATTGGGTTGGAAAACTAGTACAGGGGGTAAGATACTTGCTTTGCCCATGGCTGACTCTATTTTGATTCCTGGCATCCCATGTGGCCCCTGAGCATAGCCGGTGTGGCTTCTGACAAAAAAGAAAGAAAGAAAGAAAGAAAGAAAGAAAGAAAGAAAGAAAGAAAGAAAGAAAGAAAGAAAGAAAGAAAGAAAGAAAGAGAGGAAGAAAGAGAGGAAGAAAGAAAGAGAGGAAGAAAGAAAACATAACCATTATTGGAATTTAGGTAATGTGGTTATTACAGTGAATATTTATGCTTTTGATGTACAAACCAACTGTATTTTCACCACCACCAAAGTAGCCAAGGCTCTCCAACACTGTCTCTTTTTTTAAAATTAATTAATTTTTTAAATTAGTGAGTCACCGTGCGGGTACAGTTACAAATTTACCCATCTTTGTGCTTGTGTTTCTCTCATACAATGTTTAAGAACCCATCCCTCCACCAGTGTTCATTCTCCACCACCAATGAAACCAGTATCCTTCCCACCCTCCAATCTCATCCCTCCCACCCACCCCACCTCTGTGGCAGGGTATTTCATTTTGTTCTCTCACTCCTTTTGAGTGTTAAGGTTTTCGATAGGGGTATTGAGTGGCCATCGTGTTCAGTCTCTAGTCTACTTTCAGCCCGCATCTCCCTTTCCGAGCGGGATCTCCAACCACATTTGACTTGGTGTTCCCTTCTCTATCTGGGCTGCCTTTCCCCCAGCATGTGAAGCCAGCTTCCAAGCCATGGAGCCAACCTCCTGGTATTTTATACTACTATTCTGGGTGTTAGTCTCCTACTCTATTATCTTATATTCCACAGATGAGTGCAGTCTTTCTATGTCTCTCCCTCTCTTTCTGACTCATTTCACTTAGCATGATACTTTCCATGTTGATCCACTTATATGCAAAGTTCATGACTTCATCTTTTCTAACAGCTGCATAGTATTCCATTGTATAGATGTACCAAAGTTTCTTTAACTCTCCAACACTGTCTTTATTTTATTTTTTTTTTAATTTTTTATTGAGTCACCATGTGGAAAGTTACAAAGTTTTCAGATTTAAATCTCAGTTATACAATGCTCGAATACCCATCCCTTCACCAGTGCTCATATTCCGCCACCAAGAATCCCAGTATAGCTCCACCCTACCCCCTCACACCCCTAACCCCCCCACGCCCCTAGCCCCCCCACCCTAAGCCCCCCCCCCGCCTGTGTAACTAATAAATTTCACTTTACTTTCACTTTGATTGCATACAATATTTCAACAAAACTCACTATTATTGTTTGGAGAGTCTCTCCCCTAAAGTCAGACCTGCTGAAAAGGAAGCATTAGATAATTTGTATTCCATTGCTGAGGATGAAGAGGTATGAGGTCGAGTGACCACACTTAGCGGCCTCTCAGTTTTGGGTTTCTGTAATTTAGTATTTTAGTAACTAAGTCCAGAGAGATATCTGCCAGAAGTTGCATCATTGCCAACTTGTACTTCTCAGTTACATTATATTCCACATATGAGTGCAATCTTTCTATGTCTGTCTCTTTCTTTCTGACTCATTTCACTCAACATGATACTTTCCATGTTGATCCATTTATATGCAAATTTCATGACTTCATGTTTTCTGACAGCTACATAGTATTCCATTGTGTAGATGTACCAGAGTTTCTTTAACCAGTCATCTACCAACACTGTCTTTATATCTCTTCTAATCTGCCTATTCTTTCCACCATCCCCCACTGTCTGGTAGTCTCAATTTTGTAATCTGGGGCCAAGGATTTGTCAACACTTAATCGTGTCTATCCCCTTGTTTTCTTCCTTTCTTCCTCTATTCCACAGATGAGGGAGATCATCAGGTATTTGTCCTTCTCCCTCTGACTTAATTTTGCTTAACACGATGCCCTCCAGTTCCATCCAAGTGGGAGTAAACTGCAAGATTTCATCATGGCTTCTAGATGAGAAGTATCCCATTGTGTATATATAGCACAACCCCTTTAATTGTTTGTCTGACGCTGGACATTTGGCTGTTTCCATATACTGGCAGTGATATCTAACACTACAGTGAGTACATACGTGTACATACATCTTTCAAAATTCATGTTTTGGGGATAGATGTTCAAGGTGACATAAGTGGATTATAAAAGAATGTCTTAGTGCTACCCTTTTTTTTTGAGAAGTTTCTGTGGTGTTCTCCATAAAGGCTGATCCGGATGGGACATTCCACCACCAGTGAATGAGGGTTCCTTTTCTACCACATCACCATCTACATTGGTGGCTTCTAGTCTTCTTGGTATATGCTCTTCTTGCTGATGTGAAACTATATCTTGTTGCCATATGGATTTGCCTTTCCCTCACAAGTGTTTGTGAACAATCTTTTGTGTGTCTGTTGGCTGTCTGCATGTCCTCTTCAGAGAAGTGTTTGTTCATCAATTCTCCCCATTTTTTGGTTCCGGTTATTGGTTAATTTTGTTGTTGAGCTTTGTGAGTGGTTTTACATACCTTGGATAATTAGTTCTTTATGTGATATATGGTGGCCACTCTTTTCTCCATAGGACACCTTTTATTTATCTTGGTCATTAGCTCTTTATCTGATATATGGTGATAAGTATTTGCAGGATGTCTTTTAAAAAAATTTTAGGCACAAGTTTCTTTTGCCAGGCAAACAACTTTTATAGATTTAAATCCATTTGTTTATTTGTTTGTTTGATTTACCAATGTAGTCAAGTCATTGAAGACAGCCTTGAAGTCCCCATCCGGGATAGAGCTGCCCATGTGCTTCTCAATACATTTTGTGAATACTGGACTATCTTGAGCTCTTTTTCACTGTCACTGTCATCGTGTTGCTCATCAATTTGCTTGAGCGGGCACCATTGAGAGACTTGTTGTATGTCTCCATTGAGAGACTTGTTGTTACTGTTTTTGGCATATTGAATACACCACGGGTAGCTTGCCAGGCTCTGCCGTGGGGGCGAGATATTCTTGGTAGCTTGCTGGGCTCTCCGAGAAGGGATGGAGGAATTAAACCCAGGTTGACTGCATGCAAGGCAAATGCCTTACCCGCTGTGCTATTGCTCCCTTAAAAACATTTTTTAAATTGAGATTCTATAGTTTACAATGTTATTAATGCTAGTTTCTCATGCACATAATTCCAGCACCACACTCATCGTCCTAGCACCCTCTTCTCTTCAGGAGTATAGGGAAGTGGGGGAGGTAGCCTGTCCCAACCCATAGAAAGCCTGAAGATTTTAGTTACAAAACCTGCAGACCCGAATTTTCAGCAGATTATATCTTGGTAAGGCCCCTTCTGAGATGGTGGAGCCCAGCTGGGGGCATGGTGGTGATTTCGGATTGTGGAAGCAAGTGGCTGCCAGGGACTCTGCTTGGGCGGGCACCATGGTAATCTGCCCCTTCCGATTTACCCCGGCCTGTTCAGCCTGTGTGGGTCTGAGATTAACTGTGGCTTTTGATCTCTTTTGAGATTTATTTATGGGTCTCTGAAGCAAGACCAATTAATGATCTTGTATGGCTGAGCCAGAGGTGGTTTGTGGGTGTGGTTCCTACATACCTAACTTTTGGACGTTTAATTTCTCGGGAAACTTGGTCCTGAGATTTTGGGGTTTGGCTAGAGGCACAGCAGCAATTTTAGGGTGTCGGGAAGACTGAAGGCACCTGGTGCATTTGCCCCGCAGGTACAGGTTGACCTGATGGCAGCACCACATTCCCTTGTTTCTTTCTTTTCTAGTTTTCTGTTTGCATATGGAAATGCAGCTGATTTTTGTGTTTTGATTTTGTAATCCTCTACTTTGCTGTTTACTATTTCTAGAAGGTTTTTTTTGGTGGAGCTTTATTGTTTTCTTTAGCTCTTTCATATTCATTTTAATTAATTATCTCAGATTTGCCTGCCAGTCTTTCTTCAAATTTATTGATTCTCTCTTCCAATGACTGGATGAAGAAGAAGCCATCCTCAGGTTTTTCAGTGCATTCCTTGGCCCCAGCCCCCAATCCATTGATGTGGTTGAATTCCTTAATTTTTACATTATTCTTGGTGCTTCTGGAAAACTAAGGGTGAAGATCCAACTTCTGGCTTGAACAGTAACCTGGTGTTCCCATTCACATTTGTCAGGTTGGTGCCAATAACTGCTGATTTCTGGCAGCCACGGATGCCTTGTGAGGGTTTCTTGGACGCTTGCGAGATTGAATTGATGCCTGTGGCTCTGAGTTGTGTGTACCTGGATGACAGTGGGGAGTTTGGGGCACCAGTACCCTGTGACTCAATAGCACCAAAGTCTAGCTGGCTTGAGCTCCGGTACAGGATTATCATAAATTGCTGATATCTTGCAACTGATATCATAGTCCAGGTGACCTGGGCACTGACTTGGGGTTGTGATCTTACATAAACAATAAGAGTTGTTCAGCAAACTGATCTTTGGGGAAATAGTTGCATTTACCAGTACAAGTTTGGAGATAACTGGTCCAAACCATGTCCGGATGTATGGGGCTTACCCCAGTGTGTCTGCTTTCTGCTTGTTCTCTGGGGTGGCAGCTCTGCTGTCATCTCTCTGTTGTGGACTAGAACAGCCAATATTTACACCAACAGTGAGTGAGGGTCCCTTTTCCCCCACATCCACTGTACACAGGTTGTTTTTGTTTATTGTGGTGTGTTCAAGCCTCACTGGTGTAAGGTGATATCTCATTGTTGATTATATTTGCATTTCCTTGATTATAAGTGACACAGAACATTTTTCATCTATCTTTTTGCCATCTGTCTTCTTTGAAGAAGTTCTGCTCATCTCTTCCCCCATTTTTGGATGAGGTTGATTGTTTTATTCTCGTAAAGTTGCACAAATATTTTATAGATCTTGGTTATTGATTCTTTATTGGATGAGTGTGGGGTAAATATTCTCTCCCACTATGTGGGTGTCTTTTTATTTTTGTCATTGTTTCTTTAGTTGTTCAGAAGCTCCTTAATTTGATGAAGTTCCATTTGTTTATCTGTGTTTCTGTTAGCTTTGCCGTATTGTTAAGTCATTGAAGATGCCTCTACATTCAATGTAGGATCCTGCCTATGTTTTCCTTGATATAATTTATGGATTTAGGTCTGATATTGAGGTCTTCTATCCACTTTTATTTGACTTTTGCGCATGGTATTAGAATGGAGACTGAGTGCTCTGAGAGCTTTTTTTTTTTCATGTGACCAATAAGTTTTCCCAGCATCATTTGTTGAACAGACATTCTTCATTTTTTTCCATTATCAGAGCCTTATATATGAGGCTCTGTATCTGGATTCTCAATTTTGTTCCACTGGTCTGAGAGTCTGTCCTTATTCCACTACCACACTGTTTTGATTGTTACAACTTTATAGTATAGTTTGAAGCTGCAGAAATAGAAGCTTCCCATCTTCCTTTTTCCTAGGATTACATTGGCTGTTTGGGTGAGTGCTGAGTTTATAACTCCATGTAAATGTCAACAGCATTAGACCTATGCCTTAAGAAAACATCATGGCTATTTTAATAGGAACTGCATTGGATATGAATAATAGCAAGATTGCCATTTTGACAATATTAATGCTTCCAATCCCTAAACAGTGGATATGCTTCCATTTCCTCATGTCATTTAAAATTTCTTTTTGTAGTGTTTTATAATTTTATTTGAATAAGTCTTTTATCTCTTTTGTTAAGATGATTCCTGTGTATTTGACTTTGTGTGGCACAGTTGTGAATGGGGTTGCTTTTAAATTTTTCAGGTGCTCTCTTTCCTCTTGATTCAAGTTTGGGAGGTTATAGGAGTCCAAAACTGTTTTTAAATTTTATTTTTATAAAGTTGTTCATAATAATTTATTACATTCAATATTCCAACAGCAATTCCTTCTCTATTACAACTTCCCACCATTGTTATTTTGAATTCTCCCAACCACCACCCTAGCCTGACTAAATAGCAGACCCTAAATAATTTGTTTTGGATTGCTTATCATGGCAGAGCCTGGCAAGCTTTTTGTGGCATATTCGATATTCCACAAACAGTAATAACAAGTCTCACAATGGAGACGATACTTGGTGCCTGCTCGAGCAAATCAATGAACAATGGGACAACAGTGCTACAGTGCTACATGTATTGCTTATTATGAATATTCTGCTAAAATGATAAAAAAATTTCCTTAGAAGAAAGTTGAGCCTTGTTTGTGAATCTATCAATCTATCAATCAATCTATCTATCTATCTATCTATCTATCTATCTATCTATCTATCTATCTAAAGATTGGTTGCCTTGTGCTTTACACCAATATGGTGTGCTATTCCTGGAACATCAGTAATGAAGAGTATAAAGTGTTGCGTGGCCACAAATGTGACCTCATGCTCCAGGAATTCTAAAATTTTAAATAGGGTGATACAGCTGAAGTTAATTTTTTTACTGGATGGTGACTTTGGGGTCCAGAGGCATATCTGCAGCTTGTTGATCTCTCCTGAGATTTGTTTGTGAGTCTCCGGATCATGACCGTTAATAAGTTTATGTGGCTTCAGAGACAGTTTGTGAGTGTGGCTTCCAGGCTACCAGGAGAGCAGGGAGGTGGGGGAGGTCACCCATTCCTGATTCTGTGAGACCCTGGAGATTTCGGTCACAGAACCTGTATACCTGAGATTTCAACGGATTAATTCATGGATGAGGCTTGTCCCAATTCTGTGGAGATCATCCGTGAGTATGGCAGTAATTGGGCTCTGAAAGTTCAGCTGCTGGGGCTGTGTTTGGGCAGGTGGTGGAGTCACCAGTTCCCCCTAAGAGTCAAAAACTTTACGCACTTCTTCTAGATTCTCCAGTTTCATGGCAAACAGATATTTGAACTATTCCCTGATGATTCCTTGAATTTCTGTGGTATCTGTTGTAACTTCCCTTTTATTTCTATTCAGTTCACTAGGGTTATCTTTCTCTCTTTCTTTGTGAGTCTTGTTAATGTTATGTCAATCTTTCTTATCTTTTTCAAAGAACCAACTCTTGGTTTTGTTGATCTTTTGAACTGTTGTTTCAGTTTCCAAGTCAATGATTTCTGTCTAAGTTTTATTATTTCCTTCCTTCTATTTGCTTTAGGTTCCTTTTATTGGCATTTTTCTAGCTACTTAAGCATGACTGTTCGGCAATTTATGTGAGTCCTTTCTTGCTTCCTAATAAATGCTTGCATTTCGGGTGAATTTTCCTCTTAACATCACTTTTGCTGTGTTCCATATGTTCTGGTAGCACATATATTCATTCTTATTTGTTTCCAGGAATCTTTTGATTTCCTGGAGATTTCTTGACCCACTGGTTGTTCAGTCTGAGTTGTTTAATTTATAAGAGTAGGAGTTTTTTCCTTCTTTTTTTTTGTGACTAACTTCCATTTTCAACACATTACAGTCTGAAAGGAGAGTTTGATAGGATTTCTATCTTGAGTTTATGAGGGTATGTTTTGTGACCCAGCATATGATCTTTCTTCGAGAATGTCCCATGTACACTGGAGAAGAATGTGTATTGACTTTGGGAGATGAAGAGATGAAGATCCCTATATATGACTGCTAGGCTCGTCTCTTCCATTTCTTCCTTCAAAGCCAGTGTTTCTTTGTTGAGTTTTAATCTAGCTGCTCTACCAAGAAGTGATAATATGGTGTTGAAGTCTCCCATTACTATTATGTTGCTATAAGTGCTTCTTTCAAGTCTGTTAGCAGTTGCTTTAAATATTTTGGTATCCATCATTAAGTGCTTACATGTTTGGGAGTGTGATATATATGATATAATCATAAAGACATATGTAGACACACACACATATATGTATATATATATATCTATCCCTTGATCACTTAGAAATGACCATCCCTGTCCTTATAACTTCTTTAAAAAAACTTGAAGTCTGTGTGAACAAATAAAAATATGGCCATCCTGGTGTTTTATTTTTGGGCTGTACCTGGCAGTACGCAGAGCTTACTCCTGAATGTGCTCAAGGATCACTCCTGGTGGGACTCTGGGTATACGATGTGAGGTGCTGAGGATTGAACTCAGATTGGTCCCATGCAAGTAGCCTACCCACTGTACTATGTCTTCAACCTCCCACCCTGACCTTTAAAAGGGAATTTTTTGCTTAAAATACTGTTTTACAGTCTTTGACTTTGGCCTGTGTTTTCCCTGACTGTTCAAATGTGTCTCTTGTAAGCAGTCGAAAGCTAGGTTTAGTTCCTTTTCTGATCCATCCTGCAACTCTGTGTCTTTTGGATGGTGCATTTAAGCCATTGATATTGATTGAGATTGTTTTGATGAAGGAGTTTTTTTGGTCATCACTTTATGGTACTTATGTGTGTTTGTGAAGTTGATTTTGTCTTAAAGAAGTTCCTTCACTGCTTCCTGCCAAATTGGTTTCAAGACTACGAAGTTCATGAGCTGTTGCTTATTCATGAAGTTCTATGTCATTCCTTCAAATCTGAGTGAGAGTCTGTCTGGTTGGATTATTCTTGATAAGGTGTTCATAGCATTGAGATTTTTTTCACTATATACCACCATTTTTTTCTGACCCACAGAGTCTCACTTGTTAAATCTGCAATAAGTCTTAAGGAAGCTCCTTTATATTTATTGTTTTCTTTGATATTACTGTTTTCAATATTTTATCTCTTTAAAAATGAAACACTTCATTAATTTGTGTGTCATTTTTTTCTCAGGACCATTGGAATTTCTTTTGGGTCATTCCAATTTTAGTATAAAATCGCTGAATAAAATTTTAGTATAAAACTGCTGAAGTAAGCACCATCAGGATATTTGTTTTCTCCACCTTTATTCTAGTTCTACCAAATAATTACAATGAAAGTACTCTGTTTGCAGATTATGTTATATTACAATAAGTCTGCTAAGTAACTTTGCATAAGCACAGCAGAAATAAAAATAACCATATAAATAATTTCATTTTGATGTTTTTGTTTTTGATTTTTTTTCTTTTTGGATCACACCCCGCAATGCTCAGGATTTACTCTTGCCTCTGCCTCACCCTCAGGAATTACTCCTCGCAGTGCTCAGGGGAATATATGGGATGCTGGGGATTGAACCTGGGTCAGCCATGATTTCTCAAGGTTGTCAAAACATGGTGGACACCTCTGGTTTTGCTGAAGGGTATAGCATTCTAAGAAGGCTAGAACCCTATAAGTCAAGTGTAAGACTATTTTCTATTCTTTATCTCTGAGAATTATCTTAATTCCTGTGGTCACTGACATTCTAATGAAACCAGTTCCCACGGGCCAGAGAGAGAACACACAGGTTAAGGCGTTTTCCTAGTATGTAGCTGTGGCTGAAACTCTGATTCTAATTCTGGCTCTCCGTAATGCTTCTCCTCCCTTTCCCCCACCCCCCCATAGGTGTAGCCCTAATCACAAACACAGGAGTGGTCTGTTAGTACTGCTGGATGTGCAAGGAAGGAAGGGAGGGAGGAAGGAGAGAGGAAGGAAGGAAGGAAGGAAGGAAGGAAGGAAGGAAGGAAGGAAGGAAGGAAGGAAGGAAGGAAGGAAGACTGGTAGGAAGGCAGGTATGCACGCAGGCTCAAAAACAAGAGGAAGGAAGGAAAGCCAGCTTTAAATAATTTCTTTTTTTTTATTAGTCTATTTTTTAATTTAAATTTTGTATTTTTTAATGAATCATCATGGTTACAGTTACAGACTTACAAACTTTCGTGCTTACATTTCAGTCATGCAATGATTGAGTACCCATCCCTCCACCAGTGCCTATTCTCCACCACCAGTGTTCCCAGTATCCCTCCCACATATCCCCATTCCTCCCCTCCCACCCCCCCACCCCCCACCCCCGCCTCTGTATCAGGCGGATTCCCTTTTACTCTCTATCTCCTTTAGGGCGTTGTGGTCTGCAATGCAAGTCTTAAGTGGCCATCATGTTTGGCCTATAGTGTACTTTCAGTACACATCTCCCATCCCGAGCGGGTCCTCCAAGCATCCTTTACTTGGTCCCTTCTTTATCTGAACTACCTTTTTCCCCAGCATGTGAGGCCAGCTTCCAAGCCATGGAGCAATCCTCCTGCTCCTTGTCTCTACTATCTTTCAGTGTTATCTTCCCATTTTGTTACTTTATATTCCATAAATGAGTGCAATCTTCCTATGTCTGTCCCCCTCTTTCTTTCTTATTTGTTTATTTATTTATTTATTGCTTTTTGGGTCACACCTGGTGATGCACAGGGGTTACTCCTGGCTCTGTACTCAGAAATTACCTCTGGAAGTGCTCAGGGGACCGTTTGGGATGCTGGGAATTGAACCCGGGTCAGCCATGTGCAAGGCAAACGCCCTACCCGCTATGCTATTGCTCCAGCCCCAGTCCCTCTCTTTTTGACTCATTTCACTTAGCATGATACTCTCCATGTTAATCCACTTATATGCAAATTTCATGACTTCATCTATTCTAACAGCTGCATAGTATTCCATCGTGTAGATGTACCAAAGTTTCTTTAGCCAGTCATCTGTTCTCAGACATTCAGATTTTTTCCAGATTCGGGCTATTGTAAACAGTGCTGCAATGAACATAGGAGTGCAGATGTCATTTCTACTATACTTTTTTGTATCTCCAGGCTATATTCCCAGAAGTGGTATTGCTGGGTCAAATGGGAGCTCAATTTCTAATTTTTTGAGAAACGTCCATACTGTTTTTCAAAAGGGCTGAACCAGTAGGCATTTCCACCAGCAGTAAGGAGAGTCCCTTTCTCCCAACATCCATCTTATTTTTCCCTGGAATTGCTTTACCAATTTGTGGGGGGTTGTTGTTCCACATGAATTTCAGGAGTTTGATCCACTTCTTGAAGAATGTCATGAGTGTCCTTATAGGGATCGCATTGAATCTGTATAATGCTTTGGGGAGTATTGCCATTTTGACAATGTTAATTCTCACAATCCATGAGCAGGGGATATGTTTCCATTTCCTCGTGTCCTCTTTTATTTCGTGAAGTAGCGTTTTGTAGTTTTCTTTGTAGAGGTCCTTTACCTCCTTAGTTAAGCTGATTCTAAGGTACTTGATTTTCTGAGGCATGATTGTGAACAGAATTTTTTTTGTCGCTTTCTTTTCTTTCATTATTTGCATATAGGAAAGCTATGGACTTTTGGGCATTGATTTTATAGCCTGCGACTTTACTATAGAAGTCTATTGTTTCTAGGAGTTTCTTGGTAGAGGCTTTGGGATTCTCTAAATATAGTATCATATCATCTGCAAATAGTGAAAGTTTGGTTTCTTCCTTTCTTATCTGGATGCCCTTGATATCTTTTTCTTGCCTGACCGCTATTGCAAGTACTTCCAGTACTATATTGACAGATGTGGTGAGAGTGGGCATCCTTGTCTTGTCCCTGATCTTACAGGGAAGACTCTTAGATTTTCTCCATTCAGGATAATGCTTGCTATAGGCTTGTGGTAGATGACTTTGAGTATATTGAGGAAAGTCCCTTCTATACCTATTATAGTGAGAGTTTTCATCATAAATCATAAACGGGTGCTGGATCTTGCCAAATGCTTTCTCTTCATCTATTGGTATGATCATATGGTTTTTATCTTTTCTTTTGTTGATATGATGGATTATGTTGGTTGATTTCCAAATGTTAAACCATCCTTGCATCCTCAGAATGAATCCGACTTGGTCGTGGTGTATGATCTTCTTGATGAGTTGCTGGATTCTATTTGCTAATATTTTATTGAGGATCTTTGCATCCATGATCATCGGCCTGTAATTTTCTTTTTTTTTTTTGTGGTGTCTCTATTTGCTTTTGGTATTAAGGTGATATGTGCCTCAGAGAAACTGTTTGGGAGAGTTCCTGTTTCTTCAATTTCCTGGAAAAGCTTGAGAAGAATTGGCAATAGGTCCTCTTTAAATGTTTGGAAGAATTCGCTAGTGAATCCATCAGGACCTTGGCTTTTGCTTTTGGGGAGACTTTTGATTACAGTTTCAATTTCCTTGATAGTAATGGGTCTATTCAGGTATTCCAGATCCTCTTGGTCAGCCTTGGGAGGTTATAGGAATCCAGGAATTTATCTATTTCTTCTAGGTTCTCTTGTTTCGTGGCATACAGACTTTCAAAGTAGTCTCTGATGATCTTTTGAATTTCTTTAGTTTCTGTTGTGATGTGCCCCTTTTCATTTCTGATTCTATTTATTAGGGTTCTCTCTTTCTTTTTCTCTCTCTCTCTTTCTTTGTGAGTCTTGCTAGTGGTTTATCAATCTTGTTTATTTTCTCAAAGAACCAGCTTTTGGTTTCATTGATCTTTTGGATTATTTTTTGGGTTTCCATGTTGTTGATTTCTGCTCTAAGTTTTATTATTTCTTTCCTTCTGCCTGGTTCAGGCTCCTTTTGTTGGTACTTTTCTAAGATCTTAGGCTCCGAGGTCAAGTTATTTATGTGGGCCATTTCTTCCTTCCATAAATTTTCCCCTTAATACAGCTTTAGCTGTGTCCCACAGTACTGGTAGCTTGTGTCTTTATTCTCATTTGTTTCCAGGTATTTTTTGATTTCTTCCTTGATTTCCTCCCTGATTCACTCGTTATTCAACATTGAGTTGTTTAATTTCCAGGTGTTTGATTTGGTTCTCCGAGTCTGTGCATGATTAACTTCTACCTTCAGTGCATCGTGGTTTGAAAAGATAGTTGATACAATTTCTATCTTCCTGGTTCAAATAATTTCTTATAGAGAAAATATTCTTAATGGATTTGTGCAGACACATTTTTATTAAAAATAATTTATTAAGTGTTCATATTTTTCTCATGTCAGAGAGATAAAAGTAAATCTTTCAGTTCTGCTTACAAAAAGATGCAATCTATCAGATTGTTGCAGTTTGTAGTTCAGTAAAAGGAAAAGTCACAAATCTGAAAAAAAGCAAAATTTATTGTTCCAAACAAAAAGTCATTGAAAAGTTTCTCAATAGCTAATCATTCTAATGTAGGAAATGTTAATGTTCTGTTAGTAATTTTTTTTTTTTTTTGCTTTTTGGGTCACACCCAGTGATGCTCAGGGGTTACTCCTGGCTTTGCACTCAGGAATTGCTCCTGGCAGTGCTTGGGGGACCATATGGGATGCCGGGGATCGAACCCGGGTCAGCTGCGTGCAAGGCAAACGCCCTACCCGCTGTGCTATCGCTCCGGCCCCTCTGTTAGTAATTTTAAGAATTTATTTTAAAAATTGGTTCTGTAATTTTTTACTCTCATTTTAGGATAATCTGATAGTTTAGCCTAAAACCATATTTTGGCCTTGAGATAACAACAATAAATACCTATTTAGCTTAAGAAAAAAATTAGCTTTTTCTTTTTTTTAAAAAAAGTTAATTTATTTTATTTTCTTCTTCCCTTTGTTGTCATTGTTGTCATTGATGTGTTGCATTGGCTTTGGTGATACCAGGTGATGCTGGGTATTGAACTCAATACCTCACACATGCAAGGAGATATTCTAGTATTGAGATGCGTCCTCAGATCCTGAGACAGAATTTTATTAATATTTTCAGTTTTATGCATTTCCTTCCATATGTATCTATACACATATATGTGTATATTTTCATTTAGCATTATTTTAAAAACATATAATATATGGGGGTTTGTATTCAGAATTATTTTCTCTATTTCTATTAACTTAAAAATCTTTATTTCATAATAATAAAATTCTAAGCAATTCAGAACAGTGGCACCTCAGTATCTTTTAGAAGACTTGCACATAAAGTCTTAAAATTTTTATAAGATTAGGTGGACTGAAATGAAACTTTCTGCATTAGCAGAACAGAACAAACACAAAACAGAAATTACCAAACACAAAAGAGCTCTTCTAAAACAAATCTGAAGGCTGGAGTGATAGTACAGCAGGTAGGACATTTGCCTTGCATGTGGCCAATCTAGGTTTGATTCCCGGCATTCCATATGGTCCCCTGAGCACCACCAGGAGTAATTTCTGAGTTTCAAACCAGGAGTAACCCCTGAGCATCACTGGATGTGACCCCTTCCCCAAATAAATAAATAAATCTGGACATACATAAAAATGCAAATATGGACATTATTCAGACTCAGACACAAACAAGCTCTTTCAGATCCTCCTACTGAATAGTTAGGTAGTGGTCTTAAAATTATTGTCATTTGCCTACTAATATTTCAAATGACTCAAGTAATTTCTAATTACTCAATGACCAAGGGCCCAAATAATAAGGACAGAATGTTTTCTGATGTACCTACTGGAGACTTATCCATGTGCATTCTGGGTTGTGCAGGCTGGATTCTAGAGTCTTTGATTTCTTCCAGGTCAGAATCCCCTTTCCCGCTTCCTCCCGCCCCTTCTCACCATGGCCACGGTCACACCACCACCAACATAGAACTCAGGGCAGCTGGTGCCATGAGGGGAATGAAAGGAAGAATCCTTGAGACAAATGGATCTTGGCAGCTGTTGGGGGTTCCAAAAATTTTCCTCATGGGATCAGCTAACTGCAAGTGGCCAGCACACATCAGAGGGGCTGTCACCACTTCAGTAACATGATCAGGTAAGCCCTAGGGCCTTGATGTGGTCAACTGCTCCAACCACTGGGGCCTGGAGGGCTAAGACATCTGAGGTGCACAGCTCCTCCTGGCTGGCACACGCTGTGACGGAACCCAAGGCTCAGTTGCTTGCCTCTCAAAGAACCATATTCAAGAGAAGAGTTGGTGTGAAAAAAACAGGCATATTTCTCTCAGGTGCCATCAGTCTGTGAAGATAGTGGGTTTGTCTCTAACCGTCTTCCCCGCCCCACCCCCGCCCCCATGCTGGGTGTGGAGTTTATAAAGGGATAAAGGAAGAAGTGAGTAAAAGCAGAAAAAGGCAGTGGGAGAAGGGGTCAAGTCATGTGGTATCTTGCTCACGGCAATGGTTTGATGAAGTTATTGGGCAAAATGTTCCTTTATTTTAATTTTTTTTGTGGAGTGTCACATATGACTGTGCTCAGGGATCACTCCTGGTGGGCTTGGGGGACTATATGGAATGCTGGGGATCAAAACCCAGGCTGCCACATGCAAGCGAAATGGCCTATCTGCGTACTAATGCTCCAGCTCCTTTTTTTTTTTTTTTTGCTTTTTGGGTCACACCCAGCGATGCTCAGGGGTTACTCCTGGCTTTGCACTCAGGAATTGCTCCTGGTAGTGCTTGGGGGAACCATATGGGATGCCGGAGATCGAACCTGGGTCGGCCGCGTGCTATCGCTCTGGCCCCCACCAGCTCCCTCTTTTCAAAATGTAAGATAGCACCATGAGGGCTGGAGTGATAGCACTGTGGTAGGGCATTTGTCTTGCACGCAGATGACCCGGGTTCGATTCCTCCACCCCTCTTGGAGAGCCCAGCAAGCTACCAAGAGTATCTCGCCCGCATGGCAGAGCCTGGAAAGCTACCTATGGCGTCTTCGATATGCCAAAAACAGTAACAAGAAATCTCAAAATGGAGACGTTACTGGTGCCTGCTTGAGCAAATGGATGAGCAATGGGATGACAGTGACAGTAGTACAGTGAAGGTAGCACCATGTGCAATGTTGACCCTTGTGTGGCTATGTGACATCAGCAGTAAGACATATGGTACTTGTTCTTTTCTTGTCACCTGTGATTGGCTCCGAGTTTAATACTAGACATGTAGCTTATAGAAACATTTCTTATAATATGGGGAACGGTGTACGAAAGGGATGAGAGAAAAGTCTGGAAATTTTGGGAAGAACAGAGTCTGGTGTCTGCTACCTTAGAGCTTTATATGTACTAGCTACTTGACAAAATAAATATTCATAAGTGGAAAGAAAAATCTGATACTTCAGTTTGATTCTTAAATTACCAGTTATCTTTAACCTCGGGATCAAGATAGACATCACCACTCTCATTTTCTTTGTCTCATTGATTATTATCCTATATTGCTTTTAACCTCAGAAACCATGAAAAAAGTCTAGTGTCTGGAAGATGCAGTGTCACTCAAAAGCATGTAGCTCAATTTATCATGAAAACTGTGAGCTAAAACTAGTGATATACATATCATCTGACAGAATATCACTGTTTCCTGAAAAATCTTGAAATAGTCAAGGCTGAAGAGATCACTCCTAGGGCTGTAGCACATGCTGTGCTTTGGTCTCCGGGGCGGCATGGTGCCCTGAGCACTCCAAGAGTGACTCCCAAGCAAAATGCCATCTGATGTGGACCCTAAACAAAAACACTTAAATAGTCATGGTGCTTCTGTGAGTTCACTGTGGTTTCCTGGGTACTGGCACGTAGTATGGAGCTATGGGTCTAGAACTTCATCATGTAATTACATCTATTACAAGGAGACTCAGAAATATAAAGAATTAGCTTTAGTTTAATTTTGGCCTTTAAGTTAAAGTTTAGCCCTTGCCTCAATGTTGAATGTTTAAATATTAATTTTTATATTTTATTCTCACAGGAATAGCTTCTATCCCTGTTTGTAAACTTTTGAAGGGCAGCGGATTGTTGCCGCTCTTTGTAATAATCATTATAACAACCATCCCTATTTATGGTACCCTCGTATACAACAAACACTCTGCGAAGGTGCCTTTTTTATATGCTCTCACCAAAGCCTGGCAATACATTTTAAAGATACTTTAGTAGTTTTCACATTTTGTACATACTTTCTATTCAGGTTAAGTATCTTGTTTAAACTCACATCGCTAATAATCAACAAAACGGGATTTGGAACAAGCTGTTTGACAGTAGAGTCAACTCTCACAGCCACCATGCTCTTAACCTTTGATGGCCTGGAGCAATAGCACAGCGGGTAGGGCGTTTGCCTTGCATACAGCCGACCTGGGTTCGATTCCCCGCATCCCATATGGTCCCCTGAACACTGCCAGGAGTAGTTCCTGAGTGCATGAGCCAGGAGTAACCCCCATGCATCGCCGGGTGTGATCCAAAAAGCAAAAAACAAAACAAAACAAAAAAACAAAACAAACCAGAAGTATTGATGTTCCCATTAATTTCTGTGCTAGCTAAACTAAAGTAACTAACTCAATATTACCTTTTACACAGAAACTATCTTCAGTAACTAAAAATTTTAGTTCTTACAGATCCACTGAGCAAGCCCACAGAAGAAAGACTTGTTCAAAATAATGCTGCATCAACCATTCCAAATTCTAGTCTGAAATAATAGGGATAGAAAAGGAGGGTGTTCATGTACATTTCCTGATCTGTTATTATTATTTTGATTTTGGGGCCACAGCAGGCAGTGCTCAGGGCTTACTTCTGGCTCTGTGCTCACAGGATCACTCTGGCAGGCTCAGGGGAGCACGGGGGGTGCTGGAGATCAAATTCAGATCAGCTATATGCAAAGCAAGCTCCCTGTTCTGCTGCAATATCACTTTTGCCCCATCCTGATCTGATATTAAACCAAGCCCCTTGGCTATGGAGGCGAGCATAAAAGCAACTGTGCTAACATCCTGACCACCCATTTCTGTTGCAGGGGGCCGAGGGAAAGATGGCGCCCCCATCATCACTTTTCCAGAGTTTGTGGGGTTCAAACACATCCCTGAAGAGGACTTCCTGAATGTCATGACCTACCTGACTAGCATCCCCAGGTGAGCTGAACACTACCTTCCTATGCCTTTCTAGTCAGTGTGTGTGTGTGTGTGTGTGTGTGTGTGTGTGTGTGTGTGTGTGTGTGTGTGTGTGTTTCTTCGGGGATCAAACCTAGGATTTTACACTTATGGGCCATGTGCTATACTCCCGAGCTACCTTCCCAACCCAACCTTTCATCACGGACTTTACTCTCATTGCTCATGTGAAACAGGGCTGGGTTGAGATAGAGTATCCCATGAGAACAGCCCAGTATATTCTCTTATTCATCAGTCACAGACTAGAGATGTGGAAAGCAACAGGAAGGCAGTTCTCTATGCGCGTCAGCTTTGACAAAGATGTGCATCTTGATGCTATTTAATTAACATTGTCAGGTGAGTGAAATGAGTGGTGTGTTCACACTGCCCATTCTTTATTCAAGATTTCTTTCACCCTGTCTTCTAGGATACATAGCCAGTGCTCAAGGAACAATGTAAGGAGTCATTTCCTTTATCGCCTCTAAATGAGGAAGTCAAGGCCAGATGTTTATCCCTGTCATTGTCAGTTGGAGAAATTAAGGCTCAGAATAAGGAAGCTCAAAGTTTAGGAATAAAAACTGCACTTCTATTTGAGACCATGATGGCAATGTTTTGGGATGTCTGGGACTTCTGTGACCCTGGTTTTACATCTTTATGCCACTTATGTTATTAAATATCCAAGTGTCCAAGGAATGGAATGAGGCCAGGGTTCATAGTGGTGGCAAACCTGACTCCTAGTCTTGTATACACGCTCCGTCAAAGTCAGTTCACCCTCATGTGTCTGCATCTCTGTGTCCTCTCTTTCTTAACGGTGTGGCTAGAGATTTACACAACAGCCACAGCAAGGGTGTTTTGCTTGTCTTCCATCTGCCCCCCAGGATTTAGAGTCAACAGTAGCTTTGTGAAAGAAAGGCCAGCTGGTGTTTGATTCTATCTGTAGAGTTTAGGAAGTCAATAGTTTGCTTTAACCAAATCCACTCCAAAAGACTTTGGGTATGGGGGGGGGGAGTTTGCCTTTTGTCTTGCTTCAGAGAAGACTGTGGGTTTATTTTTGATGCACTCCCTCGAAGTTCTGTCCTTAAATTTATTTCACACAGTTTATCCCTTCTATTCCTCCCATCTTCACATATGGTATGTACTATGTTGACACAAAAGAATTTGGTACTTTTCTGGTTTGGGGGATGATGTTCTATGTCTTTGGACTTCAGTTCTTTCTGCTCAATATCTTTTTTCACATTCTAATTCTTGTCAAAAGGACAGCATGGGCCCATCAGTTCCTTTTACTTCTTTATGTTTAGATCATGACCTTTAAGCAATGCCTAGCATGGACTTTGCCATAGTTTTGTAGCAAACACTTCCACCACAGAACTTCTTGTCCACAGGCTGGTTTGCCATGGGAAGACATTCAGAAGAACAGCATGGAACATAAAAAATAATAATAAAAAATTTTAGGCAGATCATAAAGCATTGAATATGAATATATTGTTAAAATATTAAAGTATACTTTAGGGGCTGGGGAGATAGCTCACAAAACTAGAGCACATGTTTTTTGAGCTGTCATAAATCAGAGCTATGATGGGACTCTGATTTTAATCCCTAGAACTGAGAGGACCTCCATCTACCCCAAACACCACCAGTCTGACCCTGGAGGTTCCCAGCACTTTATCACAGGGTCCAAGTATTGAACCATCTGGCTCCATTGGCTGAATGGCTCCAGGAGTAGCCTCCCAGCCCCCATGTGTTGCTTGGGAGAACCCCCACTTCCCAAAATGTGTGTTGATGTATGACAGTATTGTACGAAAGACTACTTTACTTTTTTTTTTTTTTTTGCTTTTTGAGTCACATCCGAGATGCTCAGGGGTTATTCCTGGCTCTGCACTCAGGAATCACTCCTGGCAGTGCTCGGGGGACCATATGGGATGCCGGAGATCGAACTTGAGTCGGTCACGTGCAAGGCAAATGCCCTCCCCGCTGTGCTATCGCTCTGGCCCCCAAGACTAATTTACTTTTATAGATTGTACCTCAATACTTTTGTTCTAAGTCTTTTGTTTGTTCACAGTAAGATACATTTTCTCTTATAACTCTTTTTTTTTCTTTTTGGTTCACACCCAGTGGTACTCAGGAGTTACTCCTGGCTCTGCACTCAGGCATTACTCATGGTGGTGCTCAGGGGATCATATGGGATGCTGGTAATCGAACCTGGGTGTACTGCATGCAAGGCAAACACCCTACCCGCTATGCTATCGCTCCAGCCCCACTTGTATAATTCTTTGGTCATCAAACTTACTGTAAATGCGATGACATCAGAGCTTTATGAAACCCCATGCTGTTACTACACTGCAGCAAATCACCAGTCTGCAAAGAATTGGTTCCTTGTTTCGTCAATGGAGAAATGACACCAACTGTCCACTAGTGTCATTTGTTTCTCTTTATGATGAACTTGCTTTATGGCCCATTAGCCCTATAGCAAAACACTTGTGGTGAAACTACGTACAGTGAAGCTGTATAGAACTGCCCAGCTCATAGTCGGCTTACTCAGAAGTAAGGCTGGTGGAGTTTCCAGTTCCTCATGATTTATTTCAATCACAGTGTATTTAGAATGGTGCCTCAGAACTGACAGAGAGGGCAGCCTTCCTTCCTCCCGCTCCCCCCTCCCGCCTTCCCCTCCAAGTGTGAAGGGAGAGGAACAGTCATCCTGTTTGGTCGAATGGACTCAGGGCAATGGAACATTATTTCATTTCATTTTATTAATATTATTATTATTTTTTCAGTTTGGGGCCACACCCAGTGGTGCTCAGAGTTACTCCTGGTTCTGTGCTCTGGGATCATTCCCAGTGGGCCTTGAGGGACCATATGTGGTTCTGGGATCTACCTGGGAGATGTCCAGATCAAGTACCTTACCCCCTTATGCTCTCTCCAGCCCTGATAATGCATCACTTCAGCAGAAATTTCTATCCAGTAGCAAGGAAGGAGATGCGCAGAATGGGGTGGGTTGTTAGTCATGGGTGCAGGTAGGGAGACGGGCTCCCTCCTTCTCCTTATAGTTGTCTGAGTTTTGGGTCTGATTTCACTTAATCCCCAGGTATAGTATTATGCTAATAAATGGACAGTTTCCATCTAGAATTTGCATCCTTTCTGAGTCACACTGAGAGCTCTGTATTGTACTGAGCTCCACCCTAACCAGCAAAGAGAGGAGTGAGGGGTAGAAACCCAACTCCCAACTGTAGCACTGTGGCACTGTTGTCCCGTTGTTCATCGATTTGCTCAAGTGGGCACCAGTAGCGTCTCCATTGTGAGACTTGTTGTTACTGTTTTTGGCATATTGAATACACCACGGGTAGCTTGCCAGGCTCTACTGTGTGGGCGTGATACTCTTGGTAGCCTGCCAGGCTCTCCTAGAGGGGCAGAAGAACTGAACCCGGCTCAGCTGCATGCAAGGCAAACAGTCTAACCGCTGTGCTATCGCTCCAGTCCCAAATGTAGAGGATAAAATGAGGGAGGCTGTTTGGGCTTGGTTTCTCTTTTCTACTTCATGTTCCTGGCGTCATTGCTTGTAAATGTGGGAGTATTTTCATTTCCTCGAATACTCATGTCCCTTGAGAAAGAGTACCTGCCCAACCGGTTATTCTTCTTTCTTCTTCCTGGTATTTGTTCCTCTGCCCTTGCTTATCCACCCCAGGCTCCTGTCAACAGAAGACAGTGACAGTGGGGGAAAATAGTTTCCCTCTCAAATTGCAATGGCATTTGTTTCCTTGTATTCCTATGTATCACAATTTGCATATTATTAAATGTTACTGCACTTGCCAGGCATGGCAGCCCTGTGGAGGCCGTGAGATGTTTCATAGTAAGTTGGCAGAGGGCTCATAGAACCAGAACAGTTCAATGGAAGAGAAGAGTGGGAGGCTGCTCAGGGCAGAGTGGGTATCTTTGTGCCTAAAATTAACCGGAAATATCACAAGTACCCAATGACACATGAGTGGATAAAGATGTGGGAGGGATACACAATGGAAGTCTGCTCATCTATAAGAAGAGAGAAAGAGAAACAGAGAGAGAGAGAGAGAGAGGGAGAGAGAGATATGAAATCTTCATGGTTGTAACTGGAGTTGGTCATGCTAAGTGAAATAAGTCAAGAGGAGAAAGACAAAAGCTGGATGAGCTCATTCATTGTGGGGGTCTATAAAGAAACACAGCAAAGGAATAGACAATTTTTAATGAAACCAAACAGACACATTCATTTAATGACACAACTGAGTTTATCGTTAGGGGTTTTGTGGAAGGGAAGGGTCCTGTGCAGAGTGGCAGAGGCGTACTGGTAATCTGGTGGTTGGTGTAGTGTGGTAACATTGTGCTCCTAAAATATAAGCTTTACACTTTTGTAAATCAATGTTACCTCGATAAATTAAGAAAGAGCCAAGGATGTCTCCTTGGACTGATTTGTGTGCAGAAATGCTCCCAACAGCCATGCATTCCTTGCCTTGTTGAGTAGCCGCCATGCTTATGGTGTTGTGGTAGGTGTGTTTGGAGGATTGGAAGGCCCCCAGGCAGTGTCTCACACCTCGCTGCACCCAGGCTGTGTGTGTGTGTGTGTGTGTGTGTGTGTGTGTGTGTGTGGTCATGAGTATCTGTGAAATGTGCAAGGTGCAAGAGGAGCGCAAGAGAAGAAGCAATCATTGCAGACAGGAACTACTTCTAGGGCTTCAGGACCGCAGGACAGATAAGATTCCCACAGTTAGATTTGGAGTGGGACATGATGGAGGGAGGAGAGAAAGGTGGAGAAAAGAGTGAGGGGATGAGAAAGGAAGAAAGCGAGAAGGGGTGAACAGAGGAAGGAAGAGAAAATGAGAGGGAAGAAAAGAGATAAAGCCTGAGATTTTATTGATTCTGTTCCTCACTAGATCTGAGACAATAGACTTTTGCATTCTATTTCTCCCCTTTCTCGATTTTGAAGTTTTATGTAGAGCCTCTTTGGGAAATTAGGAGCCAACAACGTTAACCAAAACAGAGAGTTTCTAGAACAGAGACACCAGCAACTGTTTTTAAGAACCACAGTTCTCCCCCTGCCCATCAATATTTGTGTAACTGAATTTGTTTTTGTTCTTTCTCTCTATTATGTTTCCATGGGTTTTTTTTTCTGTGTTTTATTAGAAAACAACTGAAGCAAGAATTTTTATCAGATGTACAAATGGTACCTGATAATACTTAGAATTTTATAATTGTTCACTCTTTCCAAGAAGTGTTTGCTATAATGAATCTGCCTAGAGACCAACTTCACTTAGATATTTCCTATGTCCCTTTTCTTCCCATCAAGAGTGATGGATAGGGCCGGAGAGATAGTCGAGTGGGAAGGCTGCCTTGTACGCTACCCACCTGGGTTTGATTCCTGGCATCCTGTATGGTCTCCTAGGCACCGCCAGAAATAATTCCTGACTGCAGTCAGGAGTAACCCCTGAACATCTCTGGATGTGCCCTCTCCACCATTCCCTAAAAAGATTGATGGATAGTTTTTCATTCGGGTCATAATATTCTGTCTGGTTTTCTACTTTAGGAGGGAAGGACAGTGTTGCTATTTGGCCTGTGACTCATGATGAAATTTGATTCTACGTGTTGAAAGATGGGATGTGATATTAACTATTGATCAGCTTTAGAAACCATTGAACTGCAGAGCGAGTGCATCAGCAGCCTGATGGTGCCTTCAGACTTCCAGATACCCCAAAATTGCTGAAGTGCCTTTGGCCAGACCCCAACAAATTTGGGCCAAGTTTACCAACAATTAAATGGCCAGGAGTTAGGTGTGTGAGAGACACACCCACAAACCACCTCCAGCTCAGCTATATAAGCTCATTTATTGGCCTTATTTCAGAGAACCATAAATCTCGGAAGAGATCAAAAGACACAGTTAAGGCCTGTAGCGCAGAGGTAGGTGGGAACCCATGACTGAGAGCTCCAGGCTTGCTTGGTTCAGGACTCGGCCTCCTCCCCCCAGATCCCCAGTTTTCCAGTAGCTTGGCAGTCACACCCACAAACTGCCCCCAGCGCCATGTAATCTCATCAATGACCAAGACCCAAAGACTATAAACTAAAGCTCCTGAAAGAGAAGGACACAGAATTTCCTGGACATTATATTCTACCCACAGTAAACAATACAAAACGACTCGTCTAGCATTGCCTTTTCAACAGGTTTGAGAGGTGGTGAGACTGGTATTGAAATATCGAATGTACCCAAAGTATAGAGAGAATAGCACTGTAGCATTGTCATCTTGTTGTTCATTTATTTGCTCGAGCAGGCACCAGTAACATCTCCATTGCGGGACTTGTTGTTACTGCTTTTGGCATATCGAATACACCATGGGTAGCTTGTCAGGCTCTGCCATGTGGGCGGGATACTCTCAGTACCTTGCTGGGCTCTCTGAGAGGGACGGAGGAATCGAACCCAGGTCAACAAGGCAACCCAAGTAGTGCAAGGCACATGCCCTACTGCTGTGCTAATGCTCCAGCCAGAGAGAGAGTATGGGGGAAATTGTCACCACACAAGCAGGGGAATGATTGGAATGGGGTGGGTTGGGTCGAATACTGGGGATTTTGGTGGTGGAAAGTGTGCACTAGTGAAGGGGTGGGTGTTTGATGACTTCATGACCAAAGCTCAAACATGAAAGCTTTGTAGCTGTATCTCATGGTGAATTAAAAAAAAGGGGGGAATAATAATAAAATGAGAAAATAAAGTTAACATTCAGAGTAGAATAAAAGAAAAGTAATGTGGAGTTCATGCCAATTCAATCAGTTTAATCAATGGCTGAATAAATAGTAGTAGTCTTACATTATTAAAAAAAACATTGAAGTGAGTTTCTTTTTGGGCTTCGCCTGTTGTTCCAATCTCTGTTTTTAGGTGACTGAACAAAACTGGTAGGGGAAGTGCTGATTTTTGGTGGAGGCCGTGGTGAGGTAGGTCATTTCCTGCACCTGTTGTCCTTATAGTCAGTGACAGGCCAGCATGGGCATCCGGGCGGAGGAGTTTCCTGGCATCACTGTGTTGCCCAAGGAGGTGAATTGCACTGGTGCTATGTTGCCTAAGCAAACCTACTTTGTATCTGAGCCTGTAGGAGAAATGGTTTAGGAGACCAGACTGTAGATACCCAAAGATGCTCAAAGTAAGAAAGTGTTATGCAGACATAATGGCACTGACCAATATGTTGTGTGTGTGTGTGTGTGTGTGTGTGTGTGTGTTTGGGGAGAGTGTCAGGGATGGAACTAAGGACCTCACACAGGTAATGCAGGTACCCTACCCCCTGATAATCTAGCTCATGCTCTAGCCAATAAGTCTAGTATAAACCAAGAGAATTTGAACGAACTATAAGCAAAGACATTTAATTTGCCAGAGTCCTGTTCTCATTAAAAGGCAGGTATAGGACATGATTCCCTCTCCCACAATAGAAGGTCTAGCATGTGTGAGCTAGTGATGGCTTTCCTTCCTTATTTGTTTAGCTGACTAGTGCCTGAACTGCAGCCTGCCTTTGGGTCACCTAAACGTGTTTAGACAGCTGTCCACTTTCCCTTCTCTTCTCTTTTCTCAGCCTGGGTCTCCTTTATGCACAGCATGTGCCCCTGCCCATGAGCTACCTCTACAGCCCTGTTTGTTTTGTTTTGAAATTGGAGAGAGGGGTTCTTATCTGGAGGTGCTGAGAACAGAACTCCTGGTTCTGTTCCTCAGAGTCACTCCCGGCAATGTTTGGTGAATCATCTGCAATTCCAGTGTTTGAACTGGGCTTGGCTGCATGCAAGGCTCACACGTTAACTCACGTACTATGTCTCTGACCCTGGTTTAAATTTCTTTGTTTATTAAACATGTTTGAACCAACTTTAGTTATTTTTCAATTTGTTTACTGGTTTTATTTTTTTTCTTAGGAATGTTTGAGACATCGTGACTTTACAAAGTTGTTCATAGTAGATTTGCTTCAGGCATCCAATGTTCTAACAGCAGTCCCACCACCAATGCCCCCTTCCCTCCACCAATATCTCTAGGTACCCTCCTACACCCCCCAGCCTGCCCCCTGGGCAGGCATATAACAAATTTATTTTATATTACTTGCTCCAGTAAACTTAAAGGAACGGGAAATAGAATTATCAGAAAATAAATCAATGGGAGTAGATTTGTGATGATTATTAACTACTATTTGTTTTAATCTTTTTTAATCTAACAGAGGAAAACTAGGTGCACCATTAGTGAGTACCTAGCTGTTCTCAGGGCTTACTCCTAGTTCTGCTCTTAGGGGTCACTCCTGGTGGTGCTCGGGGGACCATATGGGATGCCAGTGATCGAATCTGGGTTGACTGCATGCAAGGCAAGTACCTTTCCTGCTATATTATTTTTCTGGTCCCAATTTAGGTTTCTTTAGACATTTCAGACAGCCTTTTACTGAAATGCATGGGTGGTAGCATCAGTAGTACCTGGAATTTGATGTCATCAGTAGTCATATCAATCATAAAGAAGATAATTGCTACCACCTATTAACAGTAGCCCCTTCTGTTTTTTATGTGTTGTGGGTTTTCATTATGAGGTGGCCTGAGGAATTGAGATGAAGCCAGTGAAGATATTGGGTGTGGTGTTAATTTTAAAACGGGGAAGATTCGCTGTTTAGAAATCAAGTATTGGGTGGAAAACAAGCCTTCGTCTATTCATTATGTGGACAATAAAGTTTCCTAAGACTGTGAATCAGAAAATTATTATTTATTTTGTTTTATAGTAGATACTTATTTATGAATTATTATGTGACTTCTAACTATTCATTGCTATTCTAAGGGGTCCTGAGAATGATGGAGAGGGAGAATTCAGAATGAGTTTACAGTATCTTCTTAAAAGGATCTGAGCATTGGGGCTGGAGCAATAGCATAGCGGGTAGGGCGTTTGTCTTGCATGTGGTGGACCCAGGTTCGATTCCCAGCATCCTTTATGGCCCCCTGAGCACTGCCAGGAGTAATTCCTGAGTGCAGAGCCAGGAGTAACCCCTGAGCATCGCCAGGTGTGACCCAAAAAGCAAAAGCAAAAAAAAAAAATCTAAGCATTGACACAAATACCTTTCTGATTAATCTTGGGCACTTCACTGGATGATAAAATTGCATTAAATTTATTAATGATGCTTACTCAGTATTGTCAGTCAGAATATTCTAGATTAAAGGCCATCAAAATGATCTCGGGAAAGAATTAGGGAATACAGCCGAAGAGACAGCTTGACAGGCTGAGCGCATGCTTTACATGGAAGGGGCCTGTGTTCAACCTCAGACACCGCTTGATCCCCTGAGTATCAGGAGTGACTCCTAAACACCAAGCTAGAAGTTGCTTCTGAGTGTCACTGGGTGTGGGCCCTAAACAAAACAAAACAAAACAAAAACCACAGACAAAATACACATATATAAAAAATATATATAGTGTATATGTTATATATAATATATGCACACAATATTATTATTAATTTATTTATTTATTTTTTGGTTTTTGGGTCACACCCGGCGATGCACAAGGGTTACTCCCGGCTCATATGACTCAAGAGTTACTCCTGACAGTGCTCGGGGGACCATATGGAATGCTGGGAATCGAACCCAGGTCAGCCCTGTGCAAGGCAAACGCCCTACCTGCTGTGCTATCGCTCCAGCCCTCACACAATATTATTATTTATTATATATCTGTCCTACTGACATGGCACAGTGGCTAGGGTGTTTGCCTTGCACGCAGGTCAACGGAGACGTTACTGGTGCCCGCTTGAGCAAATTGATGAACAACGGGGTTGACAGTGCTACAGTGCTATGTATCTGTACTGTCACCGTCATCGATTTTCTCAAGTGGGCACCAGTAACGTCTTCATTGTGAGACTTGTCGTTACTGCTTTTGGCATATCGAATACACCTCGGTTAGCTTGCCAGGCTCTGCCATGCAGTTTTTGTTTTGTTTTGTTTTGTTTTGTTTTAAATTTTTGGGTCACACCCGGCGATGCACAGGGGTTACTCCTGGTTCTGCACTCAGGAATTACTCCTGGTGGTGCTCAGGGGACCATATGGGATGCTGGGATTTGAACCCGGGTCGGCCGCGTGCAAGGCAAATGCCCTACCCCCTGTGCTATCACTCCAGACCCTCTGCCGTGCAGTTTTGAGATACTCTCGGTAGCTTGCCAGGTTCTCCGAGAGGGGTGGAGGAATCGAACCTGGGTTGGAGTGTGCAAGGTTGAATGCCCTACCCGCTGCGCTATCTATGTAATATATATGAGTGGGGCTATTCCAATAAAACTGTTTGCAAAATGGGAATGGAGTATATTTGGCACATGTACTATAACTTTCCAGTCCCTGATCTAGATTAGTGATTCTTAGACATTAGCTGGATCAGAATCACCGCAGGAATTTTCTCAAACAAATTGTGGTTCCCCTCCTAAATTTTCAGTAGATTTTGCTTGAAATTCAGGACTGATCAATTTTCATTTCTAACAAGTTTTCAGTAGATGCTAATTTTTGCTGGTCAGAGGAGCACACTTTAAGAACTCTCTGCACTTAGAGATGTGAATGTTAATTAATTAAAACCAGGTGGAAGAAGAAATCTAAATGTCTGTAGACAGTAGAGGGTGGCAAAGCTTGGAACTCAGTTTCTTATCTCTTGGCTCAGTTATAACATGATTATATATATACATATATATAACACGTATATATAACATGTGTAACATGTTATATATTACAACATGTTATAATGTTATTGCCTTGATACTAGTATATATGTGTCTTCTAAATTTCTTCATCTAATCATTTTTAAGTAGCATCTTGTGATTCTTTGCTCTGAAAACTAGGGCTTTACATGTATGTGTTTTCCCCTTGTTTCTTTTTATTCTCTAATTTTAATCATGCTACTATTTTTAGATAATATTCTGTCTGATAAAAAATATCTTGTTGGGCTTTTCAGTAGAATTGTGTTAAATTTATCAGTTACCTTAGGGAACAATCACATTTTTATGGCTAGAATCATCTAATCAAGAAGTATGTTAAAATGTACTTTTTTTTCTGGAGCGAAAACATTTTGGGTGGTAAAGTTTTTTTTATTTTGTATTTTGTTATTGTTAATTTGTTATTTATTTATTTTGTATTTTACAAAATACAAATGTACTTTTTTTTTCTGGAGCTAAAACATATTTTGGGTGGTAAAATTTTATTTTTGTATTTTGTTATTGTTTATTTTTTTATTTTGTATTTTACAAAATACGAAACGTACTTTTATTTCTGGTGTTAAAACATATTTTGGGTGGTAAAGTTTTTTTTTATTTTGTATTTTGTTATTGTTAATTAGTTATTTTGTGTTTATTATTAAGTCTATTTGTAAGCATTTTATCATTTGTTGCTATTGTAAGTGAATTCCTTTTGCCATTATATCATTTAATTGGTAATTTTATTTTGTATTATCTATTTTGAGTTTTTATATCAATATCATACTTGCTTCATAAACAGTATTTTAAAGTTTCTAAATTTCTAAATTCTGAAATAAAATTTATCTTTGGAATTCTATGGTCACTGATAAAAATTTCCCCTTGAAATTTCTGTAAATCTGGGCCTCGATAATTTTCTCTGTTATTTCCCTAACCTGCTTAAATGTCATCACCTCAATGAGATCATTTTGGGTAAACTAGATTTTCCCAGAATATTATTTATGTCATGGTAATCAAATTTGTTTGCATAGAGATACACAAATAGTTTCTTAGGAACTTAAAATTTTCCATGTTTTAGTGCTTATTTTCTATTACTATTTTATATTTTGTCTATGTTTTGTTATTTTTCTGCTCTTTATTAAGTTAATGTCTTATTTATGTTGCTCATTTAAAAATCAAAGTTTTATTAATTAGATCTATTGCTTGCTTTCTTGCTTTTTATCTGTTCACATCTTCCTTTATTTTTTTCCCCTGTTCTTTTTTGGGTTGGTTTGTTTTATTTTTATTTCTTGAGTTAATTAAAATTAACTTTTTGATTAAAAATGTTTGAGAAAATTTAATTTGAGAAAATTAATTATTGTTTCATCATTGTTTTAATTTTCACAAATTCTAATTAGTAGTTATTTTATTGTTACTATGTTTTAAAAGCCTATAATTTCATTTTTTAGTTCCCCCTAACTCAAGTGCTGGTTAGTTGAAAGTTTTAATATTTTCAGGTGCTTTCTTCTTGTCTTATATAATTATTAATTTGCTGTCCCATATATGCTTGTGAAGATGACTCTTCTAGTGTAATGTAAAATTTAATACATATGCATTACATTATCCTTATTTGCTTATCAGGTTTGTCATAATTGTATTGACATGAAGTATGATCTCTTATCTGAAAGAAGCATATGAAAATCTCCTATGTAAATAGTGTGTTTGTTTTCTTCTGTTTTCTAGTGTAACTTTCTTAAAAAGTTGGTATTATATTATATGGGATATCGATGTTTATAATAGTCATGTCTTCACTGTGACTTGTAACATTAAAATAAGTATTTCTTATTGTATTTAATGCTTTATGACTTGAACTTGATTTTTCCTGATAACCCTTGTTACTGCTTTCATTTGTTTGGTCTGCTTTTGTCCATTTGTGTTTTACTTCTTGAGTCACTTTGTTCTAACTTTTTCTCTTATTCATCATGCATAGTTGATTTTTCGTGAGTCAAATGGAAAATGTTATTATATTGAATTAAATCCACTCATATTTATTAATATGACGTACATCTGGTCTCAGTTTTATTATTTTATAATGACTAGATTTATATATTTATTATAGTTCTCTACACAATGGCTTCTTTGCTCTTCTTTGTAGAACTTCTTTTAGAATTTAGGAAAATTTGTGATTTTTCTCTTGATATTAATGCCTTTTGGAATGACCTTAGTCCTTGTGTTTTTTTTTCTTTTTTGGGTCACACACAGCAGTGCACAGGGGTTACTCCTGGCTCTGCACTCAACAATCACTCCTGGCAGTGCTGGGGGACCATATGAGATGCTGGGAATTGAACCTGGGATGCTGGGAATCGAACCTGGGTCCCCCGCGTGCAAGGCAAACACCCTACCTGCTGTGCTATCGCTCAAGCCCCTTGTGTGTTTTTTTGTTTGTTTGTTCGTTTGTGGGCCAAATCTGGCAGTGCTCAGCAGCTACTCCATTGCTCAGGCGTCACTCCCTGTGGGGTTTGTACTCCATGAAGTTTTGAGGGTCGAACCCCAACCTCCTGCTTGTAAAGCATGTGTACTAAAGAAACCTTTGTGCTGTTTCCATGGCCCTAGTTCCTGTTTTAAAATTAACCTTTTTTTTTTTTTTTTGCTTTTTTTGGGTCACAACCAGCGATGCACTACACAGGGGTCACTCCTGGGTCATGCACTCAGGAATCACTCCTGGCGGTGCTCAGGGGACCATATGGGATGCTGGGAATTGAACACGGGTAGGCCGTATGCAAGGCAAGCACCCTACCCTCTGTGCTATCGCTCTAGTCCCGTAAAATATAACCTTAAAAAAATCCTGGTCTGTCTGTTTCCAATGCTCTGATGCCCTTCCTCAGACCTATTATCTGCAGTAGTCAGTGAACTCATTGTGTGCTCTTTCTCTCTTCCTTCTTTCATCTTTAAACTTGCATTATTCCTATATCTTGTTCTTCTACCATGTTTACTTATGAAATCTACCATTAAATATATTACTCTCTGTTAAAATTTCCCCAAGGTGTTTCCTGATCAGATAAAAGTTATTCTTTCAAAAAGTAATTCTAGAAATTCAAGAAAAGTTGTCTTTCCTTTGCTATGCTTTGTATGTTGTTTCTGAGAAGAATGATGACTATTTCTCTTGTCCTGGTAAATAACATGGTATTTTTGCCTCAGCAATTGATCATTTCTACTTTATCCTTAAGTCCTAGCAATTTGTTGAGGCTCTATATAAGAGTTGATTGTGTTCACATCAATTTCCCCAGGTCCCTGCAAGTCTTTACAGATTTATGTAGATTCAGGGGCTTCCTAGTTTAAGTATGTTTAGATATGGTTCCATGTATTTGGTTTTTGTCTTTGTTTTGTTGTTTGGGGGGCCATTCCTGGAAATTCTGGGGACTGCTCCCAAATCTATGCTCATATTTCACTCCCTGCAATGCTTAAGGGACCACATAGTACCAGGAATTGAATCAGGGTCTGTTGAATGCAAAACATGCACCCAGCAACTTAAAGTAGATGTAGGATTTCTTTCTCAATAGCCTTTAGTGATTGTTTGGGAGGGTAAGGAAGTAGGTTGTATTCTTGATTTTTTTTTTTTTGGTCTGTGATATGCTTAATCTTGCCTCTTCTTTATGCCTATCTTTTCATTTTCTTTTCTCTCATAGTTGCTTTACTTTTTAACTATTTCTTTAAGTGATTTGATCTCTTATAAAAACACCCAGATACCCTTCAGTTCAGTTCAGTAGACACATAAGATTAATTACACTGTAGCTCTTTGTAGAAATTTGTAGGAGGAGCTTGAGAAACAGCTGTGCTGCAAATGAAATTAAAAAACAAATCTACTTTTAAATAGCTTCTTACTTTCCCCTCCTTTTCCTTCCTACAACATTATCCTCTTTTCCTTTGTATTCTGTATGCAGTATTCTCCTAAGTGTTTGAGATCACTGATGACAAAGAGTATTCCACTAATTATTTCTGTGTCTAGGTTCTATCAACCTAAAATTTCAGGAAGCAATGAGAGAAGGCAGAGTGTGCTTATTTGGGATCAGAGAATTGCAAATAATTAGAATTTCACAGCACCCAAATTCCTAAACACAGAATGTACCTCTAGAAAGAATAAAGCTGTTTTGAGTGTGTATGTGTGTGTGTGTGTGTGTAAATGGGAGAAAAATGAGGAAGAGATAAATAAGTCTCCTTAAAAAAGTTGATTAGTGTTGACAGGCTTAAGATATATTTAGTTTCATGTAACTGGTTACTGATTCTCTAGACAGGATGAAAGTGGAACAGAGTCTATTCTTTTTGTAAAGGTCCATCATCATCATTTCTTAAATGACTAGTCATTTGATTTTTTTTTGTTGTATAGATGCTACACTCAACAGTTTGGGTTTGGGGGGTCCCACCCCATGATACGTGGATGGGAGTGCAAGTTAGGTTCTATGGTGTTGGGGTGGGGGAAGACTGCAGAGCTAGGAACCACCTGGATCATGCTCTGGTGTTCAGGGACTTACGGGGTACGAGGAATCAGACACAGGGACCTGCACAAGCCAGGCATGTGCTCTACCCCTTTAAATCAGAGCTCTGGCTCTTGAGGTTTTCTTGAAACAATTGCTTTTGTTCCAGTGCAAAGGCCTTTCAATTTGAAGACTTCCAATGCAGCTTCTCTACAATGGTTCTCCAGCTCCATTCTAAAATGTCTTTGCAGATGTTCAGCTTTCATTGTTGGTTCATCTCCGTCTTTCTCTTTGATGTTTTGATTCAGTTTTGAAAACTTTATAGTCGCCTTTTCATGTGTATGAATGAAGGGTTATAGTTGCTGTCAATACGATGGTCGGGCTTGTGTTTACTCTGCCTGTTGGATTAGCCAACATCCTTACAAGAGAGTGCAGCCAACTGGCTTTTTCAACAGTGCAGGTTTCCTAGAATTATCCATTCCTGTAGGATGTCTGAGTGGAAAGTGGGTGGGACTTATTGGTAGTAGTAAAAGAGAACTTAGGCTGGAAGCAGTTTTTTTGTTTGTTTCATCGTGATTTCAGTCAGTTTCACTTCTAGAAAGACCTCCTTTTTATAGGTCTGGGGTTTCTTCAAGATTTATGTTGACTCTGTTTCATAATAGCCAGAATTTGGAAACAACCTGAGTGCCCGAGAATAGACGACTGGCTAAAGAAACTGGTACATCTACATAATGGAATACTATGCAGCTGTTAGGAAAGATGAAGTCATGAGTGGATGGTCATAGAGAGTATCATGCTAAGTGAAATCAATCATAAAGAGAGAGAGATAGAATGACTGCACTCATTAGTGGAATATAAAATATCATAATATGATACTAACACCCAAGGACAGTAGAGACAAGGGCCAGGAAGATTGCTTCAGTGTTGGAAGCCTGTCTCATGAGCTGGAGCAGAAGACAGTTGGGATAGAGGAGGGATAACTAAGTCAATGGGGATTGGAGGGATCACTTGGGATGGGAGAAGTGTGTTGAAAGTAGATAAAGGACCAAACATGATGGCCTCTCATCTGTATTGCAAACTATAATACCTGTGAGTAGAGAGAAAGAGGGAAATTGTCTGCCACAGAGCCATGGGAGGAATGGGACCGTGGGGGAGAGGGATACTGGGGATATTGGTAGTGGAAAATGTGCACTGGTGGAGAATAGGTGTTTGATCATTGTATGACTGAAACTCAAACATGAAAGTTTTATAACTGTAGCTCATGGTGGGGCTGGAGCAATAAAAAAATAGCATAGCGGTAGGGCATTCGCCTTTCACATGGCTGACCCGTGTTCAATTCCTTTGTCCCTCTCAGAGAGCCCAGCAAGCTACTGAGAGTATCGCACCCACACGACAGAGCCTGGCAAGCTACCCGTGGCATATTGGATATGCCAAAAAGAGTAACAATAAGTCTCTCAGTGAGAAACGTTACTGATGCCCACTCGAACAAATCGATGAGCAATGGGATGACAGTGATAGTGACAGTGACAGCTCATTCAATGAAAAAAGAAAAGAAAAAAATAAAAGAAAAAGATTTGTGCTAACTTCTCCCCACCTTCCAGACTCATCTCCTAAATGTTCTCCACGTGGTTTCCAGCGTTGGGGATTCTGCCCTCAGAAAGGAGTGGCTGGAACCATCCACCAGAACAGTAGTGGCCTTGGTGCAGTTAGTGGGGAGGCATTTCTGTTTGTTTACTTAAAGAAGGTGGTCAATGTCCAGGGGGCCACTGATGGGACAAATAACATTGGTAACTTTTTCAAAACAAGTCTACTTTGTAAAGAAAGGAGTTATTCAGGCTGGAGATGAGGCCAAATGCTGTGAGTTATTTCTAAGCTACTCAGGGTGTCACCTGGATGTGTGTTAGAACTTCAGCAACTGGGCCTGGCTCTGGACGTCTGAATCAGTTTTGTGACTAGATAGTCACAAAACTATCTAGAATCAGAAGTAGTAGATTAACAAACTCCTCTGGTAATTGTTGTCCACATTGAGTGAAGACATATTCGCAGTACGTGAACCTCTAATGAAGGATGCCTGTTTCTGTTCACATTTCTCATTGACTTCAAGACCCAAACTACTTCAGAGTACCTCTAAGAAGCCCTCTAGTAGATTTTCTTTATCAGCATCATTAGAATGAAGAACGCATAGTCACAAAAGTCAGACAGACTCAAAACCATCTGATACTTTTTCAACTGTCACCATCTATCTGCTTTCCCATATCTGCTCAGGTGTGTGTGTGTGTGTGTGTGTGTGTGTGTGTGTGTGTGTTCATATTCTGTCACTGTCATCCTGTTGCTCATCGATTTGCTCAAGCGGGCACCAGTAATGCCTCTACTGTAAGACTTGTTACTGTTTTTGGCATATTGAATATGCCATGGGTAGCTTGCCAGGCTCTGGCTGGAGCGATAGCACAGCGGTTGGGCTTTCGCCTTTCAAGCGGCCGACCCGTGATCAATTCCTCCGCCCCTCCCGGAGAGCCCGGCAAGCTACTGAGAGTATGGAGCCCACACGGCAGAGCCTGGCAAGCTACCTGTGCATATTGGATATGCCAAAAACAGTAACAATAAGTCTCTCAATGAGAGACGTTACTGGTGCCCGCTCGAACAAATCGATGAGCAACGGGATGACAGTGACGACAGTGACAGCTTGCCAGGCTCTGCTATGTGAGAAGGATACTCTTGGTAGCTTGCCGGGCTCTCCGAGAGGGGTGGAGGAATCGAACTTGGGTTGGCCGCATGCAAGGCAAATGCCCTACCTGTTGTGCTATTGATCCAGCCCTATATTCTAGTATTTGATGTTAATTCTAAGATTGAGTGATTATTTAAAAAGTGTTGTGGAGTAGCATTTTTTAGAGGGCTATACCTGGCGGTGTTCAGGGCTTACTCTTGGCTTGTGGTCTGGGATCAGTTCTTATGTTCAGGGACCATATGTGGTGCCGGAATTGAACTGGGGTTAGTCTCATGCGATACAAATGCTGTAACCCCTGTCCTGTCTCTCTAGTTCTTGGAGAATGGTCTTTTATGAGGATGTGGAGTCACAAAACTATCTAGAAGCACTTTATAACAACACTTTGCACAATTGCATTTTATTTTGTGTAACTACATTGTAGAAAAATCTGGGACTCAATTCATTTATCCATTCATGATGGATTTTCATGCTTCCAAGAGATTTTGTTGATAACCAGTACCATTGTCTATTCTCACTTAACAAAGAGGGCAGGGAGAGGATGGTGAGACAGACAAAATGTAAAGATCAAATATAGAGAAAGGAACATATAAATTTAGGGGAAGGGCCACATCTATGAACTGCTTGGCAGAAAGAACATTATCCGGTGCCTTAGTCATCGACTTATTCATCGTCTTGTCCAGTGCTTTAGCCATTAGCTTATAGCCAATGACTTATCCCTTGGCTTATCCATGGTCTTTTCCCTGTCTTAGCCATTGATCTATTCATTGGTTTAGAAGCAATGAGTTTTTGTTACTTGATGTGTTTGGTGGAGCTGGTTGAGCATTCTGCAGGGATTACAAGGAAACCTCTCTTTGCTTAAAGGACTAAGGGAAGCCATCGGCTGTTTCTTCCTCCCTTAAACAGGAAGTACCCTTTAAGTTTGTCTTTGTGCCTTGTTTTATTAGTTCCCCTTCCCTTCCCTTTCTGATGCTGTCATTGTGCAGTGACTGGAGGTCACAGATTCCTGACTTCGGGGCTTACCACTTGATGACAGTGCTTGCACATGTGCCTTTCGGGGGGCCACGCTGTTTAGTCATGGTGCTTGCACACTTCAGTTGTGGTATTTGCCAGGGCTCAGACTCTAGTTGTGGCGCTTACACATACCTTTTTGCAGGACATCAGCACATTTTGTTGTGGAGACCAGGATCCCTTAGATTTGGGGTTTTTGGGGTAATGCCAGGCATTAAATTTGTGGCCTCACACTTGCAAGGCAGGTGCTCTGCCACGAAGCCATCCCTAGGCCCCTATGTTTTGCCCATTTGTTAACTTTCAAATAAAATACCAAAATTATTAGGGGAGGGGACGGGGTGGAGGTGGTTGGAGGGATGCTGGGGCCATTGGTGGTAGAAAATGGGCCGTTGGAGGGATGGGTACTCAATCATTGTATGACTGAAACGCAAGCATGAAAGTTTGTAGCCTGTAATTGTACCTCACTAGTAAAAAAATAAAATTAAATTTAAAAAAAATTATTAGGGAAGCCAAAAATGTCTTTTGGGGCAGATCAGAGAATTTCAAGGAGGGGTACACAAATTCAGGTAGAAACCTAAAACACTTCCCAGGGAAGGATCAAAGTCAAGGGTCTTTTGTTGAGGGAAGAAAGAGGGTGAAGAAGTGGAAAGGTAGAGGAAGGAGACGTAGGGTGAGAGTTAGGTGGCGGTCACAAGGTAAGAGTAAGTACAGGTGATTTTTATCAGTCCTTTCAAACAGGATATTCTTGTTCTTGTTGGCATTTAACCCAATTCCAGGGTGTGGTACAGTCTTAAGAGCATAGTAAATGGGGTTTGTTCTGCATTGGCCACTTTGATCCCATTTTAATGACTTTGCCTATGTCATATTTTTACATAGTCTATGAGATAATAGAGCTGATCCAAGTTTTCAGTCTTCTGTAACTTTAGTATTTTATTCATAAGTAATCAAAGATTTTTGTTTATTTATTTATTTATTTTTGATTTGGGGGCCACACCTGGTAATGCTCAGAGGTTACGCCTGGATCTATACTCAAGAATCACTCCTAGCAGGCTTGGAGGACTACAGGGGATGCTGGGGATTGAATCTGGGTAGTGCATGTGCAAGAGGCATGGACATCACTTAGCCTCTTATTTTTAATATTTGAATTTTGGTTTTTAATTTTTTAAAGTTTTAAATGGATTATCAAAAATTTTGACATGCAAAAGTTCAAAGAGTAATATAGTAAACACCTAAGTTATTTATTCTCCAGCTTCAACAATGATCTGCTCATGAACTATTGCATTATATATATCTCCATCTGTATTTCTTTTTTTTTTTTTTTGCTTTTTGGGTCACACCCAGCAATGCTCAGGGGTCACTCCTGGCTCTTCACTCAGGAATTACCCCTGGCCGTGCTCAGGGAACCATATGGGATACTGGGAATCGAACCCGGGTCGGCCGAGTGCAAGGCAAACACCCTACCCACTGTGCTATCACTCCAGCCCCCTCCATCTGTATTTCTTTGCTCACTATCTTGAAGCAGATATCATATCATCTGTAAATATTTCCATGTGTAGACTCATTTTTAAATCATAATAATAGCTCGGGGATATTGCTCAGTGGATGAGACCCCTGTTACCCCAATCCCACCACCACTATCGTCTTCCCTCTACCTTTGTCTCCAATATCCTCAACCACCTTTTAAGCCTGCCCCCCATAGCAGGCCTACTATAATTTATTTGATGTTGCTTGTTACAAATAAATTGCTAATTGAATGATGAAAAAATATTTCCTTAGAAAAAGAGTAGTGAAAATTGTTGTGTCTCACCATGGAGACATTAAGTCCTTGTCTGAGGAATTACTAAGATCTTATTATAAGTCATGCCTTCTCAACTGCTTCATGAGCAGAGGAGAGAAGGCAGATGGAATAGAGAAGGGATCACTAAGAAAATGATGGCAGGAGGAACAAGTTGGGATGGGAGATGTGTGCCGAAAGTAGATAATGGACCAAACATGATGACCTCTCAGTGTCTGTTGCAAGCCATAATGCCCAAAAGTAGAGAGAGAGTATGGGGAATATTGTCTGCATGGAGGGGGGGGAGGGTGGGAAAGGGAGGGGTATACTGGGGATATTGGTGGTGGGGAATGTGCACTGGTGGAGGGATGGGTGTTTGATCATTATGAAATTGTAACCCAAACATGAAAGCTTGTAACTATCTCACAGTGATTCAATAAAATTAAAAAAAAAAGTCATGTCTTCTCTGTTAATGTTTGTGTAAGTCAAGATTACTTGGCTTTTACATTAAATCTCATTAAATCTGGTGTGCTGGATTGTCACTATTGTAGAGTTTGGAGATGTTTTATTTTTTATTTTATTTTATTTTATAAATTTGTTTACAATATTTGATTGCTTTTAATATTTGAACACCAGTTCCACCACCATTACACCTTCCCACCACCATATTTCCATCCTGAACCCTAAACCCTGCCCCAAAAGCAGAACTGAAATAATTTATTTGTATTGCTTGTTAAAAATAATCCGCTAAAAATGATCCAAAAAAGCTTTCTTAGAGCAAGGTGTGTAAAGATTGTTATATTTCACCCAAGAGCCATTAACTTCTTCTGGAAGAGATTAGTAACATGTTGTTAAAGGTTGAGCCTTGTGTGCTTTTATCTACATCTGTATAAATGTATTTTCCCCTAAGATAATGATTGCCTTCTACTTTAAGCCCCATCAGATGTGGTGTGCTACTCTTCTTATATTAGTGGTGTAACGTACGAGATGTCAGGAATAGATTCACTCATGGGTTAGGCTCATCCGAGTGTGTGGAGAGTGGCCTGAGCCTGGCGGTGATTGAGTTCTGGAGTTTTTTGGCTGCTGGGGCGGGCTCCATTGGGGCGGGTAGGGAACCTCACCCGCCCCCCCCTCCGAGGTTGGAGGTGTTTGGAGATGCTTCAGAAAATAGTGCATGAGTCCTTGCCTGACACATATGAGGCCCTGGGTTTTATCCCTGGCTCCTCAAAAACAAGCAAACAAAACTCAGCAAACGACCATCATAATGCCCTCACATCTTGAAATATATCTTGAAACCATCATATAATTTTGTTTTCATATATCTCCAGTGATATTTTTTGCTTTTAATTTTGTTTTTTTAAAAAGGCAGGTAACAAGGAAACACGCCCTACTGTTAATTGCTCCATCCTTCTCTCACCCAGAAATTCTGATGTTCTCAGAGCACTGTTGTTTGCTGACTCTTCTCTGCACCAGGAACTTGCCTGGCTTTCCTCATTGGTTTGGTAAAGTGTCATTTTCCCCAGACAAAGTCAGAACATTCAATTCATCCCAAATAAAGAACTTAGTTTTCATACAAAGATAATTGGAAGCAATTCTTCTCCCTGGATGAGGCATCAAAGAGTATAGCAAAAGACTGGGCAAGGGCTGGGTCCAGGTTTGGTAAGAGAATGAAGTATGAAAAAGATTTGTGAGATACTGAAGAGGTGAAACTAAGTTGTACCCTGTGTTCCAATCCCAAGTTGAGTTGATCTTATCCTCTCTTCCTAACATTACAACAATTATCAACTGAATGTATAGGACCCTAGGGATCTGAGGTTGCTATAAAGAATCATAGAATGTTCCAGTTGGAAGGAATGTTAGCCTACCATTTGACAGATGAAGATCTTTTTAAAAAGTGTGGTAAATCTGAAAAGCATTATTAATTCTTCTGAATTCAGACGATATTTTAAAAAAAACCCCTGGACTAGCTGGGGTTGGCGGGGAGGAAATAAATTAAGGGAGGGAACATTAAGACAATGATGGAAGGTAAAGTGCCTTCCACAGGCAGGTGGGGGGGTGCGGGAGGGAAACTGGGGACACAGGTGGAGGATAGTGGACACTGATGAAGGGATTGGTGCTGGGACATTGCATGCCTCAAACTCAATCATGATTATCTCTGTAACTTTGTAGTTTACGGTGATTTGATAAAAGAAAAAAAAAGAAACCTATGGGCCAATCATTTCAGCTCATCTCATCTATGAGGAACAATGTTGGATCCTGCTGTCTAAAGAGAATTCCTAAGGTTAAAGGGACAATCTAATCCTGGGGACAGTGTAAGAACTTCTGTGGTGAGTGTACTGAGATGATACATTTAGAGCAGTTTGAATTTGTGTTCCCCAAAATATATTTAGTATAGTAAACAATGAAAAATCAATAATATTTTCTTTGAGAAATGATACGGAAATTTTAAGACTACTTAAGGTTGTTGAGCAATTATCTATGAAGATCAGTGATCCTGGGATTGAAGAGATAGTATATGAGTTAAGACTCATGCATGCAGCTGACACCAGTCTATTTCCCGACACTGCACATGGTCCCCAGAGCCTTGGCCAGCAGTGATCCTTGAGTGCAGAGCTAAGAGTAAGGCCTGAACATCATGGAGTGTGACCCCAAAGCAACAAACAAATGAGCAAACCAAAAATACCCCTCAGTAATCCTAAAAGGTAACTTTATTTCCAGTAGGAAGAAATCACTGGGCAGTATGCCAGTGACCGTCATATTAGTCTTTTGAATTAGATATTGAACTAGAGCTCCCAATTATCTTGGTTTTTCTGAGACTGTTCATGTTTTGGTGCTGAATGTCCTATGGCCAGGAAACGCTTTGGTCCTAGAAAAACAAGTCACCTTCCACTGAACTAGCTTCTTTTTTTTTCTTTTTGGGTCACACCCAGCGATGCACAGGGGTTACTCCTGGCTCTGCACTCAGGAATTACCCCTGGTGGTGCTCAGGGGACCATGTGGGATGCTGGGAATCGAACCCAGGTCGGCCGTGTGCAAGGCAAACGCTCTACCCGCTGTGCTATTGCTCCAGCTCATGAACTTACTTCTTAATGCCAATACAATGCAATTTCAAATGGACAAAATGTTTGCTAGACCTAGCTTGTTGAAATTAAGCAAATCATAGGAAAATACACACAGATCAGAGATTGGTCACGAAAAATGAATACCACACTCATTGCTGTATTTGGGAATCAACACGTTTATCTCTGCCTCTCACACTTAGGTGTTTATATTTAGTCATATTGGGGTTGACTCATCAACAATTACATTTCTCCTTCCAGAGGAGTTACTAAGATTGAAAATTGAACAAAAAGTGCCCAAATATTTTGCATCCCAGCAGAGTCTAAATTTTGTGGGATAAACATTGTGAAAAGCTTAATGAAATCTTCACTCTGCACATGGTGTGGGATTCTGGACTAGTTTTCTTTGACTATAAAGTGGAAATAGTAACACCAACCTGACTGTGAGCAGAGGGCATTGAGGCTTGTATTAAATAGAATTTATACAAGTCTCTAACACATCACAGGACTTGAGTGTTAAAATTAGAAAATAAAGAGTAGATATTGTTGTCTAAAGAAATTTAGGGAGAGCAATTGGTTGCTTTGCTTTAGTGTTTTTTTAAAAATTGTGTTTTCTTTATTGTTCACAAACCCCATTTCCTATGAAATTGTTAGTTGAAGGTTTTGATGCTTTTGTTGATCTGGACAGAGTAGAAATTGCCACCCTATAATAGCTGATATGACTGCAGGTTTACATGTAGACCTCATGGCAGAACTCTTCAAAACCATAGTGATTCTTTCTTCTTTCCTTCCCTCCCTTCCTTTTTCCTTCCCTCCCTCTCTTCCTCCCTCCCTCACTCCTTTCCTTCCTTTCTGACTTCCTTCTTTTCTTCCTCCCTCCCTCACTTCCTTCCTCACTTCCTTCTTTCCTTCCTTCCTTCCTTCCTTCCTTCCTTCCTTCCTTCCTTCCTTCCTTCCTTCCTTCCTTCCTTCTGTCCTTTCTTTCTTCCTTTCTTTCTCTTTCTTTCTTTCTTTCTTTCTTTCTTTCTTTCTTTCTTTCTTTCTTTCTTTCTTTCTTTCTTTCTTTCTTTCTTTCTTTCTTTCTTTCTTTCTTTCTCTTTCTTTTCTCTCTCTTTCTCTTTTTCTCTTTCTTCCTTCCTTTCTTTCTTTCCCTTTCTTTCTTTCTTTCTTTCTTTCTTTCTTTCTTTCTTTCTTTCTTTCTTTCTTTCTTTCTTTCTTTCTTTCTTTCTTTTCTTTCTTTCTTCCTTTCTTTCACTCTCTTTTTCTCTTTTTTTTCTCTCTTCTATTTCTTTTCTAAGAGTAAGCTGTGTTCAAGGCGCTTACTCTTGACTCTATGCTCAGAGATCACTGCTGGGACGCTTAGGGGCTCATATGTGGCATCAGGGCACCAAATCCAGATCAGCCACGTGCAAGGTAAGCATCTTACCCACTGGACTTACTCTCCGTCCCATTCTCTTCTTTCTGAATCATGACCTGGATCCATCTGTGCATGGAAACACAGCCTTTGGTTCCTACAAGGATCCTCCCAGCAAACCCCAGGCTGCTAGCTGATGCTGTTGGGACTTCTGACATGCATTTAAAGTCTTTTGTGAAGGGATTTGCACTGTCTGGAGAGATCACACACGATTATTCCATAGACCAAAGAGCAGCTTGTGTTGGGGCTTCTTCTCACGCTACTTGATTTAAGAATCCTGGATGTTTCTTTAGAACATTCCCAGAATATTTGGTTTAAAGTAAAAGGATAGCCCTGTCACAACAGAATGTACAAAATAAAATTGGCATGGACACATGTAGATCTACTATAAGAAAAAAAATGAAAGGGCGGGGCCGGAGCGATAGCACAGCGGGTAGGGCGTTTGCCTTGCACGTGGCCGACCTGGGGTCGATCCTTGGCATCCCATATGGTCCCCAAAGCACTGCCAGGAGTAATTCCTGAGTGCAAAGCCAGGAGTAACCCCTGAGCATTGCTGGGTGTGACCCAAAAAGCAAAAAAAAAAAAAAATGAAAGGGCAACAGTGGGTAGGGGTTATAAGGATGAGTCTTGGTATCAAAGCTCTGTTTAAAGACCCATTTTGGGGGTATGGTGCCACCAGCAGGTCAACCTGTACCTGTGGGGTGAGTGCATCAGCAGCCTGATGGTGCCTTCAGGCTTCCTGATACCACAAAGTTGCTGGCCTTTGGCCGGACACAACAACTTGGGGCCAAGTTTACCAAGAAATTAAATGGCCAATAGTTAGGTAAGTGGGAGCCATGCCCACAAACCACCTCTGGCTCAGCCATACAAGCTCATTTATTGGCCTTATTTCAGAGATCCATAAATAAATCTTGAAAGAGATCAAAAGCCACAGCTAATCCCAGACTGCACATGGCTGAACGGACCGGGGTAAATCAGAGGGGATGGGTTGGCCAGGGGCCCGCCCAAGCAGAGCCCCAAGCAGCCACTTGCTTTCACAATCCAAAATTACCGCCATACCCTCAGCCTGACTCCACTGTCTCAGGACGGACCTCACCAAGAGACAATGTGCTGAAAATTCAGATATGTGGGTTTTGTGACTGAAATCTCCAGACTTCCTCAGAGTTGGGGTGGGCTACCTCCCCCCACTTCCCGATACTCCTGGAAGCACTGGCAGTCACCCCCACAAACCACCTCCAGCAACATCATGTAAGCGCTACTACCAGCCTTGCTTCAGAGACCCATAAATAAATCTGGAAAGAGATAAAAAGCCACAGCTAATCCCGGACCCATGCATGGTTGAACAGACTGGGGTAAATTGGAGGGAGAGGCGTGTTGGCCAGGGGCCCGCCCAAGCAGAGCCCCCAGCAACTGCTTGCTTTCACAATTCAAAATCACCGCCATACTCCCCTGCCTGACTTCACCATCTCAGGACGGACTTCATCAAGATATAATCTGCTGAAAAATCAGGTATGCAGGTTTTGTGACTGATACCTCCAGACTTTCTCGGGATTAGGATGGGCTACCTCCCCCCATCTCCCTGTATGTCTGGAAGCCTCAGAAGTCACATCCGTGCCCCAAAGCACCCACCCAATTGAAAAGCTACTCCAGCCTTACGTTCCTGATAAAAATACTGAATGCCCTGAACAAACACCATGACCTTCTAGCACTTGTATTGCAAACCATCATGCACAAAAGGAAAGGAGAGAGAGAGAGCAAGAAGGAAAGTGTCGCCTTTGGACCCTGCTGCGGAGCGAGCATGATGGAAGAGCCCAAGGAAGCGCCCTTGGACTCCAAGCAGCCCACTGAACTAATTCCGGCACGGGATCGGAGAACCCACGGCGGGCTGAAACAGTGGGAACCGGGCATCCCCCAATTCTTTTAACCTCTCTCTCTCAACTCCTTCCTCCCGAGCACAGCGCAGGGTCCGCGGCTTTCTGAGCGCAAAATGGAGACGCCGAGCCTCTCTCTAGGTTTCTACATCTTATGAGCACCATAAAAGGGTAAAAGTTTGTAGTGATGTTATTTCTGGTTATACTTTCCCTGGACTTTATACAGAAACCCAAAACCGCGCGGCCGCGCGACCGCGCGACCTAATGTCATCTTAGCATCAGCAATATGTAATGGTTCCTTTTTAATGGGTCGGACTTTTGTGGGAGATCCTAACAAGAATAGTAAGTCTGTTGCTGAAATATTGAAGGCAATCAAAGTGGTAGCCATCTCTCTAGACTGAACTAAGCTATATCCCCACGCCGGCTGAGAAGAAATTTTCTTCTTTCTCGGGAAGAAACGCGGCATGGCGTCAACTATAGTGTGATGTCCATTAAGCAAACAGACCTGGTGGCGTGGGAATGGGATATAAGGGGAAAAATCATGTACATGGAACAGTGGGACGCTGGTGGAATCTCGAGCTGAAGCCGATACCAGCGCAAGACCTTCGGTTTCAGAAACTGCTTGCAGACACTCTACTAGACTATCAACTAAGCCAGAGCCCCACGCCTGCTGATGACGGGAAATAACCATCCTTTTCGGTTTTTTTTCCCTTGTCAGGCAGCGTGGCGATTACTAAACAGGCGTGAACTCGGTGGCGCGGGGCAAGGGGGAAAAAGAAAAAAACAAACAGCGGGACTTAATATCTCTATATTCTTAGCAGTGGAGAACTATCAAATGCCTCCTTGGCAATAGGACTGTCTTTTTCTTTTTTTGGGGAAACCCCAACAACGGTAGTGAGTTGTGTGTTGAAACATGGAATGTAACCGAGATAAGGTGTAAACGAAGTGAAACTTATCACTTACAAGGGTGGGGACTGGGGAGGTGGGAGGGGGCGGCAGGTATACTGGGGGGGGTTGGTGATGGAAGATGGGCACTGGTGAAGGGAAGGGTGTTTGAGTATTGTATAACTGACATAATCCTGAGAACTATGTAACCCTCCACATGGTGATTCAATAAAATTAAAAAAAAAAAAGAAGGAAAGTGTCTTCTATAGAGGAAAGCTGGAAGTGGGGGGTGTTAGGGGAATGGGGGTAGGGAAACAGAGGACATTGGTGGTGGGAAATGTACACTGGTGAAGGGTTGGGTGCTGGATCACTGTATGACTTAAAACCAATTATGAAAAAATTTATAGTGGTCTATCTCATGGATATTCAGTTAAAAAATTTAAAAAGTATGTGGAGTTCATGCCCAATTCAATCAGCTTAATCAATGGCTGAATAAGCAGCAGTACTCCTACATTAAAAAAAATAAAGACTCATTTTACTCATGTATTAGGAAATTAGGCAAGTGGGTTTTTTTTTAATCACTGTGAATTTTCTTTCCTATAATTTGGAGATAACAGTATCTATTTTGTAGAATTGAGTTAAAAAATAAATATGGGGTTGGAGAAATAGTACAAGAGGCAAAGTGCTTGTCTTGCATGTAGCTAACCCTGATTTGATCCCCGGTACTGCATGTGGCTGCCTGAATGTCACTAGGAGTCATCCCAGTGCACAGAGCCAAAGCAAGCCCTGGGCACCACCGGGCAGGGCCATCAAACCCAAAATAAATAAATATTCTCATCAAGTAGTAGAAACTCTCTATATCCTAGATATTATATTAAATGATTGTCACTGACTGAGGTGATAGCTAAGGGATCAGGCTTGCATGCCTTGCATGCACAGGGACCCATGTTAAATTTCTGGTACATCATGGGCTCCTGAGCACTGCTTGATATAACACTGAAGTCTCCCCTCACCACCCTCCCCCCCAGCACAGCCAGCCCAGATAGTATTACATTGAAGGGCCGTAGCAAGAATTATCCTGCTCACTTGTTCAAGTTTCTCCCAGGGAACCCACTGTTAAATTCAGGACTTCTGAGTACTACTGGGCATGCCCCCAAAACAGAAGCAATTGATTAGATAATGATTGTGCTGGCTGTTCCTGTTATTAATGCTTGTTTGGCTTTGCTGTATTATAGAACAATTTCATTCATTCTTATATCCCCTTTGATGAGTGCCCGACACATAGGGTCTTTGTTTTAAATATTTATAATATATTGCTTTTTCATAACTTGATGGGCTGGAGCGATAGCACAGCAGTAGGGCATTCGCCTTTCACTCGGCTGACCCAGGTTCGATTCCTCCACCCCTCTCAGAGAGCCCGGCAAGCTACCGAGAGTATCGCTCCTGCACGGCAGAGCCTGGCAAGCTACCCATGGCGTATTGGATATGCCAAAAACAGTAACAATAAGTCTCACAATGAGAGACATTACTGGTGCCCGCTCGAGCAAATCGATGAGCAACTGGATGACAGTGACAGTGACATAACTTGATTTATATTTCTTTTGTAATCTATCTTTTTTGTTTGTTTGTTTTTGGGGCCACACACGTCTATGCTCAGGGTTTACTCCTGGTTCTATACTCAGGGATTACTCCTGATGCTCGTAGGGGACCAGAGAGGGTGCTGGGAATCAAGCTTGAGTTGACTGAGTGCGAAGTAAGTGCCCTGCCCACTGTAATATCTCTCTGGCCCCTAAGTTTTGGGTTTTTAAAAATTGTTGTATAGATAGTGAAGTATGCATATCTTAACTGTATAGCTTGATTAATATTGACCCATTTCCATACTGTATAATAGCCATCCAAATCCAGGCCTAGAATAGTTTTTGAAACGTTCTCTCCTGCTTCTTTACATCAATGACTCCCATTCACTCACTTCTTCACATCCCTTCCACAAGGAAACCATTATTCAAACTTTTATTACCATTGATTAGAAAGATCACAAAATATCTGAAAGTTAAACAGCTACTTTTAATTATGATTAATTAGGTTAATTATGACCCAAAATAAATCATAAAGGAAATTAAAACCCCTTTCTATAAAATAATAATGAAAATAGCACTGTAGCACTGTCATCCTGTCCCATTGTTCATCGATTTGCCCGAGCAGGCACCAGTAACATCTCCATTGTGAGACTTGTTGGTACCGTTTTTGGATATCGAATATGCCACGAGTAGCTTGCCAGGCTCTGCCGTGTGGGCGGGATACTCTCGGTAGATTGCTGGGGTCTTCAAGAGGGACACAGAGCCTGGAAAGCTACCTGTGGTATATTCGATATGCCAAAAACAGTAAACAGTAACAACAAGTCTTATAATGGAGACATTACTGGTCCCTGGTCCAGCAAATCGATGAGCAACAGAGTGACAGTGATATATGCATGTATATGTATGTCTGTCTGGGGTCAACCCCAGGTCAACTGCCTGCAAGGAGTGTGCCTTACCCACTATATTAACTTCCCTGACCTTAAATTTTATTTATTTATTTTCTTTTTGGGTCACACCTGGCGATGCACAGGGGTTACTCCTGGCTCTGCACTCAGACATTACTCCTGGCGGTGCTTGGGGGACCATATAGGATGCTGGGAGTCGAACCTGGGTCAGCAGCGTGCAAGGCAAACGCCCTACCTGCTGTGCTATTGCTCCAACCCCAAATTTTATTTATTTTTAAATAATATGGGCACAGAGGCTGGAGCGATAGTACTGCGGGTAGGGCGTTTGCCTTGCACGCTGCTGACCCAGGTTCGACTCCCAGCATCCTATATGGTCCCCCAAGCACCGCCAGGAGTAATGTCTGAGTGCAGAGCCAGGAGTAACCCCTGTGCATCGCCAGGTGTGACCCAAAAAGAAAAAAAAACAAACAAAAATAATATGGGCACAGGGTTTTGGGATCTATTTATTTATTTATTTAAAGAAAGTCTACTCTTCCACCTTAAGAAATTCAGCAGAGAAGAAAATGACAAAAGGGGAGAAGTTGTAAAAGATAAAACAAAAGATGTAAGCTGAGAAGAAAACTAGAGTTCCCATTAGATTTCACAGTGAGCAGAAATGAAGCACACTGGAAGAATGCAATCCTTTAAAATTCGTTGCTGCCAGGGAGGTTCGACTTCATGGTGGAGCACAGACACATACTTCCCAGGTGCCTCTTGAGAGCCTGGTTCAATCCCTGTCACCATATTATTTAAAAATCAATAAACTTGAAGGTCAGAGAGGTAGTGCAGTGGGTAAGGCACTCTCCTTGCAGGCAGTTGACCTGGGGTTGATTCGAGACACCACATATGGTCCCTGAAGCACTTTGAGAAGTGACCCCTGAGCAGAGCCAGGAGTAAGCTCCAAACACAGGGTGAATCAAGAAATAACATTTTTTATGAGATTTTTCTTTGTATAGACTCAGTGACTGCTTGAAGTATCACCCATGTGCATTTCAAAAGAATGTATTCTGCCATCGTTGGATTTGAAAGTCTTCAGTCAAGTCTACTTCCTTCCTGGTTATTTGAGTGTGTGACCTCCCAAGAGGAGCTCCGAGGGACTCACTGGTCATTGCAAAGGCCAGCGGATGTGATGCTCTTTGGGCCCTACAGTGCTCTGGGTCACGCAGGCCACCCCCCCAGTGCCCACAGGCCTCCAGGACCACACCTGGTGGTGGCCGGGGGTCTGTGTGGTGCTGGGAATCAAAGCTGGGTTGGGGGCACATCCATCCTTCCTGGTGTACAATCTCCTGTCCTGACTATGTGTTTTTCAGTTACCAGAAGAGACATATTTCAATCTCTAATATTCTGTATGAACTCTTCTATTTTTTAAGGGATTTTTTAAATCACTTTTTAGTGTATTTTGAAGCAATGTCATTGCATACATATGCCTTTTAGATTGTTTAGCTTCCTGATAAATTGACCCTTTTGTTTTTATGAATAATTTGTCTCTGCCATTACCCCTTGTTTTAGTACTACTTAAAAAATATATGTATGTATAAATATATTAACATATCATACTTGCTTTCTTATATTAGCAATGGCAAGGCTTATCTCTACCATCTTTTCTTTCTTTCTTTGCTCTTACATATAGTGTGACTCTTGTAATTACTATTTTCCCTTTTCAATTTTATGCCTTGTATAAGTAGGAGCATAAAGCATTTCCATTTAATGGGATTGATGTTGGTTGAGTTCAAATCTACCATATCGCTGTTTGTATCATCTGTAACGTCTTCCTTTATTTTCTCTCACCTGTTGGATTCCTCCTCGGTTGTCATCACAAAATATCATAGATCAGGTGACTAACCACATTTTATAGCCAGTCCATAAAAGAGATATGGCTGTTTAAAAGTGGTTTTTGAACTTTTGGTACAAGGACCAGTTTTAGTTGGCCAGTATACAAAGGTTGAAAATCACTGGCTTCGAAATCAGAAATTTATATTTTCACAGTTCCAGAGGTTACAAGTTTAAGACCAAGAGTTTGGCCAATTCTATTTCCGGTGATCTTGTGCAGGCTTGCAAATTGCTTCTTGCTGCCTTCTCACTGTGTTCTTACATGGAAGAACAAGAATTTAAGTTTCTTTCTCTTCTTCTGAGGGCACTAGCCCTATTAAATTAAGACCTCTTCCACATGACCTTATTCAATCTTTCTGACCTTCTCACTCCAGTTACAGTCATGTTATGGATAAGAGCCTCAATATATGAATTGGGCTAATAGTCTATAACACCTGTCCTCTTTTGAATGATTGTTTTCAGTTTTCCACTTAAGCTGTTTCACTCATTTTATATTTATAACCTCTCCTTTATGCATCATCACTTGATTTTAGCCATGTTTTACCTAGTGCTACAATGTATGCCCTTAATTTAGCAGTCTACACGATCTGAGTTTTATATTACTTTGTTTATAATGTAAATAATATTGTTGCATTTGATTCGATGCTAGTTTCAACAGTATAATCTCATTGACTCTCTCAACCTTAAGGCTATTATGAGATATTTTGCATTTATTTTAATCATAATTTATTATATTTCCTTTGTCTACTTAATGGTCTTTCAGTGAAATAAAAATATATAGTCATCTTAATCCATATACTTAATGTTCATAGTAGTCTTTATTCCTTCCCAAAGATTCAGATTATAATTGGGGATTATTTCTTTGATGTTAAAACACTTTCTGTTGTTGTTTTGGGGCCACACCCAGTTATGTTCAGAGGCTACTCTTAGTTTGGTACTCCTGGTTGGGGGTCACTCCGGACAGTGCTATGTCAGGATTGAAGCCCAGCACCTATACAAAGTATATTCTCAACCCATTTAGCTATCATTCCAATCCTGGATAATTTCCTTTCAGGCACATTCCTTTACCTATTACCAAAATAGACAACCACCACTTCCTAAGAAAGCATCCTCTATCTAACATTTGCACAATACAGACGATCTCAATTCAACGTCAGATTTAGTTCTTTATCTTCATAACTCTTATGTCTTTTTTTAAAATTTAATTTCACTTTTATAAAGTTTTTCACAATAATTGATTACATTTAATATTTGAACACCAACCCCACCACCATTACACCTTCCCACCACCATATTTCAAATGTTCCCATCCCGAGCCCCAAACCTTCCCCCAAAGCAGAACCAAAGTAATTTATTTTGTATTGCTTATTATAAGTGATCCTCTAAAAATGATCCAAAAAAGTTTTCTTAGAAGAAAGTGGTGAAGATTGTTTTATTTCACCCAGGAACCATTAAGCCCTTCTATAAGAGATTAGTAACATGTAGTTAAAGGTTGAGCCTTGTGTTTACATATTATATATTTTCATTATTTTAATCATAGTTTATTATATTTCCTTTGTCTCCTTAATGATCTTTTAGTGAAATAAAAATATATGGTTATCTTAATCCACATATTTAATGTTCACAGTAGTCTTCATTCCTTTTGTATAAATATATATATATATCCGTATAAATATATTTCTTCCTAAGATTGGTTGCCTTCTACTTTAAGCCCCATCAAATGTGGTGTGCTACTCTTGGTGTATCAGTGGTGTGAAGTATCAGATGTCACGGCTGCGTGGTCCAGGAATAGATTCACTCCTGGGTGAGGCTCGTCTGAGTGTGTGGGTGTGGAGAGTGGCCGTGAGCATGGCCGTGGTTGAGTTCTGGAGGTCTCGGGTGCCAGGCCTGGCTCTGTTGGGGTGGGGAGGGGAGCTCACCCGCCCCACTCATGAAACAGCTTGGCACAGGGCCTGCAGGCATCTCTATGGCGTATCATTCTGTGCTCTCTTCTGAGAGATTTGTTGTTCAGTCTGTTCTGTTATGTCTTTAAGAACAATCTGAGTTTTAAAACTGTAATCAGGTTTTTCATTCTTTTTTTAAGTGGAATATAAATTTTCCTAATAAGCATCTAAGCCTCGTCACCCATATATCCTTTGTGGACTATTTCTTTCTGTGATACCCTCATGCTTCCAACTTTATTTAGACTGGAAACCATGCTTTTACATTTCCTAAAGTAATAATTTATTGGCAATAATGATCTCAACTCTTGTTGCCCAGAAATGTCTTTGTTTCACCATTTTTGTTATAAGATTAATTTTCACCTAGTATAGAGTGGGTATATTAAATAGGTACTGTTTTTCAGATTAGTGGTCGACAACTACCACTCCATTGGATTGTTTTCTCCCTAATTTCTGTTGCAAAGTCAGTGATTTTTAATATCATTCTTCTGAAGGCAATCTGTGGTTTTTTTTCACTGTTTGCTATTAGTATTTTCTCCTTTAATTTTCAGCCAGATGGCTCTAACATGCCTGAATGAATTGTCTATATACATGTAGAAAATTCTAACATCCACTTGTTATTAGAACAAGTGTTTAAATATGGAAATCAATGCTTAAAAAGATCTGATAAAAATCTTTCACCATCATCATTTTAGGTTTTAGGGTTTTTTTTTGTTTTGTTTTGTTTTGTTTTGTTTTTATTTTTGGGTCACACCTGGCAATGCACAGGGGTTACTCCTGGCTCTGCACTCAGGAATTAACTCCTGGCGGTGCTCAGGGGACCGGGATGCTTGCTGGGAATTGAACCCGGTTGGTCGAGTGCAAGGAAAATGCCCTACCCACTGTGCTATCACTCCAGCCCCAGTTTTGGGGTATCTTTTAGGCCACATCTGGTGATGCTTGATCTTCCAGCTCTGTGCCTTGATGGGATCTCCATTATTTAAAAAAACTGTTTTGATAACAAACTTTCCTCTCTTTCTGGGACTTTTGTTTGTGTCATATATCATCTTTACATTCTGTTTCTTCCATTTCTCCTGTTCTGTTTCCCTTTGAACATTTTCAACTGTTGTTTTTGATTTTACTAAACCTGTTGTCTGTTTAGTTTAGACTCTGAGTTTTTCATTCTATTACTGCTGTATTGCAGTTGTATAAGGTTCTCTTGATTCTGTAGCATACATTTCTAATTCTTTGTTAAAATAATGCATCTTGGTGTTGGAGCAATAGTACAGCAGGTGGGGCATTTGCCTTGCACACAGCTGACCTGGGTTCTATTCCCAGCATCCCATGTGGTCCCCTGAGCACTGCCAGGAATAATTTCTGAGTACAGAGCCAGGAATAATCTCTGAGCATAGCCAAGTGTGACCCAAAAGGCCAAAAAATAATGCATCTTTTAGTGTCCACTTTTTCCTCGGATTTTCCTTAATGTATTGATAATAGTTATTTTTAAGTTTTTCTTTGACAAAAACAGGAATATCTTTGAGCCTAGGTCTACTGCTATTTTATTTATTGACTATTAGTTTCTTTCCCCTTTGCCTTACATTTCTATTTCTTTTTAATCCTGTGCTAGGCATTGTGTAGGATATGTTATAGAGGCTTGTTTACTTATAACAACAATTGATTTTTGATCTGGAAAATTACTGGTAGATTACATGGTTTTGGTGTTTTTGAGACCTGGTTTTAGCGTTCTCGAGGGCAAGTCCATTTGTTCTATCCTTCTAGAACATGGTCTTAGTGGTATGGGCAATGCCTGTGGTGTGTCACTGATCCAATAATGTGGTTTTTATAGAATTTCACCTGAAAATCCAGTATGCCCATCAAAACCTATTATGGCTAGGCACAAACAAAGATGATCTCCAGCACCATTCCCATTTCATAATTCCTCACCAACCTCTCACTTTCTCATGCAGCTGATATTCTCTGCTGGCATCGTGGAATCTCATTGAAATTCAGGTTTAGGAATTAGCTGAGCAACTTAAGGGGAATTTCCATGAAAACTTAAGGATTTCCTTTTGGGGGCTTCCTTTCTTGACACCCACTCCCTCTAAATCCTGGGTACTACCATGGCTTGGAGGCTGTTCTCTCACTCTGGGCAACTCAGAGAAGGGAACAGCAAGTAAAATGTGGTTGTTGGTCATGAGGGGGAAAGATGATGCGGGCCAAATATAGACTAGAGACTGAACGCAATGGCCACTCAACACCTTTATTGCAAACCACAACACCTAACCAGAGAGAGAGAACAAAAGGGAATTCCCTGCCATAGTGGCAGGGTGGGGTGGGGGGAGACGGGACTGGGAAGGGGGGGGTGGGATGTTGGGTTTACTGGTGGTGGAGAATGGGCACTGGTGAAGGGATGGGTTATCAAACTCTGTAAGGGAGAAACATGAGCACAAAAATGTATAAATCTGTAACTGTACCCTCACGTTGACTCACTAATTAAAAATAAACTATAAAAAAAAAATAATAAATCCTGGGTACTTTTGCATTCAGAATCTCCCTTCTGTGCCTCTTCTATCAGTGATACACCACGCCCCTGGGAATTGCACCTTGGTCTGGAAATTGTCCCCAGTGAGAGAACTTGAACTGATATGGCTCTGCAGTAATGAGTTTTCCCAGTGATGCTTACTTCAGATTAGCTATTCACAGATTACTGCGACTTTTGTTTTAATCTTCTTCCTTATTAACATAGACACTTAAATTTATCTTTGCCTAATATTAGTTATTAAAAGTTAACTATTAACCAGTGACTTTTCAAATTTAAGTATGCTTGTATTTCTCGGATGCTTATTTCGTAAGCATATAAGAAATAGTAGTGGTAGCATTACCAAGTATAAGTGATTGTTCTAAGTATATTGTAAGTTCTGCTATGCATGCTCATTAAATCCTCACATTGCTCCTAAAGATAGGAGCTGTTTTTGTTCCTAGTTTACAAATGAGGGATCCGAGAATCAGCATTCCTGAGAGTTTAAGATGTAAAGCATTTCTGTTTGTTAAAGACAAGCAGGGTGTGTTATAGATAGTACTGGGGTCAAGGAACTACCTTGCTTACTGTGTCTTGTTCAATCTCCAGCATCACATATGTGTGGTCCCCAAGCACCACCAGGTGTAATCCCTAAGAAGAGATGGGAATAAGCCCTGAGCACTGTGGAATATGCGTCCCTCAGTCTGAGATGAGATTAGAGGAGGTTGGTTCAAACTCTAACCATCTTCTGCAGGGGCTTGGCCTGGAGAGCCTGCAGTGCCATGGAAGCAGTAGAATTGTTCTGCAGAAGCAAGTCACCCCAAATCCATGTGCCTTGCCTGGTCTCTGATACTGATCACTCTTTTTTGCAGTATGGAGGCCGCCAGCATCGGATTCGTCATTGTTATCGACAGACGAAGGGACAAGTGGAGCTCCATAAAGGCATCCTTGACACGAATAGCTGTAAATATTTCATTTGAACTGTTATTCTGAAAGGAATGTAAAGGGTCTGTTCAGTCATTTCAAAACAAGGTCATGGGGAAAAGGCAACTAATATATTTTGGCACATTTAGGAAAGGTCTTGGGAGCATGGACTGTTAGGTCAGGTCCATATCCCTTCTGCCGTTTGATGGTAACTTGCACACAATTGCTGAGTATGTCACAGACCTTCTGAGTTTTTCTGCCACGTTGAAAGCTCTGGTCACTGACGAAGAACAGGCAGGGAGAGCTTGGAAGTCACGAGTGAGCTCCATTTGTTGTTACCAGACATTGGGCATTCATATCGTTGCAATCCATACCCCTCTGTGGCAGTTTTGAGGCATTTCTCATAGAGTATCTCAGAGAATCTTTACCCATTTTGTCCCCAGCAGTGGCCCCTCTTGGATACAATGGCTCTCACACCATGTCATCGCAGCATCCCCCCTCCCCAACACGTGCACACAGATTGTGGTTTTTAAAGATTGTTTTCTCCAGGGATTGTAGAAATACTACAACAGGTAGGACTTTTGCATTGCACGTGGCCAGCCCAAGTTTGATCCACCCCATATGGTCCCTCGATTCCTTCCAGGAGTGATTCCTGAGCGCAAAGCCAGGAGTACAGCTGGGTGTGGCCCCCAAACAAAACAAAAACTAAAAGATTGTTTTCTCCATAAATTCTTTACAGGTGTCCCTCTTTGTCTTAGAGTATGTTTGGGGGGTTTGGGGGTAGGGAGGTCACTCAATGCAAGATGCAATTCATTTCAGTATTTAAATATTTTTCCCCATATAGCAGAGAAATACTTGCAAAATAAGACAAAAAGATCTGTAAGAATTTTGATTGGTGCTGTGCTTGCTTTGGGCATTCACTGCACAGTTTTGGAAGGATTACCTTTTCCTTCTTAATAGGAAAGATTCCTTATTTATAGCCTCTGGGGAACAGGTGCTCATCCCAAAGGGTCTGCAGAAACACCTGAGGAGCAGTGTGACTGGCTGTTAAAGAGGGGACATGGTAGGCTGAGAATGTGTGTGTAGAGGCAAGAATGGGAGAAGGACTTTTGAAAGATCACTTATGCCTAATTAGAGAAGGAAGAGAAAACCTTTTCAAAGTGTACAATTAGACACACACACACACACACACACACACACATACACACAACATATAGGGTCTTTCTCAGTTGGCTTTAGAGCCTTATCCGGAGAGTATCTCAGCTCATTTTTATCCTGTCACGACATAACAAAATGCTGCTGTTTAGAGTTTGTATGTCGAAGATGAGGAAAGGAAAATCATCCTTGCTTTGTTCTTAGATTGTTTTGTCCCTTTGATCTAATTTTGGTTGTGGGAGGTTATTTCCAGTATCTGTAATAATGGCAGATGACCTGAACATGTAGACACTTAAGAGTGTCAATGGTAATCCAGCCCAGAGGACTGCTAGAGACTTCTTATTTCTCAGAGTCCATGGGAAAGACCTAAATAATCTAATACTGGAGGCTGATTTGTTAAAAAATTCAGTAGATCACTTTATTCACAAAAGATACAGTGGTATAGGATCTCCAATCTTGACTAGCAATGAGAATCTCTTCAGGTACTTATTGGAGATATGACCCCTGAACTTCATATTAGTATGAATTAATCAGAACATTCTACAGCAAAGATAAGATTTAAAAAAAAACGCTGTAGGAGGCTGTTTTTGGAGATCTATTGCAGAAGAGAGAGACCTAGCAATGGGAAACTTTGAACTAAGTTGTTAAATGAGTTGGAGGCTTCTCTTTTCCAGAAACTCCTTAATATGACAATAGTATTTCCTGAGAGCAACTTAGAAATTAGATGCATTAAGAACATCTTATAAGTCTTTGACTCAGTAATTCTTCTAGAAATAGTTGAGGGCTTGGGTGTGAATTAGTAACAAAATATATGCTTTGCATGTATACACAGCACAGGGAAGGAAATAAGGAAGGAAGGAAGGATCCAAAAGGTGAATAAAAATATTCATTTCAGTGTTGCTAATAATAGTAAAAATACAGAAAAGTCGGGACCACTAGTAATATGAGGTTGGTTAAATAAATCATGTACCCATGAAAAATAGTATTTAAAAAATTAATTTTAATTTGTTAATTTTTCTGGACTACACCTAGTGGTGGACTGGAGCGACAGCACAGTGGGTAGGGCATTTGCCTTGCACATGGCCGACCTGGGTTCAATTCCTCCGCCCCTCTCGGAGAGCCTGGCAAGCTACTGAGAGTATCCTGCCTGCAAGGCAGAGCCTGGCAAGCTACCCGTGGTGTATTTGATATGCCAAAAACAGTAACAACAAGTCTCACAATGGAGACATTGCTGGTGCCCACTCAAGCAAATTGATGAACAATGGGACAACAGTGCTACAGTGCTACACCTAGTGGTGCTCAGGGCTTACTCCTGGCTCTCAGGGATCCCTCCTGGCAGGCTCAGGGGTCTTATGGAGTCCCAGGGATTGAATCCGGGTCAGCCACATTCAAAGCAAGCACAGTACCTGCTATACTACTGCACCCGCCCCTACAAAATATTTTTACGGTGTGAATTTTAACCACATTAAAGCTACTTAAGCAGGAAAAATAGCATACTAGTAATTAGAATTAAAATGGAAAATGACTATGAGATTATGGGCTTTATTTTTCAAGAACACATGCAATTATTAATGTCCCAGTTTATTTGCAAATTTCAACCAAAAATTCCCAATTCCTACAAAGAGGATGAAATATTTTTGTAAGCAGAAATATTTCTGTTGGTTTGGTTTGATTTTTAAGGAGGTGTTTGAATTTGCTAACATTTAAGTGCTTTTCACTTCTGAAATCAATCCCCAATTTGATATCCGTGATATTCACTTAACTTATCTGTTAACTGTGAATTTGGTCAAAAGAACACCAGTGAATGTGACGTTTGCCCAGACACTTTTCTTGATATTTTCAGGTAGCCTTTCCAGGAAACTTGCAACTCATATTTATTCTTCGTCCATCTCGCTTTATCCAGAGGACATTCACTGACATTGGCATTAAATACTATCGGGATGAGTTTAGAATGAAGGTGCCGGTAAGCATGACCTTTTTTCTTATCTCCATTGGGTTAGGGAGTGTGGACAAGATAAAATTTGAGTTAAGTTTTTATTAACTTAATTATTTCAAGTTTCAAGGTAGTCAGGGTGGAGGGTTGTGGAGAGACAGAGAGGAAGAGAGAGAGAGAAAATAGAGAGACAAAAGGAGACACAGAGAGAGGAGTCTGGGTAGAGGACAACATGTGGAAGCAGATAGAGGCTGGAACTACACTCATTATGTAAACTTCAAGGTAAAACCCATTATTGTCAGAGTACTGTCACTGTTACTGTCATCCCGTTGCTCATCGATTTGCTCGTGCGGGCACCAGTAATGTCTCTCATTGAGAGACTTATTGTTACTGGTTTTGGCATATCCAATACGCATGGGTAGCTTACCAGGCTCTGCCGCGCGGGCTGGATACTCTCGGTAGCTTGCTGGGCTCTCTGAGGGGGTGTCAGAGTACATATAAGATAATATGTTGGGGAAAAAATAGCATTTTTTTAAAAGTCTAGAATTTAAAAGTCTTCAATTTAAAAGTCTAGAAGGCAGTGGGTGGTTTTTGCAAAATAAAGATTTTTGAGCTGACTTAGGTAATTAGAGTTATATTAGAGTTATATAAATATGAACATGATATCCAAGAATATAGAGAAAGAGATTGAAGGAGGAAGAGACATATTAATAGTATGTGTGAAAGCAAGTAAAAATTTTAATATATGGATATGGCATATATGTAGGAAATTGTAGAGTTAAACTAAAATCCAACATGGTGGTGGTGAAAAGAGGAAAGCAAATTAGGGGCTGGAGCAATAGCATGGCGGGTTGGGAGTTTGCCTTGCACACGGCTGACGCAGGTTTGATTCCCAGCATCTCATATGGTCCCCTGAGCACTTCCAGGGGTAATTCCTGAGTGCAGAGCCAGGAGTAACTCCTGAGCATCGCCGGGTGTGACCCAAAAAGGAAAAAAGAAAAGAGGAAAGCAAATTAAAATACAAGATTGAATTTTTTACTTATAAAATTGGCAGATTATTTCATGTTTAGAGGAAGGGAATGAAGCTAGTAATGACCAACATGATGTCAATGGTTATATGGGTAAAGAAATCGTGACATAGTCAAATAAAGGAATTGCATTAAAGCAACTGAAATGAGTGAAGTGCTGACACATCAACAACATGAATATAGCTCAAAAATATTACCTTGAAAGAAAGAAATTAGGCGCTCAAGAGAATATGCTTTGCAGTTCTTTTAATTGAGGGAGAGCCCAAACTAAATTATGGTGATGTAGAGTTAAAACGATGGCTGTTTGCTTAGTACAATAGCAAAGCTATGGAAATGATCCAAATAAATGCCCAACTATGGACTAATGGATTCAAGTCACTTTGGTACATATATATACATATATAATATATATATAAAATGAACTGCTGGGTTGCTCTAAGAAAAGACAAAAGCATGCAATTTTCCATGACAGGGATGTAACAGAGGATATCTTGCCGAGTGCAGTCAGTCAGAAGGAAAGGGATGGATGCAGAATTAAGTCTCTCTTGTGTGGGACTTAAAGCTAAAAAATAAGGTAGCAACAAGTGATCAAAGGCAAAAAAATGGGAGAGTTGATTCACAGAACAGAGGTTACAGGGGAAAGAAGGGAAGCATAGGGTGGTTCAGAGGGAGAGACTTTGGGGGCCTTGGGGGAGAGTGGTAGGTACTCTGTGATGGGTGCAATGTTGGAATCATGTACACACAGAACCATCACTAACAATATAGAACCCAGTACTTCTATCGAAAATGATGACAATTTAAATATAGAACAGTGACTGCTGTTGGGGGCTGAAAAAGAGGGTGACTGGAAGGAGTGACTTTCTGAGGAAATATTCAATATCTTGATTAGATGATGTTACATCTCATCCAATTATACTCTTCAAAGCTAATTGAAATTAAAATCCTCAAAATCTGCATTTTATTCATGAAAATTTTATCTGACTTGGAAAAATGAAGAAATAGATGAGGTAAATCTATCAAGATAAGTAAAGTTCTCATTTTTTTGATTTAATTGAAAAAATTTCAAAGAAAAATTTCAAGAATGAGGATACAAAGAACATTTCAAATTCCTTACCCAAATCGTTTTATCTATTGTTAACATTCACCACCACTTAATTTATTATTTATTTGCTTCTCTCTTCTATAAATAGAAGCTGGAGTGATAGCACAGCAGGTAGGGCGTTTGCTGTGCATGTGACTGACCCAGGTTCGATTCCTCTGCCCCTCTCAGAGAGTCTGGCAAGCTACTGAGAGTATTTGCCCACACAGCAGAGCCTGGCAAGCTCCCCGTGGCGTGTTCGATTTACCAAAAACAGAAACGTCTCACAGTGGAGACGTTACTGGTGCCCGCTCGAGCAAATCGATGAACAACGGGATGACAGTGCTATATTATATAATTATACATTGCATTACATATGACATATATTGTATATATTTTATAAAATATGCACTTTAAATAGGTACTTTTTGTACCCTAAAGTATTGAGTACATATTACAGAGATAGATATATAAATGAATATATCTGACAATAAATATAATGATACACATATGTAAGATGCGTATATATGTGAGCAGGATCCAGTCTAATTTATTAATACATTAAGTTGTTATATCTCTTTAGTCTCCTTTAATCCACATACTTCCTTTGATTTATGTGATGTTAGCTTTTTTGTTTAGGGACTACCCCAGCAGTGGGCAGACAGAAGCCACTTCCTGTGTTATTTAGTCCAGGGGGCAGGCCTGATGGTTCAGTGCTTGACCATTGTTCCTCTATTGTAGTACTTGGGGCCACCTGCCATGCTGTGGGTGGGCTAAGGAGGGAGGCTGCGGTGGGATATGGAGGGAGGTATGTGGTGCAGGGATCAAACCACAGGGCCTTTGCACATGCTAGGCATGCATTTTGCCAGTTGAGCTAGATCCCTGACCCTGACATTAGCATTTTGAAGAATATAATCCTCTGAAATAATACACACATATAATATATATAGCCCAGAGAGGAGACTTGGAACGCTGTAGTGAGTGCTTTGCTCGTGGTAGGCCCGGGTTAGATCCCTGACACCACATGGCTCCTCGGACACCACCAGGAGCGATCCCCGAGCACAATGCCAGGGGTAGTGCACCACAGGGTGTTACCCAAAAACAAAAACACCATTAAATAACACAACATACCTCCTTGGGGGCTCATCTCATGGTTTCCAGGCTGTGTTTTGCCGTGTCCCCTCCGAGCTAGAATACTATTTAAGTAACGTCGTGACTTCTCAGGGCCTCACATGTAGACACACCATTTCACCTGCCCTTCTGGTGAGTGGATTTTTATTTGCTTGCTTGCTTGCTTGCTTGTTTTGAGGCCACTCCTGGCTGTACTTAGGACTAACTCCTGGCTCTGCACTGAGGGATCACTCCTGGCTGTGCTTGGGGGACCATATGTGGTGCCAGGGATCAAACCCAGGTCAACCACACACAAGAAAATTGCTTTACCCACTATGCTGTCTCTCCAGCCCCAGTGATGTCAGTTTTGAGTTCCTATTCAAAGCATTGTCCAATTTCTCAAATGTATTATCATGTTTTCCCTTGTAGCTAATAAGGAATCTTTGAAGAGATCTCTGAGACGATACAAATATCCTGCTCCTCTACAGGATATTTCTCTGCTTTGTGCCCATTGATGGTGTATGCCTGAAAAAAACATTTTTTTCATTGGTTGAAATAATACTTTTCTAACTCCACCATTCACCATTTACCAATCAGAAATGAGTATTTATTATAAGCTGGGATTTTCCCTTTCTTCCCTGTTTATTTCTCCAACATAAATTCCTTTCTCTTCCAATGGTTGTAATTCATTATTGATCATAATTATTTGGGTTCTTAAGGTATTTCTGAATTGGCTAGTTGGATCTGCTTATAGCCAGCTCCCATGTTCTATGGCATGTCCTTCTTCATTATCTTATGTTTGTTTTTAGTTATGTTTGTCTTTACTTTCTGACCTAATATGATATTCTAGCCATTCACTATTTCTTTGAAGATCCTGCTCAGTGGAATCCGTATATAAATGCACATATTTGTAATTATGCACACACAGGCATATTATTTTAAAAATATTTCACTTTACTGAGGTGTCATGTTTTATAATATTATCGCCATTAATGTTCATTAATGGTGCAAATTTATAGCACCACACCCTCCACCAGAGTGCCAACACTTCCCTGCCCCCCAAAACACATACATACACATGGCCTCTCAGCTCCTCTCAGGCAGTGAGAGTTGGCTAACTTCCCCCTCCCCCACACAACTACTCAAAGTCTTCTCCGCATTTTTCATTTTTATACAACATTTACCATCAGCTTGTCAACTTCTCCAAAACCAGAAGCTTTCAAAACTTTGACTGGCATTACTTTGAATCTGCAGATTCAAACACTTCACAGAACCGAATCTTCTATCTTTCGTTCATTTCTAATGTTCACCATTAGCTTTCCATGAAAATTTCCTCTGGGCTCTAACACTAACCTGAAACTGAAGCTGGTTGGTGTCCAGTGAGGCTGCAAGTGCCCCTCCTGCTCTTTGAGTGGCTAGGGTGAGTGCCACACTCTTGAAACCCGGGTGCTCGGGTGAGTGCCACACTCCCAGGACTCACCCTAGCAGCCACGGTGTCTTCCCCACACCACATTGTGCATTGAGTTTTCCTAATGTCCTAGTGTTACCGGAACAGCCCATATTCAGAAACAAAATTCCTTCCTGACGTCTAATTTAGAAAGGCTAATGATATTTTTGAAACTCAAAAGGGAAGTTGGGGGAGGGAGGGGTATTGATGGAGTCAGGGTTTTCTTGTCCTTTTTTCTTACATTCCAAAAAAAATCTTCATTAGTCTTTTTTCCCACAGAAGTGAAAGAGAAGGCACGCACTGGCCCTTGCTTTTTGATCTCTCAGAGCCTGGAATCTTCATAGGCTTAGTCCATACCTGGGAATAAGTAAATCAATCTTGTTTTCACCTGAAGACTTTGATCCCTAGCTTTCCTTCTTTTTATTTCAGAGGACTTAACGGCTTGATCAATGCCATCTAATCATACAGAAGAAAACCAATATTCTTGGTCAGATCCCTAACCAAGAATCAATTTTCAAAACAATAAGCTGGGCAAGAAATCTAAGGGTATTAGTTAAAGGCTTCACGAGGGAGTAATACAGGTAATGCGGGTGGAGAGACGGGTCATTACTCCTATTTAGGAGTCAAGAGGGGGTGAGACAGTGTCTCTGAGAGGGAGTTGGGACCACGCCCTGGTTTGGGCCTCCGCTGAGGAGAGAAAGGTGATGCATCTGCTTCCTTTAGATGTATAGGTGTTTTTTTTTTTCACCCATGTGGGTATGATCTTTAGCTGCAGTTTTCATTTGTCTTCCCTGCAAGGTATACACTGGGAGTGTAATCATTGTCTGGGAGTTTGCATGCATGTCATCAGTGTCTTGAGTGCATACCCCTCAGTAGGTCCCTGATTCCTAATTTTATTTGGGTTTTATCTCACTCACCCTTTATTGGCCCTACCCTCATGAATATTCAGGTGTTAGGATAGCACTTGAGTCGGGTGGATGAAGAGTACCCCTTAGCTTAGGAACTTTTGGCAAAAACTTGAAAGTAAGACCTGCCTTTCTAGGTTGCTTGGGACTGAGGTCCTGGTCCTGTTGACGTTCTGTCACAAATTAGTCAGTGCTCGGGTGTTCTGCCAATGCTTCTGTATTCTTTGCTCAGAGCTGGGAAATGGAAAGGAACTTTAAAACACTGCTGGATGTAGCAACTCTATTGGGTATGAATGCCTGGTCAGGCAAAGTTGAGGTACTGTAAACAATGTAGACAAGCTACTGTTTAATTTTCTGTGAATGATACATTAGTTGTTTGGATTTATTTTTCTTACAGATTATTATGTTGAACTCTGTCTCTGACCTTCATGGCTACATTGACAAAAGTCAGCTGACAGAAGACTTGGGGGGAACTTTGGAATATCGTCATAGTCAGTGGATGAACCATAGAACTGTGAGTGCCAAGTAACATGACCTTTCAGTGTCTCTCTTCATTTCCCAGAAGACAGAGGAGTTAAAGATCAACTAACTATGGGCGAGGACCCCCTAATATTGGAAAGGCCGTGTTTTCAGAGCCATGGACTGGGGCAAAAATAGAGTGGGGCATGAAAGACTAGGGCTTCCCCGTCTACCTATTTTTAATCCAGTTCTTCCAATTTCTTATTTGGGGATCTTGTTTTCTTACTGATATTCTGTCTGGTTGATCTGTCCAATGAAAAGAGTGGGTTGTTAAAATCTTCCTCTACTGTTGTGTTGCGCTGATGTGACTCCTCAGATCAATTAGCAGTTGTTTTATAAACTTTGCTGCCCTTTCACTTGGTGTTTATGTGTTCATAAGAGTTAAGTCCTTCCAACAGATACAAGGGCCAGGGGGATTGCCCCATAGCTGGGAGACTGCTTCATGAGCGGAGGGGAGAAGGCAGATGGAATAGAGAAAGGTTGACTAAGAAAATGAGGGCTGGAGGAATCAGTCGGGATGGGAGATGCATGCCAAAAGTAGATAATGGACCAAACATGATGACCTCTCAGTGTCTGTATTGCAAGCTATAATGCCCAAAAGTAGAGAGAGAGTATGGGGAATATTGTCTGCCATAGAGGCAGGGAGAGGGTGAGAAAGGGGTAGTATACCCAGATTATTGGTGGTGGGGAATGTGCACTGGTGGAGGGATGGGTGTTTGATCATTGTGAGATTGTAACTCAAACATGAAAGCTTGTAACTATCTCATGGTGATTCAATAAAATTTAAAAAAAATTAAAAAGAAGAGTTAAGTCCTTTATGGGTTGGAACAATAGAACAATGGATAGGGTGCTTGCTTTGCACATGGCATCATAACGGGTTTGATCCCTGGCACTTCATATGGTCCCTTGAGCCAGCCAGGATTGATCCTTGATCCCCTGGATCAACAGAGCAAGGAGTAAGCCTTGAGCACCACCAGTGTGGTCTTAAAAAAAAAATTCAGCAAAAAAAGAGTTGAGTCTTTTTGTTCTACTGATCCTTTAACCAGTATGTAATGTCCCTCTTGATCCCAATTTAATTTATTTAGCTTAAATCCTATTTGTTATGAAACAATATGGCAATCCCTGTTGATTTTTTTTACTCTACCTTTACTTTGTGTGGTTGTTTTCCAGCAATCTGTAAATTTAACCTGGAGCCTGGGAATATTACGAGCGTTCAAGCATGTCTCTTGTCTTAAGCATCTGAACATTGCTTAATTTCTGGATCAGGAAACAAAAATTGTATTTTGTTTCCTGCTTCCTGACCTAGCCAGCACACTGTAGGAGATTTTAGCCTTTTGGTAGTTAGAGAAATAATTGATGTTGAGGAATTTTTTTGCAGTTTTTCTATAAGAATTTTGGTTACTTTTTTTTTTTTAGTATTCAAGGTCATTTTTTTTTTAAATGAATCACTGTGAGATACAGTTACAGACTTACAAACTTTTGTGATTACGTTTCAGTCATACAATGATCAAGTACCCATCCTCCCATTCTTAACCACCAATTTCCCATCCCTGCCCCCCTCTGCCTCTCTGGCAGGCACATTCCCTTTTACTCTCTTTCAGCACACATCTCCCCTGCTCCCCCAAGCGTGCCCTCCAAATCATCATTTACTTGGTGGTCCTTTCTCTATCGCAGCTGCCTTTTCCCCCAGCTTGTGAGGCCAGCTTCCAAGCTGTGGAGCAATTGTCCTGACCCTTAACTTTATTTTTTTTTCTTTTTGCTTTTTGGGTCACACCTGGCGATGCACAGGGGTTACTCCTGGCTCTGCACTCAGGAATGACTCCTAGCGGTGCTCAGGGGACCATATGGGATGCTGGGAATCGAACCCGGGTCGGCTGCGTGCAAGGCAAACGCCCTACCCGCTGTGCTATTGCTCCAGCCCCGACCCTTAACTTTATTATCCTTGGGTGCTATTATATTCTTTACTTTATATTCCATAAGTGAGTGCAGTCATTCCATGTCTGTTCCTCTCTCTCTGACTCATTTCACCAATTTTTGCCGTTTGTGTTTTGCCATTTTGCCATTGGTTTCTTTGTAGCCACCCAGGATTCTTACAGAACTGGTTTTAGATGCAACAGATATTCTTTAGATGTTTGTCTGGTGTTTCTGTGACTTCCTTGCAGGGGAGGGGATTGTTGGTTGGCGACTCTTTTCTGTCAATGGTCACATGGAGCAGCTGCTCAGCGTTCTGACCTTTGTAGCTCCAGGAAGATGCTTGCATTTGCCGGCAGCAGTTTGGGACTGGCAGTTTTCAGCCATCGCCTCATGGGTGAGGCCCAGCTCACAGGGTGTTGGCTACCTGCTGCCACCCCTGGGTTGGCAGCGTCTAGGTGCTTTCTCGGGAACAGCTGCTCCCCGACTGTGGCATGGCGACACATGGACCCTGTTTGTGCCGGGTACTTTCAGTTCCCACTTTCATTTGACACGGTGGCACGGGCACAAAACAGAATCTTTTTGGACCCTTGGCACTCAGTTTCATCCTCAGGAGATGAAATCAGTGGCACTCGCGTTGGGGGTGCTTCCTTTGGTTCTGAGCTGGCTGTGGCCACAAGCCTGTCCGAGTGAAGGGCAAGTCCACTGAAGGGAGGCAAGTCAAGGCTGTGAGTGTGTCAGGGCTGGGCTAAGGGCCGCGGCTGTGGCTGTGCTGGGCGGGTTCACCTCAGAAATGGCCGCTCCTGTTTCAGACCAAGTGAGTTCACTCCTTTGGTTGCGTTTGACACGTCCTGAGTTTCTGCAACTCCTGAGTTACAGTAAAAACAAAATTCTGTGAGAAGCCTAAAGATTCAGCATGAACCTATTAGGTGGGGTGGAGCCAGGACACTCTAGGCAGTGGGCTTGTCACCTGGGGCCTGGGGCCTCTTGGCAGAGCTGACAGAGCAGCCCTGTTGGGTGTGGCTTCCCTCAGTAATGGCTGCTTTCTGCTCCCACGGAGGGTGCCTGCTCTTGAGTTCTTGGACACGACAAGTCCCAATGATCTTTTCACAATTTGGCGAGTCCTGGCATAACATTGTCATCCCGTTGTTCATCGATTTGTTCGAGCAGGCTCCAGTAACATCTCTCATTACTTATTGTTACTGTTTTTGGCATATCCAATATGCACGAGTAGCTTGCCAGACTCTACCGCGCGGGCTCCATACTCTCAGTAGCTTGCTGGGCTCTCCGAGAGGGGCGGAGGAATCGAACTCGGGTCGGCCGAGTGAAAGGTGAAAGCCCAACCGCTGTGCTATCGCTCCAGCCTGGTATAACATTGATGTTCTATAAATCCTTCTAACTCCCACCCTCCCACCCTAGGTGGGCATTTTTTGCCAAGTTCCAGCTTGCCCAATTTGCAGGTCCCGTTCCTCTTTCAACCTCCACTTCTCCCCTCCCTCCATTCTGGGGAAGTACTAATTAATTCTGACTTTAGCCATAGATTTTCCTTCTGTAGAGTTGAGTCTCCCTGAGATGATGACTGGTTTGCGGTTTATTTTGAGGGTGGGGAGTGGGGGAAGAGGGTGGCCACATTTGACTGTACTCTGGGGTTACTCCTTACTCTGCACTCAGGGATCACTCCTGGTGGGGCTCAAGAGACCTTGTGGGATGCTCGGGATCAAACCCAGGTGGGCTGGTGCACGGTAGTGCCTTGCCTACTGCACCCCCTATAACTGTGTTCTTGAAGGAATTTTCTCAGAGAGATTGCGTGTGGAGTGCTGTGTTCTACTTAGATTTTATATGTGTTGATGCCCCAGGAGCTCCCACGGAACTGGTTCTTTTCAGCCATGTTGGCCCCTCTCTTCCCATAAATCTGCCAATTCTACCAGTGTGCAGGGAGTTGGGTCGCACTCAGTGATGTTCATGAGCTATTCATAGCTCTGCTGAAGAGTGACCCCTAACAGTGACTGCAGTGAGGTGCCAAGAATGGAACTGGAGCCAATCAAACGCAAGGCTAGTGCCTTAGCTTTGGTGCTATCTTTTCAGCTCAAAGCAGAATTCTTAAGAATCTTATATTTTCTTATTATAATCCCCCTAATAAGTTGGGTTTTTGAAACATCTGTTTCTCTTCATAGATTCTCAATGAAAATGCTTGATATGTGTTAGATTGTGTGAAAGTTGTAACCTACTTTTATATACTTAAAAGAATTTCACAGTTTATCTAACTTCCAGACTGAAAGTGCAAAGATGTTTAAGATTGTAATATCAGCCAGAGAGATAGCTCAGTGGGCGGAGTGCATGTGGGAGGCCCATTTTCAATCCTTGCCATCACACGACCTTCCGATACCCATGCACAGAGCAGCTTCTGAGAACCGCCAGATATGGCCCCCAAACAAAGCAGAACAAAACCAGTGTGACTGTATGAATCCATATGCTAGGAGGGTAAAGTCTTCCTACAACAATACTTCAAGTATGAAAATGTCAAGAAACATGGGGAGGACATGAACCGGGTTCTGAAAATTCCTGTCATCTCAGGCCATCCCAGACTTCTGCCACCTAGAAGGGCCACCCCAGATCTGACACATACTTGGTTATGTAGGTTTTGATTTTCAGAATTGTCCTCTGGGACTACAGAAGCAGAGGTGATTTTTCCATATGAGAATGAGGAATTTGTCCTTTTGTTCTCACCATTCATCCATACGGAAGTTGTTTGTGGGGTTAGGAGCAATAGTACAATGGGTAGGGCATTTGCCTTGCATGCTGCCAACCTGGGTTCAATCCCCAGCATCCCATATGGTCATCTGAGCACTGTCAGGAGTGATTCTGAGTGTAGATCCAGGAGTAACCCCTACAGAGGACTATACTCATTGCTGGGTGTGACCCAAAGGCAAAAAAAAAAAACACTAGGGAAATAAAGCTAAAGCTCTTCTGGGTCAGAGGCAGTGGGCATGGCAGTGCCAGTCTGGCTGAGCATCATGACTTGGGCACTCAAAGCCACTACCTTCAACCAGCTCTTCCCATGTTCAGTGTTGCTTTTTTCTAGGTTTGGCCCTGTTCCCGGAAGCGTTCCGCTAAAATTCAGGTCTCTCACAGGGGATATTAGCTGTGAAGTCACTCACCAGTTAGCAAATACCTATTCAGTAGCAAAGTAGATCGTTAGTGGAAGGCACTTCAGACACTTTTGTTTGCTCATTATGTCGACTTTGGGGATCACATTCAGCAGTGCTCAGGGGTTACTCCCAGTAGTGCTCAGAGGGCTGTGCAGTGCCAGGGACTGGATCAGATCTCTCACATGCAAAACAAGTGCTCTAATCCTTGAGCTATGTCCCTGGCCCAAGACAGAGACATTTTTTAAAGAAGAGGAGGAAGTCTCCAACACTTCCCCATTAGGGACCTAAATGGTTTTCTTAAATTTCACCAATGACTAACCCACATGTCCATCTTTTCTCTCTATTTTCATGTTCTCTTAGCACCATCTGGCAAGTTTCTGTGGCAGCCGGGTTGTGAGTGTAAGAGGAGACAGTGGGGAAGTGTCAGGTGGAGTTGGGGGGCGGATAAGAGGAGAGAAGAGGGGTGGAAGAGAGGCAGGAAGGCTTTATTACCTGAAGGTATGTGTGGTTTCTCCACCTCATCATGATTGTCTGACCTTCTAGGCGATTGAAAATTTTGCCTTGACATTGAAGAACACTGCCCAGATGCTCCAGACGTTTGGCATGTACCTGGCCATGACGGAGCTACCCAAAGGCATTCTGTCTGCTGAAGATCTTCTCATGTGCCACACCAGGCAGCGGGACCAGTTGCAGGTGGGTGGTCCTTGGCTGCTCTCAGGCCAGGGTCTGGACCGGCAGGCGGGCAGCCTCCTGGAGAGAGCCACGAGCAGAATGAAAAGCTCAGTTCCCTTTCGCTCTGCTCCAGCAACTTGGTAGACTCAGCGGAGGAAGAGAAAAATCTCTTCAGACAAGGTGATGAAAGTGATCCTCACTCCAGGTTGGTGCCGGGAAGGAGTGCGAGGGCATCCTTTTCCCAGACCACACTCCTCGGATGGGCTTAGACCAGAACACATTATAATGGATTAAAATGGCAGGGGATGGGTGTGCGTCGAGAAAGCAGCTCTCAGATTTTGTCGCGCATTGGTTTGGGGGCCACACTGGGTGTTGCTCAGGGATTACTGCTGGCTCTCGCCTCGGGAATCATTCCTGGCAGTGCTTGCGGAACCGTAGAGGATGCCAGCAATCAAACCAGGGTTGACTACATGCCAGCCTTGCCCTCTGTACGGTTGCTCCAGGCCCAGCTTCCCGATTTTGAAGCGTAAGCTTTCCTGTGGCTGCTCTGAGGTGTGGGAGTGGCCCAAAAGCTGCTTTACTACTTTGTATTCCAGGGTGTGTCTTTTTTATTTGGGAATAATTTGAGGGAGAGGGCCTTTGAAGCACTCATCAGAGCGTGTGGAGCAGGGAACCTGACTGGTTCTTTCAGGTCCTTCAGCGAAGAGAATCCTGATGGGTGTTAAACTCTTCCCACTGTCAGCTGCGCGTGCCGACTGGATGATTATTTCAGTGGACAGAACTCCACAGAATGGCAGCTGTAGGCTGGAGAGGTGATGAATGTGTTCCTGCTCGGTGGGACCTGGGAGTAGCACAGCATCACCCCCACACGCACCTTGTTTTTCAATTGCTTTCATTCATTTGCAGTTACGGAATTTCGGAAGTATCTGTATAGTATCCATGGTACCCACTACCAGAGTTCTTGTGTTCTCTCACCACCAAAAAGACCATCTACCATCTCTTGCATCTTCTTTCCCATCTATAACCACCAGAGTTTGCACCAGATCTAAGGGTTAGGGTTGTTTTTTTTTTTATTTTTATTTTATTAGTGAATCACCATGAGACAAAGTTACAGACTTATAGGTTTTCATGCTTAGGTTTCAGTCATACAATGATCGAGTACCCATCCCTCCACCAGTGCCCATTTTCCACCACCAATGGGCCCAGCATCCCTCCCACCACCCCCACCCTGTCCCCTTCACCCCACCCTGCCTCTGTGGCAGGGCATTCCCTTTTGCTCGCTCTCTCTTTTTGGGTGTTGTGATTTGCTACAGAGATATTAAGTATGCATCATTTTAGGTCTATAGTCTATTTTCAGCCCGTATCTCTCATCCCTAGTGGGCCTGCCTAGCACCCTTTGCTTGGTGATCCCTTTTCTATCAGAGCTGCTTCTTCACCGAGCATGTGAGGTCGGCTTCCAAGCTGTGGAGTACTCCTCTTGGTACTGATCTCTACTATTCTTGGATGTTAGTCTCCCATTCTGTTACTTTATATTCCACAAATGAGTGCAATCTTTCTATGTCTGTCCCTCTCTTTCTGATTCATTTCACTTAACATGATACTTTCCATGTTGATCCACCTATATGCAAATTTCATGACTTCATCTTTTCTAACAGCTGCATAGTATTCCATTGTGTAGATGTACCAAAGTTTCTTTAATCAGTCATCCGTTCTCGGGCACTCAAGTTTTTTCCAGATTCTGGCTATTGTGAACAGTGCTGCAATGAACATATAGGTGCAGATGTCACTTTCACTATACTTTTTTGCATCTCCGGGATATATTCCCAGAAGTGGTATTGCTGGGTCAAATGGGAGCTCAATTTCTAATTTTTTGAGAAGCATTCATACTGTTTTCCAAAAGGGCTGAACCAGTTGGCATTCCCACCAGCAGTGAAGGAGAGTCCCTTTCTCCCCACATTTGCGCCAACACTGGTCACTTTTGTTCTTTTGGATGTGGGCCAGTCTCTGTGGTGTGAGATGGTATCTCATTGTTGTTTTGATCTGCATCTCCCTGATGATTAATGATGAGGAGCATATTTTCATGTGTCTTTTAGCCATTCACATTTCTTCCTTGAGAAAGTTTCTGTTCATTTTATTGCCCCATTTTCTGATGGGGTTGGACACTGGTAGCTTTTGTTCTTTTGGATATGGGCCAGTTTCTGTGGTGTGAGGTGTGAGATGGTATCATCTAATCATTGATAAGGGAGCAAGAAATGTAAAATGGAGTAAGGAAATCCCCTTTAACAAATGGTGCTGGCAACACTGGACAGCTATATGCAAAAAAATGGGCTCAGATTTATACCTAACACTATGCACAAAAATCAGATCAAAATGGATTAAAGACCTCAACATTACATCAGAATCCATAAGGTACATTGAAGACAAGGTCGGCAAAACCCTCCACGACATTGAAGCTACAGGTATCTTCAAAGAGGACTCACCACTGACCAGGCAAGTGGAAACAGAGATAAACAAATGGGACTATCTTAAACTGAGAAGCTTCGGTACCTCAAAAGATACAGCGACCAGAATACAAAGATAGTCTATAAAATGGGAAAGGATATTCACCCAATACCCATCGGATAAGGGGTTAATATCAAGGATTTATAAGGCACTGGTTAAACTCCACAAGAAGAAAACATCCAACCCCATCAGAAAATGGGGCAATGAAATGAACAGAAACTTTCTCAAGGAAGAAATCTGAATGGCTAAAAGACACATGAAAATATGCTCCTCATCACTAATCATCAGGGAGATGCAGATCAAAACAACAATGAGATACCATCTCACACCACAGAGACTGGCCCACATCCTAAGGGCTAGTTTTGTTGTTGTTTTTGCCAGTTTGTTTATTGTAGCTATTTATATTCCACATATATGTAAGAGTATTTATTAATTTTCTTTCACTTCCTTATTTCACTTAGCATTCTCAAGATTACTCTGGGTCATCAAAAGGCATGGAACTGTGAACCCCTACAAGTGTTTGGGAAACATTTCTGGTGACTGACTTGCAGGACCCTGTCCCAGAGTATGTGCAGAGGCCACCAGTGACCAATGCCCAGACACCAGCGTGTCCCTAAGAATCCAGCTCAGCGCAAGATCTGACTCTGCTGGTTGGAAGCGGTCTCCTAAAACCCTTCACTTGAGATGTCAGGCACAAGCCTAGCTTGTGACCTGTGCTTTTGAACATTTGGTTACAAACCAGGGTTTCTCTGCCCTCTCCTCAGGCTCAATACATTTTTGTAGAGCAGCTCACAGCACTTAGAAACCCATTTTCTCACCGGATCACTGATCACTTATAAAGAATAGAGTCTACAGCTAGAGAGCAGGATCCAAGCAAAGGAACATCAGAACCTTGGAGATGGCTCATGGGTGAAGTGCTTGCTCAGCTTGCTGGAGGGCCAGTCTCCCAGAAGCTCTTCCAAGCCCTTACTTTAGGGGTTTTCTGGAGGCTTCTTTGAGATAGTCTTAATTGATTGACTCACTGCTATTGGTGGTTGAAACCAGTCTTTAGCACCCTCAGTCCCTCCCAAAAGGATATGGAAATCCCAAAACTGTAATCACAGGGTTCGTTCTCCTGAAAGCTAACTCCCTTCCTTAGGTGCTTCCAAAAGTCCCCTCGTTCACATAATAAGGTACCTTTATTACTTAACGCTTAGGAAATTCCAGGAGCTGGGAGAACCAGTTCTTGTGATCCACTAATTATGGATAACACAAGCTATATAAAAATATCTTCATAAATACTGCACTGAAATAGCCTTTTCCTTACCCAATCTATTGAAGAGACCTCCCATACTCCTGGAAGAGATGTCAGGGTGCAGAAGGTCTGGGCTAGAGCGATCCTGTGAAGTCTTCCAGAAAAGAGTGGCGAGAGGTCATGGACACGGGAGCCTGCAGAGAAGTCATCTAGCATCCCGTGCGATGCTGGCATTGTGATGTGGCGGGAAGGAGCTGTGTGTGGGATCCAGGTCACATGCAGGTGTCGTCTCTGCCTCATTCCCAGAGGGGTGTGGAGAAGTTCAGAGCAGGTGCCCTGCCTTGACAGCACGACCAGTTAGAATGGTTCACATGGTCTGGGGAGCAGGGAACACCCAGCCACTGAATCTGCAGCAGCATTCCCAGGAGAGGCAGGGGGCTGGGCCTCTTCTTTTGGGGGTGGCTGGAGACACCACACCTGGCAGTGCTTAGGGATCACTTCTGACTCTATGCTCAGAGACCGCTCTTGACAGGGTCCTGAGGACTATATGGGGTGTTAAGGATTGAACCCAGGTTGACTGTATGCAAAACAGGTACCTACCCACTGTACTATTGCTTTTGATTATTTTTGTTTGGGGGGCACACTCTGTGGTCTGCTGCTTTGCATGGTCTTCTCACTCTCTGTACATCCTTTACTTGCCTGACCTGCAGTAGGCTACCTGTGCTTATATACATACATACATATATAGAAAACCTATCCACATCCTAAGGTGTTTCTGCTATCTGATTGGTTACATACTAATTAAGTGCCTTTAAAATGACCAATCACATCATCCTGATGATTTATCCCTGCCTCCCAACTTTCCTTCCTCCTTAAAAATATGAAGGAGGGGACCCAAGTGATACACGTGGTCTTGCACAGGGCCAACTCAGATGGGATCCCTGGCACCCCATCTGCTCTCCTAAGAATGCACCACAGCACAATCATCTTGTTCCTGTGGGTGCATTTTGTGGGGCTGGAAGTCGGGGTACCACACTCAGTTGTGCTCAGGACTTACTTTTGGTTTTGTGCTCAGGGAACACTTCTGGTGGGCATAAGGACCATACATGGTGCCAGGGATCTAACGCAGGTCAGCTGTGTGCAAGGCAAATGCCCTTCCCAAGGTACTATCTCTCTGACTCATATACCTGTGGTCCATATACTTGTGGTACACATACCTGTGATCCATATACTTTAAGCACATGGATGGAGAGTTTGGGTTGCATTCAGCTGCTTTGAGATAACTGTGTATAACTGTCACCAAGCTCCTCTTGATATTGGGTGTTTCTCTGAGGAGAGCTTCTACTTCCTGAGGAAAGAGAACTTTGACAGGCTGTAGGTCATCACTTGGTTTACAAGTAATATGGCAACACTCCCCCTGCTGACACCAAGGCCCAGACTTCACAAAGAGAGGAAACTCCCTGAACTTCCTGTGACCTGGCTGCAGATGCTTCCGGAGTGCTCCTCTAGCCTGAGTGCTGGCAGCAAAAATAAAATACCCAAATTGATTAAAGATGTTTTTTCTTATATGACTTAAAATGGCTTAATAACCATAGACCATGGGGCAACTGACTACATGGAAGAAAAGGAAATTGGATATTTGCTTCATACCATATATAAAATTTAACTCAGGGGCCGGTGAGATAATATAGTAGCCTACCCAGGTTTAATCCCTGTCACCCCATAAGGGTGCCCCGATTCCCACCAGGAGTGATTCCTGAATAGAAAGCCAGGAGTAAGCCCTATGTACTACCATGTGTGCCCCCAAAACAAAATGAAAAACTTAGAATTGATCAAAGTGGGTGGGGGATTGGAGAGATAGTATAGCGGGTAGGGAGATTGCCTTGCATGCAGTCGACCAGGATTTGATCCCCGGCTTCCCTGAGCCCTTCAAGACTGATCCCTGAGCTCAGAACAAAACAAATACAAGCATTGATTAAAGAGGGCTAGAGAGATAACTCAGAAGATGCATGCTTTACATGCAGGAGGTCCAGATTCAATCTCCATCACCACATGGTCCCTGAGCACCTCTAGGAGTGAGTGCTAATCACTGAGCCAGAAGTAGCCCCCGAGCATCACTGGGTGCATCCTACCCCTGAAAACCCTCAAACAACCCACCAAAAATTATCAAAGAACTAAGTAGAATTTTAAAACAAAACTCATAAAAGAAAACATAGATATGAGTGTTCATGATCCTACTTAGGCAATGGTTTCTTACACATGACACCATGGCACAAGCACCCAAAGAGAAAATAAATAAATTGGACATCATCATAACTAAGAACATTTGCTTCAGAAGAAGGACTGGAGCGATAGCACAGCAGGTAGGGCATTTGTTTTGCATGCAGCCAATCTGGGTTCGATTCCTCCGTCCCTCTCGGAGAGCCAGGCAAGCTACCAAGAGTATCCCTCCCACACAGCAGAGCCTGGCAAGCTATCCGTGGCGTGTTTGATATGCCAAAAACGGTAACAAGAAGTCTCACAATGGAGACGTTACCAGTGTCCGCTCAAGCAAATTGATGAACAACAGGATGACAGTGCTACAGTGCAGATAGTGCTTCAGAAGACACTACCAAGGCAGTGAAAAGATAGTCTGCAAAGTGGGAAAAAGTATTTGCAAATCTTATGTCTAATGAATGGGCTGGAGTGATAGCACAGCAGCTAGGGCATTTGCCTTGCATGCTGGCTGACCTGGGTTTGATTCTTCTGCCCCTCTCGGAGAGCCCAGCAAGCTACCAAGAGTATATTGCGCACACGGCAGAGCCTGGCAAGCTACCCATGGCATATTCGATATGCCAAAAACAGTAACAAGTCTCACAATGGAGACATTATTGGTGCCCACTCGAGCAAATCGATGAAGCAACGGGATGACAGTGATTATCAGTGATTATGTCTAATGAGTATCTAGTATCCAGAATACATAAACAATGCCTACAACTCAACCATAAAAAGACAAGCCACTCAATTTAGAAACAGGGAAATTACAGGTATGCAGGACTTGTGACTGAAATTTCCAGGCTCTCACGGAGTCAGAAATGGGCGACCACCCTCCATCTCTCCATGTTTCCGGTAGCCTAGCAGCCATGCCCAGGAACTGCCTCTGGCACAATATAATCTCATTAATGGCCATGATCCAGAGACTCAGAAATAAATCTCTTGGAAGAGAGCCCAGAATGATAAACCATAGAGATGCCTCCAGACTCTGCACCAGACTGTCTCATCCGGGGCAATCAAAGAATCAAAGGGTATGGGCGGGTGAGTTCCCCTCCCTACCCAGAGCCCCAGCAGCTGAAAACTTCCAGAATCAATCCTCTCCATTTTCCTAGCTGATCTCCACAGGCTTGGATGAGCCTCACCCTGAGTGAATCTGCTGAAGAACCCAGGTATGTGGGCCTTGTGACTGAAATCTCCAGACTCACATGGAGTCGGGAATGGGCGACCTCCCCCATCTCCCTGTGTTTCTGGAAGCCTGTCAGTCATGCACAGGAACTGTCTCTGGCACCAGACAAGCTCATTAACAGCCATGATCCAGAGACTTAGAAAATAAAGTTTTCGAAGAGAGCAACATAGAGCAATATGCCATATAGAGGTCTCTGGACCCCCAAATCACCATCCAGTTACAAAAAATTAAATTAACCTCAGCTGTATAACAGTATATTTAAAATTTGAGAATTCCTGGAGTGCACATCTGTACTTGTGTCCACATGACATCTCATTCTTATACAATGGCTTAATGCCTCCAGGGTGAAATACAACAATATTCACATACTTTGCTCTAAGGAACATTTTTTTTCTTTTTGGGTCACACCCATCGATGCACAGGGGTCACTCCTGGCTCTGCACTCAGGAATTAACCCTGATGGTGCTCAGGGGACCATATGGGATGCTGGGAATCGAACCTGGATCTGCCGCGTGCAAGGCTAACACCCTACCCGCAGTGCTATCGTTCCAGCCCCTCTAAGGAACTTTTTTGGGATAATTTTTAGTGAATTATTTATAACAAACAATACAAAATAAATTATTTAGGTCCTGCTTTGGGGACAGGGTTTGGGGCTTGGGATGGAAACATTCAAAATATGGTGTAATGGTGATGGGAATATTAAATGTAACAAATTATTGTGAACAAGTTTATAAAAATAAAATAAAATTTTAAAAATTTTAAAGAAAAATAGGGAAATATTTGGAACATGTATTTCCAGAGAACATTCAAAAGTGGTAATGATATACATGAAGACACATGTAATATCATTAATAATTAGGAAATCGCAAATCAAAACCATAATGTTTAAACACACTAGAATTGCAACAGACTGGAATGATAACACAGCAGGTAGGGCATTTGCCTTGCATGCGGCCGGCCTGGGTTTGATTCCTCCATCCCTCTCGGAGAGCTTGACAAGCTACCGAGAGTATCCTGCCTGCACGACAGAGCCTGGCATATTCTATATGCCCAAAACAATAACAACAAGTCTCACAATGGAGATGTTACTGGTGCCCGCTCTAGCAAATTAATGAACAACAGGACAACAGTGCTACAGTGCAGTGCTACATAATTGCAACAATCAAAAGGAAGTACATGCGTAAGTGTGGATGAAAATGGGAAGAACATTGCTGATGGGAATGTAGAACTGTGTGTTAGGACTTCAAAAACCACTTATCATCCGTATATATGGTTCAGGTCCTGGTTAATCTTTTCACTTCCTGTGTCATCTCTACCACTTACACACAACACAGTTGAGCACAGTGCCTAATTATAGGCATAGCAACTTGTATCTATATCTTGAATGAATGTTCATTCATGTTTAGCATTGTCATAGTAAATGACTCTCACCAGAAAATTAAATTCTCTTGATCCTGTTCCGTTTGCCCTGTTAACTAAGCCTTCTCTGGAACCATTTATTTGTTTCCATAGTGATGAATTCACACTCAACTTTTCTTTTTGCTTTCTGGTTTTGAGTCACACCTAGTTGTGCTCAGGACTTACTCCTGACCCTGTGCTCAGGGATTACTCGTGGCAGATTCCGGGAGCCTGGCAGGGATTGAACCCAGGTCAGCCGCACACAAGGCAACCCTCCTACCAGCTGTACTGTTGTTCCAGCCCACAGTAAGCGTTTCAGTTCTTGAAATTTTACATCTCTTCAGTGCCTCCATTCGACTTCCAGGCCCCTTTTCTAAGATCCATGAGACTTCCTTGTGACTCTGGCAACCAAAGTCTAACACCTGGGCCACAGTTGGCTTGAGATAGTTCCTGCATTCTGCACGACATCTTTGCTGATTGATCAGTGCCTGTTCTATACAGGTATTTAAGTGTTATTGTAGATAAGGGAAAACTCCGTTTGGCAATTTGCCCTTTCGACTTTCCAGGTATTGTAATGCTCAAACATTTCCTTGTGGCTGTGCTGAGTTTGGTAACTGCTGGAACTGACTATTCAGTCACGTTACCTGACAGTAACCAGGCCATGAATTTTCCTGTGTGTGTTTAACTGTGTAAAGGGATTACATAGTGTACGATGCTACTTGCTAAACACTCCTTTCCTCTCTCACAAACTTCCCTCACATTCTCTCTGTCTTCCAAGTTTTTACTTCCACATGACTCCTTCTGTCCTAGCAATAGATCTTTTCTCAGGCTCCTCTTCCTTCAACTCAGCTTCCCATTAACACCACAATCTTCTGGAATATTGGAAACTCAGGGGCAGTACAGAATCTGAGAAAAGCCAATATTTGCTTTTATCCTGGGGATAGCTAAGAGCTTTTTATCAATATATACTTCCCTCATCGTATCTTTTTTGTCTTTATGTATCTGCAATCTTACTTATTTTAGATTATTATTAATTCATCCTACCAACAAATGTTTAATGATCATCAATGAAAAAAGAAGGATTGATGCCTGAGAATAGAATAAAAGGAATAGGTCCAATTCCCAGGAAGAAATACCAATCAAGTGACCCTCTTGGGACTTTACCTGGAGTGAAAAGAGCCATGGCGAGGGTCCCAACAATTATGAAAACCTGGATTAGAGGGGTCAAATCTGTCACCTTCCAGACTGGAGAATAAGTTTGGGCCTGGGTGTGGACGATGAAGCTCTTCGAAGGGGTGAATAGTGGAAAGAGTCTTATAAAAGCCCCGGGATTCAAGGTGAACAGTGTGGAACAGAGTGGTGTGGGAATACTAGAGGTAAAGTTTTCATGTTCCTGTGTGCAGAGATGATGGGTTTGGCTATTCTAAAGCACCGCACACACCAGAACTGTACCCTGGGGCTAGGAACCAAGTTGGCAGGAGCAAAATTCTCTCTGCCCGTTGGTTTGCCTTCTCGTTAGCTAACAGGCACTGATGGATGAACTGCATAGGACAAGGAGAGGGCAGAGCTGTGAGGTTGGAAGGAGAGAGCTTGGTATTTCCCCCCCACACCACCACCCCCAAAACCCTAATAGCCCCACCTGAAAGAGCAGAAAAGACTTGCCTTCGAAGTATAATTCTTTCCCTGTTGGCTGGTCAATACCACGCTCTCTCAGACTTCCATAACTGAGAAGACCACACACGCGGTGGGTGATGGGAGGAAAGCCAGTAATTACCAATGAGGTGTAGGCTTTTCATGTTATTTTTTTGAGATGAAGTTTTTTTCATGGCCAACTGCATTAGGACAGCGTTATTATGTGAATTCACCGGTGCTTCACACTCAGTATCTGACATTTTCTTGTTTCTGGGACTGTGGAGGGCAAAAACCATTTTATATTAACCAGTTTTGCTTTTCATTTATAGCAACATCTTGAGATAGATGCAAAAGCTAACTGACTGGTTTCAGAATGGGAGAGTGGTTGGACTGGGACCAAAGGTGGCTCTTTTGAATACATAGACCTGTGTATTTTGAAACTTGTGGTATCCATTACCTAATAAAAATACCAAATTTCAAAAGCAGCAGCTTCATTTCTATAACCTTTAACTTCCTAACCAAATTTTTATGTTATTCATTCCTCTTCAAAAATCCCGTGTTTTTATTTCTGTAGGGTGAGCTGAAAGTACTTGGAAAGCAAGGGGCCACATTGCTGTCATGTATTCAAGAACCAGCCACCAAAAATCCCATCAGCAAACTCAACCCCAGTGAACTGGAGAATGTAGCTACCATGGAAAGGTGAGTGGAAGAGGGTGTAATCTACTTTTTCTGAAGCAAATATGCCAACTGAAGTTATCTGAAACAACCAATAATAGATTGGAAGAGCTTTTGCATGTTGGTAGGGCCAAGAAAGAATAATATAGGATCAGAAAGACAGTATAGCGTTTAAAACACCTTCCTTGCCTGTGGCTGACCAGGTTAGATCTCTGGTACCCTCTGTGGTCCTTCTAGCACTGTCAGAAATCCCTCCTTTGTGATTCAAAAAGAAAGAGGGTAAGAGAGAAAGGAAGAAAAGGGAAAGAAAAAGGAAAAAAATTAAAAAGACATCTGAAACCCCAAAGAAAGATACTGACCACCTAGCATCAGTTTACAGAGAAGTTTTCATGAGGCTGGCCTTCCTTTCCCTTTCAGAATGCTGTCACTCTGATTTCAAGGAAGATAAGCATTTTTATTGAGCTTCATTTCCAAATAACTTTTGGGACCAAAGAGATAGTACAGGTGCTAAGGCTCTTGCCTTGCATGTGGCCATCCCTGGTTCAGTCCCCAGTGCAATGTGGTTCCCTGAGCGTGGCCTAGCGCAGAGCCCCCAAACCCTGCCCCCACTCTCAAAAGAAAATAAAGAACAATTTAGCTGGGCACAGGGAGATGTTCCCCACCATCTCAGGCAGAAAGCAAAAGAGCAGAAGCAAGGTTTCCTGGAGCATGTTTGGAAGTAGCTGTATGGAACTGAAGTTTCTGTTAGTATTGAGGGTGTCTGACTGAAGACCAAAAGTTTGCAGACTAGCGGAACCCTGAAAAAGTCATAGATGACAGGCTTTCCAAAGAAGATGATCACAATTAATAGATTTGGAAACAGATGTCACCTACCTGTGCAGTTTCTTGTGCAGACCAACGCTAACCATGCTGTCACTATCTCATTCTTTCTTTATAGGTTGTTAGTACAGTTGGATGAAACCGACAAAGCCTTTAGTCAGTTTTGGTTCGAGCATCACCTGAAGCTAAACCAGTGCCTACAACTACAGCACTTTGAGCACAATTTTTGTGAGGTGTTATTTTCTTATTAAATAGAACTTTAAAAATTACATATAGTTTAGTGACCTCTGGCCGCTTTCCTTCTTTCCCGTTAGCCCTCCCTTTTGTTTATCCCTGTTTCCTCATGGATACCCTCATGAGGATCACTTTTTTTTAGTGTATTATTTTTTTTTTATTAGTGAATCACCATGAGGGTACAGTTACAGATTTATACATTTTTGTGCTTGTGTTTCCGTCATGCAATGTTCAAGAACCCATCCTCCACCAGTGCCCATTCTCCACTACCGATGAACCCAGTATCCCTTCCTCCCCTCAATCCCACCCACCCCCCACACCACCCCACCTCTGTGGCAGAATATTCTCTTTTGTTCTCTTTCTCCTTTTTTGGGTGTTGTGGTTTGCAGTAGGGTTATTGAGTGGCCATCGTGTTCAATCTATAGTCTACTTTCAGCATGTATCTCCCTTCCCAAGTGGGTCCTCCCACCACATTTTACTTGGTGTTCCCTTCTCTATCTGAGCTACCTTTTCCCCCCAGCATGGGAGGCCGGCTTCCAAGGAGGCTCTCATGTTTATCCGTGTTCTTTAGAATTCCATTTTCTTGTCATATGTGTATGTGTGTGGCAGTTTCTACTTCCTTTTGATAATCTGTTGTATATTGCTTTAATAGTTCATTTCTGTGTATCAGCACCACCCTCCCCCCAGACCATGATCCTGGCTTAATCTAAAAGCTTGCGTAAAAAGGTGTCCGCATAGACACACATACGTCGTGAATCTTCTTTTGATGTTTGAGTTTTCTTAGCTTATTGTAAAACCTCTCCTTCCAGTTAGGTGCTCCTTTGGCTAAATTTCCCGGTGGTTCTAACGTGTCTTCCAGGTGAAGCTTGTCCTGAACAATTTGTTGACGGAACAGGCCGAGTTTACAGACATCGGGGACAGTGTGATGCGCGTGCAGCAGCTTCTGAAAGAACACAGAACCCTGGAGGGAAGAGGCCAGGTTGGTGGGTTTTGTCTTTTATTTTCCTTTTCGTTTCCTCGTTTCTTAATCGACGGGGGAGGAAGTTGCTGCAGACGGTGACAAGGATCATGGTTGACAAGCTGCCGCAAGGCACAGGAATGCCCTGGTTTCTGCCCTTTCCCTCACCCCACTCTCACCCAGCGTTCCCATGGTGACCTGGGCATCAACACGCTTCAGCAGCGGCCGCGGCAGCTCCACCAAGCCGCGGGAAGCGGGGCGGGGCTCTCGCTCACCAGCCTGGGGCGCCCCCGGAGCTGTGGGCGTTTTTGCAAGCTGGACGGAACTTTGGAAGGGGAAACCCGAGAAACGTGACCCCACTCACCAACCAGGCGGGGGAAAGGGGTTTGTTCCACACTCATTCTCTTGCTTTCTCCTTTTCTCCTGCGCCCCAACACTCGTGACTCTCAGACACCTCAAGGAGCTGGTGTCTCACAGTTCCGCTGTGTCGCTAGAAAACTTTGTGTTTTGATGTTTTCTCATCATTTGCTCGTGTGTTCTCACAACTTCCTCCAGAAACTGGCTCCCCACACTGCGCCGAGTTCAGCATGAGGGACTGATTCTGTCTAGTTCAAGTCCTTACAAATCTCAGCTGTTGCTAAGAAAGGAGAGTTATCTCTTTGCAGAGAAGTTCCTTCCTCCTAACCTTTAGTTAGATTCTATTTCTGTCTCTTGGAGACGCAATCCTGCGTGTCTGGCACTTCCTGTACCAGCTGGTCTAGAGGCATGTCTCTAGCAGGGGAACCTTGCAGCACTGGGGGTTGGTTGGCTTCTCCCGTTGGGAGCCTGAGTGGAGGGCGTTGGCAAGAGATGCGATGCTTAGCCCTGTCCCCGGGAGGAGAACCTGCACTTAAGACAGATCCAGGTGATTGTCAGGCACTGGTTGTTGTGGAAGACAGATTGTCAGAGGTCGGGACTGTGGATTCAGAGCTGAAGGTGTATGAACATGTATGAACGCATGTATGAACACACGTATGATGCAGCCAGCTTCCCAGTATCACCTTGTGCATTCAGACCCACTCAGAAACTCCTGCCTTCCCTGCCAGTGGTTTTTCTCTTATGAAGATCTTTTGACGGGTAAAACACTTGTCTGCTGAGGGAACATGTCAGCAGAAACATTTATTTACCAAACAACAGAAATGCTGAATTCCATGTGTCAGATGACCATATCTCTCAGATTCTGTATGAAAATCCCCATCGGTGTCATACCACACCCTTTCCCAGATACCTTATTATTCATGGAGATATTATGTGTTTCTCATGTAGACACATTAATGTATTATGAAAAATATATATCTTCATACCCAGTTCTTTCATGAGGATTTATACACAGACGAGTACTACTAGGAGTTCATTCATCCCTAGGTCCCTTAGCCCAGGTTCCCCAGATATGGGGGCAAACCAGACTTCTGCTCTCCCTGAGCTTACATTCTCCTGGGGAGAGATGGATTGGGAAAAAGGAGTTCGACAGAGACACAGAAGGTGAAGAGAATAGCAGGATGTAGTAGACAGTGTCCAAAGGGGCTACTTTAGGTGGGATGGTCAGGAAAACTCCTCTGAGAAGAGGTCTTCAGTCAATAATCTGTAGGGCTCTTCAAAGACTTGGGATAGCAAACAAGGTAGAGATGCTGCAAGTGCAAAGGTCCTGAGGTAGAAATGGTAGAAATGGGCTTGTGAATTCAAGGACTGTGGCAGAAACATTGTGAGGTGGGAAGGGAGAATGTGGTCGCAGCAAAGACTGGATTTTATTCTCAGTGAAATGGGAAGCCTAGGGGGCATTTTAAATAGTTGGGATGAATCTGTAGGACTTCGTCCATTTTCTCTCTGCTGACGACCTCCTTCACCTGACAATCCTTGGCACATGCCTTAAGGACTACAGGATGCGCCTACTAAGGACCACTGATTACTGAGCAAGTTCTGTAGACATGCCCCGGGACTGCTGTGAAACTCTGACTCATCTGTCACATGCAAGGTTCCTGAACCACCTGGAACCATCCACTGCAGGTGAACCATAAAGTCCCAGAGTGTTGATTTTACCCATCTGATGCCTTACTGACCTCTGTTTTCTTAAAAACATGCGTAGGCCTCTCCTCGGCCTTTGGTTGAACCAAATAGATCTATTTAGCCTAATCAGAACAAGGCTTTGTTCAGCTTTCAAAGAGTTATTGCTTGTTCATAGGAGGTTTTGGTTAGTCTTTCCATTAGTCCAATAAGGTTTTTTTTTTTTTTTTTTTTTTTTTTTTTTTTTTTTTTTGCTTTTTGGGTCACACCCGGCGATGCACAGGGGTTACTCCTGGCTTTGTACTCAGGAATTACTCCTGGCGGTGCTCAGGGGACCATATGGGATGCTGGGATTCGAACCCGGGTCGGCCGCGTGCAAGGCAAACACCCTACCCGCTATGCTATCGCTCCAGCCCCTCCAATAAGGTTTTTATAGGAATAAGTTGTTTGTCAAAATTCCCCAAAGCCTGCATGGAATTTATCCTTCTCTCAGCAACCATGGCTCAACTTCCCTCTTTATATAGCCACATGCTGTATTTCTGGGCTGTTGCCAACTCTCTTAATCCGCGGACTGATGCTATCCTCCTGGGTAACCTCCGAGCAGCCCCACTAGCCACACTCTGGTCACATGCTTTGTAAGTCTGTTATTTTATCTTGTTCTGGGTTTCAGGGTTGCAAAATCTTTTGAATGCTCATTTCTGATACTGAGAAACAGTGTTTCCACCCACACCCACACCCCCATTCTTCTTTAAAATTCTTTAAAAGCAGAATTTGCTTGAGGGTTTTGCCTGGGAGGCATATGGGGCCTTTGGTGATGGGCCAGCCCAGAGGAAACCAGAATAGGGCCCGAGGAACCAAACCCATTTTAGCCTGGAGCTCCGTCTACAAGCCCAGGGTTTATACTTACTCTTCCCAGAAGGCATGGACCCAGATTATTAACCTCCCAGGGACTTAAGCTAGCTGAAGGAGAACTTTTTATTTCTTTATTTAGGCTTTCTGGGTCACACCCGGCAATGCTCAGGGGTTACTCCCAGCTCTGCACTCAGAAATTATTCCTGGCAGTGCTTGGGGGAACTATATAAGGATGCCAGGGATCGAACCAGGGTCGGCTGCATGCAAGGCAAAAACCCTACACACTGTACTATCGCTCCGGCCCCAGGAGCACTTTTTATTTAATGGAAAATTTCAAATGCCTGCAAAAGTCACGAAGGCTCCTTTGCTGTTGCTGATTGTCGATGCTCCTTAACTTTCTGCCTTTCTTGGTTTATCTGACCCACTTTCCCCTCCTAGGTTGTTATCTGGGGTCCTTTAGGGGTTTCCCAATATAGCAGCATGATTCTTTCTCACCATTTTCTCCCACTGCAGAAGCCTTCACTTACCTTTCACTTGTCTTTGCAGCTGTGTCCTTTGAGATAGAGGGCTGGGGCGGGGGCGGGGTGTGTTTGCTAAACTGTGCTTATGATGATAAAGAGTTCCGAATTACATGTTATAACTTGACGATCCAGCCATCTGGAATTTTCAGCATCCGAAAGATGTGAAACAGGCGTGTAATCAGAGCGCCAGGCTCCTGCCATTTCTTTCTCACTTTAGAGGTCTTATCTTGAGCAGGGGTCGCTTAGACTGAAAATTAAGTTGTGGCTCGCTGATTCAATAGTGGAGTTCTTCACGGGGGCTGCAGGTTTTAACAGTAGGACTTGAGCAGCCCCCGTTCCCAGCCTCTGGAAGGCCACTGGGGCTGGAAGGGGACAAGACTGTGGAAGTAAACAGATGGAGTCAGATCTCGGTCCCAGATGCTGACTCCATGACCTCAGCCCAGCCTTTCAAGTCTAGGTCTTCCTGGGCATGTCCAGTCTGTGAGGCTGACTGCCTCGCAACGTCTCTCTGGCTGAAACAAAGTAGAGGTGTAGATAAGTGTTCCAGGAATGCCGGGAGCACTGCCGGTCTGATCTTCAGGTCTCCTATGATCCATTGGCTTCAGGAGAGCCTCGAAGAGCCATTCTTGCTGGCTCCCAGGTGGAATCTATGCTGCCTGTTCCCAAGGCCCATGTGGCTCTACACCTCCCCTCGTTCTCTCATAGCCAACCCGTCTCAAATGTGTCAGAACCGCTTCTGAGGGGGAAGATGGTGCTCGCCAATGAAGTGCAAGCTGTGAATGCCCCAGGGCCTGTGGAGCTTGCCCTCTAGTCAAGTCTAGAGCTCATGACTAGACATGACATGACATGAGCATGTGCTCATGAAGAATTGGGCATTGGGCTGAAGTGTGTGTGTGTGTCTGTATGTATGAGTGTGTGTATGTGTGTGTGTGTCTGTGTGGTATGTGTGTTTCTGTGTATGTTTGTCTATGTATATGTGTATGTCTGTTGTCTGTGTGTGTCTGTGTGTGGTATGTGTGTGTCTGTATGGTGTTTATCTATGTGTGTCTGTGTCTGTGTGTATGTCTGTGTGTCTGTCTGTGTATGTATGGTGTGTATGTGTCTGTGTCTGTGTGTGTGTCTGTGTGTCTGTCTGTGTATATGTGTGTGTCTGTGTATGTCTGTGTGTTTGTGTGTGTGTGTGCGTGTGTGTGTGTGTGTGTGTGTGTGTATTTCCTTCGGCTGGAGAGCTAATGCAGTGGCTAAGCTGTTTGCCTTGCTGTGGCTGATCCTAGTCTGATCCTTGGCTGAGCACTGCCAGGAGAGATCCCTGAGCACAGAGCCAGGAGTGATCCCTCGCACAGCTGGGTGTGACTCAAAAACCAAAAAGAAAACAAAAGAAGAGTCTGAAGGGTGTGCTCCCCAGGTCCCAGTGAATGCTGGCTGCCGGGTGGGGACAGTGTCCATTGTTAAGAGCAGAGCCAGCTGGCATCACCTCGAGCTGTGGGTTGCCAGACACGCTGCTCCAGCATCTCCGTGATACCCTGAGCGCCGGGCTCATGGGGTGGCAGGAAGGTGGCAATATGCTTCATTTCTGCCCACGCCCAGGTCAGTGATGACTCACACCACTGCAGCTTGCTGCGCCTTCCAGCCCATTGTTTTAATTCATTCATTATTCATTCATTCATTATATTCATCAAATATTCACGCAGTGCCCCCTAAGTGTTCTAGGGAGCTTAGAATACTGGTGGGAATAGATGAAGAAGGGGGGAAGCAGATGGTAAACAAGGCTACTCGGGGAGGTAAGTGCGGCTTGGAAATGAAGACTAAGTAAGGGAGAGGATGTGGCAAGGAGCCTTTGTCGGTCCAGCAGACACTAAGGACAGAAGGCAGGAAGTAGCTTGGTTGCCCACCTTACCTAAGGTGCATCTACCGCCGCGGATCCACAGCTAATCTCCCTACTTTGCTCTTCTGGGACTTTCTTAACACTGCAGCTCGCCGCTAGAGCAATTGTTTTTAAAGTATGAAAGAGACGGGGCCAAGGAAGTGGCTCAGCTGAGACTAGTTACCTCCTTTAGCCAATGCCCTGGGTTCGATTCCCAGCACTGCCCCCCCTCCCCTAAAAAAGAAGTGCTTTTTAATTTTCAATGTGAATGAGATTCTCTCCTCCACCTTTCCAGAGCTTCCAAGGAGAGTAACAGGAGGAAAAGCTCAAGTGCTCACAAGAGCAGCCAGGCCATGCCTGCCCCGTCTCCCTTCCTTCCTCTCTGATCTTATCTCCTGCTCCTTTTCTGCTTATGATTCTGTTCAGGCCTCAGTCCCCATCTGCTGCTGTCCAGACATGTCAAACAACTCAACTCTTGTTCAGATATTGCCTGCTTGTCCCTCACATCAGGTCTTGGCTCACTCAAAGATTGGCCAGCTGACTCAGAGTACTCCGCATGTCTGTGTGTGTCTGCTTGCATGCTTGGGCACAGTGAGCCACTCACATGTGGGAATTGGGGAACCCCCTGACATTCGGAGAAGCTAAGTGGTACCCTTGTAAGTAGACCTTTTTAAAGTATAGATGAAGTGCCATTTAATTTTATAATATTATAGAGGTTTTAGGTGTACAGAATAATAATTCAACATCTTATAGGCTTACCTTATGGTCACCTTCAAAAGTTCCGTTTCTAAGGGGCTAGAGAGGGTAGGACATTCGCCTTGTACATGGCCAACCTGGGTTTGATCCCTGATATTCCATTTGGTCCCCTGAGCACTGCCAGGAGTAATTCCTGAGTGCTCCCTGAGCATTTCTAGGTGTGGCTAAAAAAAAAGAAAGTTCAGTTTCCATCCCTTGGCCTTACCCTGGATCCACCTTCCCTTTTAGAAGCCACAATTTTACTTTTTGAGTCCAAGAGTTTGTTTTGCTCTCTTGTTTCTTTATCTTCACCTGTGAGTGAAAGCATGTGGTATTTGTTCTTATGACTTGTTTTACTTCCCTCTTGGAGAGCCCGGCAAGCTACCGAGAGTATCCTGCCCTCGCGGCAGAGCCTGGCAAGCTACCCGTGGTGTATTCGATATGCCAAAAACAGTAACAACAAGTCTCACGATGGAGACGTTACTGGTGCCCGCTCGAGAAAATTGATGAGCAACGGGATGACAGTGACACAGTGTTTTACTTAGCATTAATGCCCTCCAGACCCATCCATGTTGTTGCAAATGGAAATATGTCCTGCTTTTTGTTGAGTGGTATTCCATTTCCTGAAGACATCCCATATCTTCTTTGCCCATTCTTACAGAGTAAGTGGACATTTAGGTTGTTTTCAAATGTTTGTCATTGAGAAAGAGTAAGTGGACATTTAGGTTGTTTTCAAATGTTTGTCATTGAGAAAGTGTGTTACACTAAACACAAAAATACCTAATCTATTTTCATTACTTGTTCAGTTGTTTGGATTAATGGCCAGAACTAAAATAGTTAGAGCATATAGTACACCTAGTCTTAACTTTTGGAAGCTCTGTATTATTTCTCATAGTTGTTGCACCAGTTCACATGCCTACGTAGAGTGTTTGGGTTCCCTTGCCACCCCTTCTGGTACCTTATCCTTTTGTTGTAAGCTGTTCTCCCAGGCGTGAGCTGAAATCTAATGGTTTCGACTTATGTTTTCTTCATAATGAGAGACGGTGAACATCCTCTGATGTGTCTGTTGGCCCATCTGTACGTCTTCAGACAATGTTTGGGCCATCACCCAGGATAGCTCTCTCAGTCCTGCTCTGCTCATTTTTGCACCCAGCATGGCACACACCTTTGCAGGCGCCCTTCTCTCACCATCCAAGCAAACTTTAACGTCTGCAGCAGCGTTTCCTGCCCTCCACCTGGCTTGATATTTCCCCAGAGCACTCATGCCCATCTAATACACTATGGAATCTACACTCTGGGTCCTGCCGTTGTCTCCCGTTGAATACCCGTTGCAGGAAGGCAGGACGTTGCCTGCCTTGTTTACAGCAACCACCTAGCACCTAGGACAGAGCTTGGCATAGGGTAAGCCCTCAACAGTATGTCACGAGCAAATGAAAAACAGAAAACTGTGTGGATTTTTTTTTTCCCTCCCTCACATGTGGTGAGGACAGAACAAAGCAGCCCGTGGGAGGTAAGCAGTTGCTCAACGAACAGGGTCAGAGCAGCCAAAACCTTTGTGGGTTGCCAAAAATAGCTTTGAGAAACATGTTTCTTACATCTCCTGATCTCCTGCCACCCCCTCCCTCCCACGCCACAGAGTTGCCACGTTACACACATCTTTACCTTTCACAGCTCACTCTCCAGTCCCTACAATGGCTACTTGCCTTTCCCTTTTCTGTCCATTCCGTTGAAAAGGAAATTCCGAGTCTTCTGTTTTGTGCAGGTGCCTCCACCCTAGAGTTTAGCACAGTTGCAGTTGTTTCTTCTTGTGTAATATTCATGTGGTGTCTGTGTTCTTCCTTCGACTGAAAAGTCGGGTCTTGTTCACTCGGTATCCCCAGTGTCCCAGAGCTTAGCAAATATCTGAGTAAATGACCTGTCACTCTTCAGGGTGCCAATGGCCCTAGACTAGACTTGACTTCCTGGGGGCCTTGAATCACCACAGAGCTCCCCCAGGCCCCCCCCCCACCCTCCCAGCCGAGGGCCTGAATCTGCTTCCTCCTAGCCGCCCTCCAGGTCGGAAGCAGACAATGCAAGCAGGTCTCGGCCTGCCCGGAACCCCGCTTCTGACACTGTACCGTGAATGTTCCTTTTGCAGGAGCCCCTGGAGAAGGCCCGACTGCTTGCGCTAGTGGGGGACCAGCTCATCCAAAGCCACCATTACGCCGTGGACACCATCAGGCCCAGATGTGCAGAGCTCAGGCACCTCTGCGATGACTTCATCAACGAGAACAAGAGAAAAGAGGAGATGTTAGGGAAGTCCTTGGAGCTGCACAGGCAGCTGGACAAGGTGAGCAAAACACAGCCACAGTGTCTACATCATTTTCCTGTAAGCCCTTCCAGGCCCCACTGGGTGAGCCTACCGTCGCAGAGAAGATACGGTGCTCCATGAGAAAGTGCCTGGGATGCGTTAGACACGCTGCAGATTCTAGATCACAGGAGAAGCGAAGGTCTAGGTCATAGGCGCAGGAGGTCCAACGTGCCCAGACACTTATAAGGTTGTCCACCACACAGCCCTTCAGAATGGACTAAAGGTCACTTTTCTCTGTGTGGCCCTAGTTTTGGTCTGGCCTTGGGGACCTTTCTTGGTTCCCTTTCAGACAGACAGACAGACAGACAGACAGACAGAGACCCTGCCACTATATTTGCAAAGCATTTCCCTCCACTGAAGTCAGATGGTGAATCCCGGCGCCGTGGCTAAAGGCATAATGACCCTCCTACACCCCTACCGTTTGTTGAATGTTTATTATGTTCCTGCCACAAGCCCCAAGACAGCCCCTGGAGAAGGTGCTAATGGTGGCATATCCCAGAGGCAGAAACTCCTGGGTAGCACAGTCAGGCGAACAGGTCCTTGAACTCCTGATGGTTGCAGGTCCCCTGATGTGCTCAGAGCGCAGAGACACAGCCCCAGCCCGGCTGTGGTGACACCCAGCATTCAGTACTGTAGTCAGGTGTCAAGATCATTCAAGTCCAGATGGCGCGTGGATAACAGCGAGAAACCGTGGGGTGAGTGACTGATTGCTCAGGACCCCACAGGGAAAGTGGAATAGACGCCCACCGGGAGGCCAGGAAGGCCGACTCCAGACCCCAGGAGCGGCAGCAGCAGCCTCGGCTGCACTGCAGCAGTGATGTCTGGGGCACGTGTCCAATTGGCCGGGGTTGTGACTCCTGGAACCTTCCCTGTGAGCTGTTCCCAGCTAGCACCTGGCTCCCGGCCATAAGTCAGCATGCTCCTTCCACACAGCTGTTTTTGTGTGATGCTCGAGGCCACCCATCTGGGCTGTTTCTAAACCTTATCCCGCTGCCAAAGGGAGCCTCACCTCTGTGAACTCCAGCTGTTCCAGAAGCAAGAGGCTCCGACGGCCGCTGTGAGCCCCGTTCTGTGTGCTGGACACCCACCCCGCCAGCTGCAGCTTCTCTCCCTCCTCTTGCATGCCACAGAGACTGGCCTCGCGAGTGCCTGTGTGACCGGGCGTTGTGCGGGGGTGGGTGGCGGGGAAGGAGCGTACGTGTCTGTTTGTCTCCGAGAGCAGAGAGCGCTTGTGACTGTGGGAGATGCCGCTAAATGGTTTCTGCAGATCTAGGCGTTGTGTTTAAAGGGAAAGTTTCTGCAGTGTATATAAGACATGATTCCTGGACTGGAGCGATCGCTCAGCAGGCAGGGCGCTGCCTTGCATGTGGTTGATTCGGTTTAATCCCCAGCACTGCATATGATCTCCCAAGCCCCGCCGGGACCGATTCCTGAGCACTGCGCCAGAAGCAAGTCCTGGAAACCATGGGTGTGGCCAGAAAAAAAAATAAAATAAACATAATTCCTTAGTATTTTGGAAATCCAGAATTTTAGGAAGGAGGGAGAAAAGTTGCACCTACATCTCATTCTCTTCCAGGTGATAACTGTTAAATTTTAAATACCTGTGTTTTATTGGTATAGAAGTAGGACACGTTCCTTACAGTTTAGGGAAAATATTGGTTTTTGTGCCACGGCCAGTGATGCTCAGGGTTTACTCCTGGCTCTGTGCTCAAGGTTCACTCCTCAAGGGACCTTATGGGATGCCAGAGATTGAACCCAGGTCATTTGCATGCAAGTGCCTTCCCACTGTCCTATCTATCTCTCTGACCCCAAATTTAGGGGAAAAATTAAGACAAAAAGTGTAAATGGAAATAAAGATCCCATTTCATTGTGTCTGTATCAACCACGTCTTTATCCAGTCATCTGTTGGACTGTTTCCAAAATCTTGGCTGCAACAATAGTGTTGCAGTGAATATAGGTGCAAGAGTATCTTTTCACATTAGTGCCTTTGTGTGCTTGGGATAGATACGTGGGAGTGGAATTGCTGGATTATTTGATCTATTTCCCTCAATGTGAGAGTCACACCCAGTGGGTGGGGGCTGGACATGTGGCGCCAGGATCAGACCTAGGTCTCCAGTGTGCCGGCCGTCACCCCTGGCCCTGGGAGTCCTATTTTGAAATTTGTTAGGAATCTCCATCCTGTTTTCCCAAGAGACTGAACCAGTTTCCATTCCCACCCTCAGTGGGTGAGGATCCTTCCTCCCCTCCTCCCCACCAGCCCTGGTGAGGATGTTTCTGGGAGGCCTTGTGATGTGGGCTGGTGGTCCAGGGCTCAGCCTGACTGTGCTCGAACACCATCGAGGCCACCCTGAGGATGCTAGGAAGGACTGTAGGGGACACATGAGGTTGGGGATCCACCTTGGGGCTTTTTGCACGTTGTAGTATATGCTCCACCACCTGAACCACACTTGCGGGTCTGAGGATAGTTTTGGCTAACTGGGTATTTCTTTGAGAACTGAGCAGCCGGATGAGAGGCTTGAGCCCATCTGCCCATAGTGTAGTACAGTGGTTAGGCCTCTGAAGTGTTCTGTGCTGTGACAGTTCTTAGTTGCCGTGAAATTCTTGTCAACCCTGTCTGAGCTCAGACCTCCTGGGGAGTGTGGTTGAACTCACAGCACAGGGAGACTCACTTTAAAAATATTCTTATTTGAGACCCTCTGCTCGTAAAGACTGTGATCCAAGAGGTCTTCTAACCCATTTTGGCACCCAGAGCGGCTTCCTATAGAAATGCATTTAGACTGTGAGCTGTACTACGGCTATGTGCTGCCCGGGGAGGGATTTTTCCCTCTCCATCCTGTTTTTCTGCTCGGAAAATGGCGGCGGCTGCATCATCCATGTGGTGAGAGCCACCCCCTTAGACTTCCACCCAGAGTTAGGAACTTTGCAATGTTGTGGCTCAGAGGCGATCATGGGAAGGGAGCATTACCGGCATGCCCTCGGCCCAGATAAGATCCGGAGCTGCTGATCTCGAAACAGACCCTCTGCTCATAAAGACTGTGATCCAAGAGGTCTTCTAACCCATTTTGGCACCCAGAGCGGCTTCTTACAGAAATACATCTAGACTGTGAACTGAACTAAAATATCAGAAATCCAAAACCTGAAGAATATAACCATATTCTATGAACCATAGAATCTTCATTCTCAGCAATGAAAAGAAATTATTAAATGATGCCTTTTCAGCAGGCCTGATTGTTGGGGAAAAATTCCAAACAATAATAATGAGTTCTCTATTGAAATATTGAATGTATCCAAAGTATAGAGAGAATAAAGTGAAGATCATTAGCTACTTAGGTGGGGGCTAGGTGGGAGGGGGGTATATTGGGGTTCTTGGTCGTGGAACATGTGCACTGGTGAAGGGATGGGGGTTCAATCATTGTATGACTGAGACTTAAACCTGAAAGCTTTGTAATTTTTTCACAGTGATTCAATATAATAAAATAAATTAAATATAATAATAATAATAATAATAGAACCAATTTATCTAAGGAGAAGGGATTGACATAAGGTTGTAAGGTAGGGAGGTCTAATATAAAGATATGCTTTGTAACTATATCTCATGATGATTCAACAAAAATAATAATGTGTTTATGGCTGTTCTTTCAGCAGTAAAACCCAAGGCCTCATGCATGTGAGGCAGGTGCTTCACCACTGAGACTAATCCCATGCTTTGTTCAGGATTTTAATTTATGTCCTCGTGTGTTAAATTTCTTTCTACTTTTATTTCATATGCTCCTGCACTATTTTAGTAAAACGTACTGAAATGTAATACCCCCTCTTCTATTATTAAAAAATTCTTATTTAATTAACTGTGATTTACAAAATTACAAATAGTTAAGCTTCAGGCATATAATATTCCATCAGTAACCCCAGCACCAGGGTCTACTTCCCCCCACCAGTGTTCCCCTGTTCCCTCCCCACCTAGCACAACACATCAAAGAAAGGCTTGCTTTCCAGGATCTGGAAGTACTCGTAAAAATCAACTTAAAAATTTCAGAAAGTGGGGAGAGGAAAGGAACAGGCACTCCTCAGAGAAAGACAGATGGCCAGTAGGCACGTGAGAATAGGCTCAGCATCACTGATCATTAGAGAACTCCAAATCAGGACAACAACGAGATACCATCTCACTCCAGTGAGAATGGCAAATATCAAAAATAATAGGAACAATCTGTGTTGGCAGAGATGTGGTGAAAAAGAAACTGCTGAATGTTGCTGGTTCACTTTAAAAAAAACAATTAATTAATTTTGTATAAGACATTGTGATTTACAAAGTTATTCAGATAGATTATTTCAGGCATACAATGTTCAAACACCAACCCCACCACTAGTTTCCCCTCCCCTCCATCAATGTCCCCAGGTTCTCTCCCACCCCCCAGTCTGTCTCCTTGGCAGGCATTTAACAAATTTATTTCATATTGTTTGCTCCAACACAATTTAAAGAGACAGTGAATGGAATTATCAGAAAATCAATAAGAGTCAATTTCATGATGGTCGATTGCTATATGCTTTTAACCTATATAAATAAAGAAATTAAAATCATTTAACATAGTATAATAAAAGCCTGTTCTCATTTACATAAGTACATTTTCAACTTTGGCATCTAAAATATGTTGCGTTAAATTTTATTTTGTTCTTGGATCTTATTGTGACAATTATCATGTATTGTTATAAATGATCACTGTATCACTGTCATCCATTGCTCATCGATTTGCTCGAGCGGGCACCAGTAATGTCTTCATTGTGAGACTTGTTGTTACTGTTTTTGGCATATCGAATATGCCATGGGGAGCTTGCCAGGCTCTGCCGTGGGGGCGAGATACTCTTGGTAGCTTGCCGGACTCTCTGAGAGGGGCGGAGGAATTGAACCCGGGTTGTCATCATGCAAGGTGAACACCCTACGTGCTGTGCTATTGCTCCAGCAAAAAATCTGTGCTGTGGCTGAGAGATCTTACAGTAGGTAGGGTGCTTGCCTTGTACACCTCCAACCTGAGCTCAGACCCTGGCATACCATATGATCCCTCGAGCACTGTTAGGAGTAATTCCTGAGTGCAGAGATAGGAATAACACTTGAGCATTGCCAGGTGACAGACCTCTTCTCCCCGCAAAACAAAACAAAACAAAACAAAAATTGTGCTAATATATTTTAGAGTTTACATGAAATAGCTAAAACCTGCAGGTGTAAAAGTTAGTAATGCAACACTCTTTCTTTCCAAAGGTTAGCCAGTGGTGTGAAGCGGGAATCTACCTCTTGGCTTCCCAAGCTGTAGACAAGTGCCAGTCTCGAGAGGGGGTTGACGTTGCTTTGAATGACATTGAGATCTTCCTGGATGCCTCCAAGGATTACCAGCTTCCCAACCCCAGGGACTTCTACAACCAGTTTGAGCTGATGCTCAACACTGACACGAAGGTAAAGTTTCTGAGTGATTCTGATCCTGGGCAGAGAACTGACTTGGCAAGACTTTGCCTTTGGCCGAAGGCAGTTCAGGTAGGATGCACCAAGCAGATCACCAGTGCTGGGGCCCTCGGGTGACCTCTTAGCCTCCTCCCAGTCTGTACTTCCCAGTGAACTGATTCTACCAAAGCTAACTCAAATGCTGCCCCTGACCATTCACTTCCAAATTCTGTAATTCTGCTGAGTGCTGAGGACATGCATCGAGCTCGAATAGATGTGGAACTTACATTGACATTAGGTGGCTGTCCTCAGGGCAGCCCCTCGGTCCTGGCTCAGGCCCCTACGTGCTTCTCCTGACACATGACAGTCAAGCTTCCCTCTTGTGCTGCTGTTTTCATGTTCTCCCTTGTTCATGCTCACCACCCAATGCAGAGCCTGAGACAGTGTCACAGCAAATAGCCAAATTCGGTTCTTCAGATAGTTACCGGGTCCCTTGGTCCTGCTTTATTTGGGGACTAGTAGAGTGCAGGTAAGTCACAGTTCCTGTCCTCAAGAGATGGGGTTTGGTGAAGAGGAACATGGCCAAGTAAATGTTCTTTGGGGATAAGAACGGAGAGACAGGACGGGACCGTGGGACCCCCACAGGGGAGCCTGGCGGGCCCATGGGAGAAGAGATGCTTTCACTGCATCTGCAGGATTTCCTTCTTTGAAGGGAGACATGTAGAAGGAGGAAATGGTGCTGGAGCAGCTGACAGGGCAGAAGCAGAGGGAAGTGTGTCAGGCAGGAGTGTGAGGGGTGGGGACTGGCAGAAAGAAAGACCACAGAGGAGTCAAGTCTGAAAAGCCCGAGTAGACAGTCCGGCAGGCTCAGTGTGCTTCCGCATGCAGGAGGCCTGGGCTCCATCCGGGCACCACATGGAGAACGTTCAGGAGTAGCTCTGCGCATTGCTGGGTGTGGCCCCCAAACCAAATAATGAACAGAAGTCTGAGACAACCACGACTTCAGTATAAGAGATGTGCACTTTGCCCCGGTACAGTGGGGCGCCCTTGCCAGAACAGGGAAGTTAGATGATGGGGCAGTGTTTGAGGAAGAGGTAGGAAGACTGGATTTGCGAAGAGTAGAGTGGGGATCGCTGTTGTTTATCTTGTACAAACTCTCCCCTCATCGGATTTTAGGATGTTGGGGTCTTTTCTGAGAACCTCACCATTTCCAGCTTCACCGGAGGATCTAGGAAAGTGATGGAGGCTGGGCGGTGGAGGGGGGAGGACTGATTCCCGCATACACTCGCTGTGTTTTCTCACTGGGACCCAGATCCGTATGTCAGCCGGGGCGAGTGCAGCCAGATTTTGGTGTCTGGCAGCCAGTATGCCCCGTGTCTCTATCCCTCACGCCCATCAAGGGAGCAACAGAGCAGGTAGGCATGACTGCCAGATCTCATCACCACCCCTCCCCGCCCCCGAATACAAGCTGAGCTGTCCTTACCCCCAGCAGAAAGGGAATTTGGCTTCTTTGGGGCCTTGGCCTTGGCTGTGTTCTCAGAACATCTAGAGCACAGTTTACCTCAATCTCTCAGGCCAGAAGCACATTCTCTGAAGAGAACTTTTTAAAACAATCACTGAGCTTAGTTGAGACCAGGGGTTAACAGGCTACAAGTCTACAAGGGCCATAGCTACCTGTAATTGATTTTTGTTGTTTTGAGGAGATGGGGCACAGCAGGTGGTGCTCAGGGATTATTCTTGGCAGTGCTCATATGGAGTGTTAAGGATCGAACCCAGGTTGGCCATGTACAAGGTAGGTGCTCAGCCTGCTGCACTAACTCTCTGGCCCCAAGTTTTATGTGTGGGGGAGCTGGGGGGAACACACCGGACAGTGCTCAAGGTACACTCCTGGTTCTGTGGTCGGGGATGACTCATGACGGGCTTGGTGGACTGTATGAGGTGCCGGGGATCAAACCCAGTTCAGCCACTTGCAAGGCCTCTGTACTAGATCCAGCATTTTCACCAGTTTTAATAAATACAGTCATGCTTTCATTATATATTACCCATTATCTGTGACGGCTCTTATGATATAATGGTGGGGCCCAGTACTTTTGAAAAAGAACAGCTGCTCTCCAAAGCCAGGAATATTTGGTATTTGTCAGTTGTCAAAAAAGTTTGCCAAGCTTTGGCCTTGGCCAACCCTGGCCCCTGGAAACATTGCATAAGCCACGGATATCATTTTAGATGCTTAAGTCGCTGAGTTTAAAAATGCAAAAACAAGTGAAATCCATCTGAATCATGCTTCAGAGAGCCTGTCTAAAAATAGTATTTTAACATATATTCGATACTAGAACTCAAGAGCTTTTTGCGTTCTTCGTTCGTAGGTGCCCTCAGAATCCCACCTGAGCTTTATGTTGCCGGCACAGCCTGGTAGCTGCACGTGGCTGGTGGTTATGGTGTGGGCAAGGAGGATTTGCCTCCAGACCCTCCAGAAAGTGAGCCAGCCCCAGATCTGGTACATCTGGGGATCAGCCTGGACGAGGCTTGCAGGCTAGAGGGGGTCAGTGTTCCACAGCCAGCCCTGAACCCTGCTTCAGGGCTCTTTGCACTTTCCTTCAGAAGCTGCGCCTGCATGATACATGACTTATTCCGGGTGCAGAACGGCAACTTCCCTGGGTATGTGTGCTGAGCCTGCACCGCGTTTCACCACATAATGATCACAGAGTTTATGTCAATTTCCCTCCCCAAAGCAGGATGTTCCCATCATGTGAAGGTTTTTTTTTTTTTGAGAGCCCATACTTAGCAGTGCTCAGGGGCCACTGCTTTCAAGATCAGGGATTAAACTCAAGCCTCCCTCATTCAAAGCATGTGCTCCAGCCCATGAGCCAGCTCTCTGGCCCCCGTTATATAAGACTTGGTGTGTACATCTAAATGCTGGGGATTGGACCCAGGGCATCATACCTGCTAAGCAAGCACTTTATCAGAAGTTTTATCTCCAGCTCTAAAATTTTTTTTTTAAAAAAGTTTTGATAGATGACAATAGAGCGGGGAGGACACTTACCTTGCACACAGCTGACCTAGGTTTGATCCCTGGCATCCCATATGATCTGCCAAGACTCAGCAGGAAAGTTCTCTGAGCACAAGAGCTAAGAGTAACTCCTGAGCCCACTGGGTGTGACCGTCCCCCCCATCCACCCAAAATAAGCAGTTGTGCTGATATTAATTTAAAGCACAGTGTGGCAATCGTGCTGTGAAATATGGTAGTTTGAAGTTAGGTACCCTCAAATCATCCTGCATGATGTACAATGACTCCGTTCTTCTAGAAGACCAAGTTCCTTCTTTGATGGTTATAACTCTCCAGTTGTATCAGCATGACAAAGAAAAGGCTACGCCACTTCCCCTGACCCACCAGAACTAGAAGGTAGTTGCTAGAAGCAAGGGCTGGAAGAAACAATATTCAGCTGAATCCAAGCCTTGGTGAGAGTCAAGACTTCCTGCTCTTTCATGTTTCCCGGATTGCCTTAGAGTGTAGAGTCAGATACGGGAACATCTGGTCGTTCATCTTTCCCCTGCTCGTTCTCAGTTTACTTGGTTACGTCTTACAGATAAAAAGGGTTCATCCAGAATACATGTAAATGTATATCTTTATTACAGCTGTTCCAAAGTCCTCCAGACCTACCCTCAGAATTCAGCTTACCCAGATCACTTAAGCTCTTTGTTCCAATAATGCCTTTATCTGGAGGTACTTTGCTCATTTTGAAAATCTTCTGTTTAGGGAATTAACCTAATAGTGGCCGGTGGCCATTCTTTTCTACTATTAGGAAATATGTCCCAGTGAATACATGTCCACTCAAGATATAGTTACCAAGAAGTCCTGGAAGGGTGCCCGGTCTGAAACTACAGGCTCACAGAGGACAGAAGCCCCCAAAGGTCTCTTGAGGGACGTAGAAACACAATTCTGGGGCATGAGTTGCATAGGGGTGCCCTGAGGAGGGAGAAGAAGGGAGAACAAAAGCACAAAAGCATCATATCTTCCAGCTCAGTGCTATGATCTGCCCATTATTTGCTTTCTCCACCCCACCCCTCACCGTGTGATCACAGTCGTGCTAGTATTTATGCTTTTGATACAGTTACTGCTGCACCTTCAACAACACCCAAGTGCCAAAGACCCCTCACCACTCACATCTAGTTAGTCTTTCTTCCTGCGCCTACACCCCCTCTCCTCCAGCTTGGTAAGCTCAGATTTGCAGTTAACGTCCAGGGGTTTGTAGTCATTCAGTCATGTCTAGTCAATGGTGTATGATGCAGCTCAAAGAAAAGAGGAAATCTTGCCTTTTGCTACTGTGTGTGTGGTGCAAGAGGTGGCCCTGGTGGAAAAAACAAGCTAGAGAAAGAAGGACAAAGGTCGAATGGTCTCACACATGTGATTTGCTTCTTCGTTCTTGCAGGTCAAAGCCCAGAAAGTCCTGCAGAAGCTGACAGATGTGCAGGAAATATTTCACAAGCGGCAGATGAGTCTGATGAAACTGGCGGCCAGACAGACTCGCCCAGTGCAGCCCGTGGCCCCCCATCCTGAGTCCTCACCCAAATGGGTATCACCAAAAAACACCCAGCCCTCCACATTGGGTAGGTCATTAGTAAAGGAAGGTTTGTGGCTTTCTAGTTCATCAGTCAAACCCATGAGGGTTGAAATAGTGGTTGTTTGTCCTTCGCAGAATCTTGACATGGCATTTGCATCTGCTGTAAGGAATGGAATAATATAGTCATGAGACATTTGTACAGTTAGAGACAATTGAAAGCCCAGATTCAAATCTAACAGTCTACTTAGTAGAAGAATAATGCAACTGCACAAATAACTTTAGCACAAAATAGACTTTATTGATTTTTTTCTTAAGCTCACAAATTTCTGATTGTGGTGGAGTGGGAAAGTTGGATTTTGTACCTTTTGGGGGGTGGGTTGTTTGACCACACCCAGCAGTGCTCAGGGATTACTCTTGACTTTATTAAGGAATCAGTCCTGGTGGTGCTTAGGGAAACATGTGCTGTGCTGGGGGCCCACCCAGGGTTGACCACACACAGAGCAAGGTCCTTCCTCCTTATACTGTCTCCGTAAATCTTATTTGTTTGGGGGCCATACTTGGAGCTGCTTGGGAGTTGCTCGTGCCTCTGCACTTACGAATCACTCCTCGAAGGCTTTGGAGAACATATTGGATACTGGGGAATCAAACCCAGGTCAGCCATGTGCATGGAAAATTACCTACCTGTTGTACTATCACTCCAACCCCCCATTGTTCATCAATTTGCTCAAGCTCGCACCAGTAACATCTCCAGTGTGAGACTTGTTGTTACTGTTTTTGGCGATAGCACAGCGGGTAGGGCATTTGCCTTGCATGCGGCCGACCTGGGTTCGATTCCTTAGTCCCTCTTGGAGAGCCTGGCAAGCTAGCGAGAGTATCCCATCCGCATGGCAGAGCCTGGCAAGCTGCCCGTGGCATGTTTGATATGCCAAAAACAGTAACAAGTCTCACAATGGAGACGTTACTGGTGCCCGCTCAAGCAAATCGATGAACAACAGGGTGACAGTGCTACAGTGCTACTTTGGACATAGCACATTTTTTCCCTTTAAGATAAAAAAATAATAGACGGTTCTGGAGACTTTGCTCAGAGGCAGAGTGCAAGCCTCACATGTTTAAATTCCTGGGTTTGGTTCACAGTACTACTCCAGAACAATTAAAATTTAAAAAAAAAATTTTTTTTTTTTTACAGGATTTAAGGTGCTTGCCATGCATGCAGCTAACCTTGGGTTTGATCCTAAGCATTATATCTGGTCTCCCAGCACCACTAGGTGTGGTCCAGAAAACAAATTTAAGAACAGTTTAGTCCACACAAAAATCCCATGTCTTAATTACAATGGGTTATTCATATGGGACCAGGTAATTTAAGTCTTAAAAGCTTTTTCTTTGTCAAGTTTGTTTTTGCTGTTTTAGGTCCTTTTCATTGTCATATACATTTTAAAAATTTCCTTTCAACTATGCTGGGATTATGATTGAGATTGCACTGATATAAATATTATTTGAGGGGAGAATTGTTAACTTACCAGTATTGAATCTTCCACTTTATAAACATTATCGTAATATGAGGTTCAGACCTGGGCTTTCGTTCTTGGAGAGATTTTAAATAATCATTTCAATTTCCTTACTTGTGATCAGTCTGTTCATGCTTTCTATTTCCTCGTTAATCAGTCTTGGGAGATTGTTTTTTATTTATCTATTCTTCCTTCCCTACCTTCATTTGGGTCAGTAATTAATTTAGTGTTGTTTTAATTCTTCTATTGGCTTGTAGCATACCTCTTTGCTTCATATTTTTCTAGATAATTCCCCATGGGGGTTATCATAGCATCCTTAATTTATCACAATCAACATTGAAAAGATAAATGACACTTTATTAAAAGTATAGGAAACTTTCGTTGATATAGTTCTATGCCTCCCACTCTTCTCTGTACTTTGTTATTGTAAATATTATATCTACCTATGTTAGCACTCCGATATTATACTGCAATTTTTAAGTTATTTATGTTTGATGGGAGGTGGAGGAACCCCTCCTCCTGGGCTACTTCTGACTGTGGTCAGGAGTGACCTTTCACAGTGCTCTGGGGAGTGCTGGGGATTGAATCAGGGTCCGCCGCAGCAACTATATAAGGAGGAATAGCCTTACCCACTGTGCTGTCTCTCTGGACTATAATTTTTACTTTTAATAATTATGTATCTTTTAAATAATTTAAGAGAAAGGAAGAAAAATATTTTTTTATTTTTTATTTTATTAGTTTATTTTTAATTAGAGAGTCAACGTGGGGGTACAGTTACAGATTTATACATTTTTGTGCTCATGTTTCCCCCATACAAAGTTCAATAACCCATCCCTTCACCAGTGCCCATTCTCCACCACCACTAAACCCAACATTCCTCCCACCCTCCCCAGTCCCGTCTCCCCTGACCCCACACTGCCACTATGGCAGGGTAGGAAGAAAAATATTTACTCATTTTTAAAGCTTTTTAAAATGTTTATTCTTTCCTATAGATCTTAGTTACCATATTATATCATTTCTCTTCATACTAGAGGACTTTTAGTTTTATTTCATTTTGGGGGGGGGGGTGGGGGACATACCTGACTGTGCTCAGTATTTACTCCTAGTTTTACACTCATAGGTTGCTCCGGGGTGGGCGAGCTGGGGTGACTCCAGGAACCACATGGGGTGTCAGGGATTGAGCCAGGGTTGGCCTTGTGTATGGCCTACCCCCTGGGCTATCTCTTTGGCCCCCTTGATTAAAGAATTTTCTGTTATGCAGATATGTTACCAAATTCAATTTTTATCAAAAAAATTACGAGCTCCTTTGGAAATTTTCCATTGCAATTTGGAGGGCCCTGTCTGCCGTCATATATTCCATCTTTTAGAAATAAGTCTTGGTAACAGTAAATTTCCTCCCAGAATGTTTCCATTTTCTCCCTTCTAACTAGACCTCTCTCTGTCTTTCACACACTCACACACATATACACGTTCAACACAAACATACATCTGCATCCACACTCAGACACACACAGACACTGAGATATGGAGACAGTTGCTGGATGACTGGTTCAGGACGTGGTTCTCCTGACGTCTCATACAAAGCTCTTCCCCCAAATTAAAAGAGGTTCACTTTTGTTACTTTGACATTCTCCTTATTTTAACACATTGAGGCTGGCACTGTAAATTGTTTCTCACCATCTGGCAGCTTCATTAACAGTGTTCTGCCTTGTCGGATGGCCCCGAACTAAAGTGTATTATGAAATTTTGGCAACAAAAACCATTTCTGTTGGTACAGCCTGTCTCATGCTTGCATCCAAATGTGAACCATTGGAAGGACCCTCCATCTGGTGTGTGACTTCCAAGTGTGAAGCACCAGTGGTGCACATGTAAAAGAACAGGTCTTCATCGCAAGTAAATAAAGCACGAACGATCTGTTGTTCACTGGCTTTTAATGACACGCTTTTCAAGCTAAAAACCGACTCCCGTAAGGTAAATAATCTCAATCAGGCCTGAACAAGTTTCACTGACCTTGGTCACACAACTCTGTCATTTTGCAAAAACAATTGTGCCTTTTTCTTTTGGAGAGTGACCACTGAGTGCAGGTTTGCATACACTGGAGTTTCTAACACATTTGCCTGATTCCTTAGTGATTGAATCTCTGCCAAGATAAACGATCGTATTTTCACAGTGAAAGGGCCATGGGCAAAGAGCTTAGAGATGGGAGTTAGACTCTCAGCCCTGACTCTTTTGGGAGCTTGGGGTACAGGTTTAACTTCATAAAGAAGTTCATAAAGAATCTGACAAAATTCTTTCTCACTCTGATAGCCTAAATGTGCCAAGGACTTGCCATGATCTTTGGAACTTATTGAAATCTCATAAAACTAGGCTTTCTTGTCATTTTACTGTCAAAGTCTCTCAGGCACAGCTTTCTCTGAAAATGGGTATCTCATTCATGGATAAGCAAGACGTGAGCACTGGCACGATGGCACCCACTTCCCTGATTTAATTCTGCGGCTGTCTTAAAGGGCAAGTGCTTCTCAGTCAAGAGGGTCATTCATTACAGTTCAGGTTTTTCTGGCTCCCGGTTACTAATCCCAGAGTCACATCACTCATAGGAACCCTACAGAGAGTGAAGACCCCAAAGTATTGTTTGTTATTAGATAGTAGCTTCAGGGTTCATGTCACCTGGGCAAACTGTGCTTCACTACATATTGGAGCAAAACATTTGTTATGTTTGGAGGATGGGACCTTCAAGGCAGTTCTCAGGGCTGGCATCATTCACAGTGTCTGAGCTGAAGAGTTCAATGTGGCTGTGATGCATACGACTAGTGGTGCCAAGGGCCGTTGGGGACTCCCAGGGCCATATCTCACGTGCTCGAGAACATTCCTGGTTTCAGTTGACTGAAGTAATATAGGAGCCATCTAGTACTAGGGGTCAGTCTTGGGGACTTATACATACTAGGCATGTACTCCAACCCTTTGAGCCTTCTTCCCACTCCTCAACATAACGTATTTATGAAAATAACTGTAGCAGAGAAATCCTGCCAACCTCCATCAGATCTACTACAGATCTATTGGATCTAGAAATGCTCAAATTCTATCTTGGGTTCATGATCACATGTGTGAGTTTCCTAACTGTCTATGTACAGGTGATGATGGTGACAAATAAGAATTGGAAATACCACTTACTTATTTATGTTGTACCATCATCTCCGGTAAAACCGAGTTAGAAAACCTCAAGGCTTCAGCAGAGCTTCTCCTCACCAAGTACCAGTCTTACTACCAAATGCTGTGAGGCTCCAAAAAGGATATATCCCAGGTGTTCAGGATCTGGGGGGTTAGCAGAAGTGGGAGATAGAGGAACTGAGAATAGCAGCTCATTGGCACACTGATGTCAGCTGGCCCGAGACAGAGACAGGGAGAGAGTGAGAGAGTGAGAGACAGAGAGAGAGAGACAGAGAGAGAGACAGAGGCAGAGACAGAGAGACAGAGGCAGGGAGGGAGAGAGAGCATATGAGTAGGGGCCATCCCAAAGAACAGTAAGAAAATATATCAGGTAGTTGTGTTTGAGTAATGTTAGTATCTTTTCAACATTGAACAGCACAAATGACCTTTATTTTTAAAATCTCGATGTATTATGGTACCTGGACATGAATCTGACCCTTTAATTTAAAAACAACATCTAGTGTTTAAATACTTATCTTAGTATAAATGATAAGTGCTAAAGCACCAGTGAATGAAACCGTTCATAGCTTTGACTATTCAAGGAAGACCTTCCGAATAAAGTGACATTGTATCTGGGTCTTTAAAATGGGGTTGGTTGTGGGGCTGGAGAGATGATACAGTGGGTAGAGCACTTGCTTTGCACAGGCCCAACCAAGGTTCAACCCCTAGCACCCCTTATGGTCCCCTAAGCGCTGCCAGGAGCGATCCCTGAGCACAGAGCCAGGAGTAATCCCTGAGCACCACTAGGTATGGTCCCAGTGAAAAGAAATAAAGGGAAATAGTGGAAACTGCTATTGCTAACACATTACGTTACTGATTTGAGGGATTGTGGTCCTGCGTGTGATGCTGAGTGTAACTTTGACTCTTTGCACCAAATGTCAGCTGGCCAGGGGTTATGCTTGTTTTCTGCATCTCTCTGTCACCTCCATTTTCATCTACCTCCTTGGAGGCCATGGCACCAGCTCCACTGAGCTTTGCTAATCAGCACCACCAATGTGATTCAGCAGCTTGCCCCAGTCAGGCTAAGGATGTTGAATTATTGATAAGCTGAAGAGCTGAATTAGTGACTGATTTTCCTTGTCCCTCTAGCTTCTCTTCAGAAAACATCTGAGGGATCTTATTTGGAGCCAGGTTTGGACTCTCTGGAAAAGGAAGGTGATGTGACTAAAGTTGAAGTCAAGGTAAGATCCCTGTTCTTACTGCCAGAAATTCATGGCATGAGACTGTTGCCTTTACTAACAATATATCAATAAATTATGTTTCCCTACTTTATACCAATCATCCCCGCCAAGAGTGTAACCCTAAAGGCATGTGCAAACTAGGACTACCAACAGCTCATAATTGTTGATTATTGAGGGAAAAGTCACTTTAAGCATTCTTAACTAACTTTATATTAAAAAGTGATAGGATAGTGTGTGACTCATATAGGAAAAACAGCATAAGAATTGCAAAGACAGACAAGACCCTGAGCGCACGAATGGCTCCTCTGTTCCTAAAAGATGATGATCCCAGAGGCCCACTAACTACTTTCAGCACCCAGAGGCTTCTTGCAGAAGTGCCTCTAGACTGTGAACTGAGCTACGGCCCCATGCCGCCCCGGGAGAGGAAAGGTTTTTCTCTCTCGGCATTTCCTTTCAGTGGCGGCGTGGCAACTGCCATCTTATAGAGCCCATTAACCGGAGGTATGAGCTTGCAGTGATGCGACTTCTGGCAGAAATTTCTCTGGACTTAATTACTAAAATACCAGAAATCGAAACCTCATATGCTCTTCATTCTCAGCAATGCAAAACAAATTACCAAATGATGCCTTTTCGGCAGGTCTGGTTGTTGGGGGAAAATTCCAAATAGTAATAGTGAGTTTTCTATTGAAATATTGAATGTAATCAAAGTAAAGAGAGATAAAGTGAAAATCATCAGCCACACAAGCAGGGGGTGGGTGGGATGGGAGGTATACTGGGGTTCTTGGTAGTGGAACATGTGCACTGGTGAAGGGATGGGTGTTTGATCATTGTATGAGGAGACTTAAACCTGAAAGCTTTGTAACTTTTCTCATGGTGGTTAAGAAAAAAAAAAGAAGAATTGCAAAGAGCTACAGACACACTCACAAAGAATACTTATATGTACATTATATATATATATATGTACACACATATATAAAATTATACACTAGTTGAACTCTCATAAGATATTAACATTGGAGGTGCTTAGGGGAAGAGCAGGCAAGAATTCCCACTATCGTTCTTTGCAACTTCTTGTGAATCTATAATTATTTCAAAATATAGATGATAAAAGAAAGAGAATCAAAGTTTAGAATAAGGCAGACCCAGATCTAAGCAATGTACCCTCTCTGATGGCCTCTCATCTGGAAAAAAAAAATGTGGATAACAAGAGTTATCTTGTAAAACTATTTTGAGCATCAAGTATAAATTTTCAACTTGCCAAGTGCTATAAGGAATTGAAATAAGACCAAATAAAATGAATTGTGATTATTATATTGTTGTAAAACCTCTCCAGAACTCCCTTGCTCTGCCTAATTTAAAAATTAAACTTTGAGCAGACCAAATAGTTCCCACACCAGAGGCCTGAAGACCACGTATGTCAGTGAATGTGAGCGGCAGTTTGGATACATCATCCTTTCCTAATGGGTCCAAGTGTAAGATTTTACAGGGAAACACCTCTGACATTTTGAGAGACAAGCAGAAAGCAAGACTTAACATTTTCTTCCTATAGGTAGTAACACTGTGGAAGCGATGGATTCTGGACACTTCTTAGAGAGAATGGACTCTGTTAATTGGTTTATTTAACCGTCCATATTCAGGGCTGGTTAGAATATTGTCCTTGCCAGTTTGAAATTCCTCACATTTGGAGGAATTCCAACACTGTCTTCTAGAATTAGCAAATAGGTTACAATTTCATAAGTCTTGATCAGGCACTTTGGAAAACAGCAATTTTTGAAATGGCAAACAAAGTTAAACTCTAACTTGGCATCCATAAGTCTATTTGATAAGTGAAGTATACATGACTTATATATATCATATTGGTTTAACTGAGCTTCCACCTCATCCTCCTGGCACCTGGGTTTCAGAGGTAATCTGTGAACATTGGGGTGTGTGCGTGAAAGTCATAACCTACCCCTGAACACGTGTCCTCACCCCTAACTCATATTAGGGTAGTTTAAATCTTGATGACTTATTTGGCCAAGCATAGGCTTCATATTTCAGGCCTGGGCATATTATATAAATTCCCCAGGAGCTGTCAATGTGGAGATATTTTTTATGAAAGAATTCAAATGAAGATGGGGGGTTGTTAAAAAGTAGAGCATTTATCTCACATATGTTATGTCCTTCCCTTCCCTGACCGGCAATCAAACCCGGGCTGCAGTAGTGAAAGCGCTGAATCCTAGCCACTAAACCACCAGGGAGCACGTCTCTTGCCTGCTCGCCTGGCTGTCTTCCCCAGGGCTCCTCAGAGGGGGTGGGCTCCAGCTTCCCTCCCCGCCCCGAGCAGAGTTCCCGAGACTGAAAACCTCCAGAGTCTAGCCACAACCATGCTCAAGGCCCCTCTCCACACGTTCAGAGGAGCCTCACACATGAAGGTACCGTCAGAGGAACCCAGGTATGTAGGACCCAGGGCTTTATTTGGACCCAGGATTCCAAGCCTGCTCAGATCAGGACTGGGCCCCTTCCTCCCAGATTTCCCATTTTCCAGTACCTAGGTGGTCACACTCAGGGACTGCCCCTGGCGCCGTGTAATCCCACCAACGGCCAACATCCAGAGACTTAAAACCAAGCTCCTGGAAGTATCTGATAGCCTAGTTCTCCCTCTGGGAGACTATGATGGGTCTCATTCCCCCGATCCTGAAAGAGCCTCCAATGAGGCATCGTTGGGAAGGACAAGTAAAGAGAGGTTGCTAAAATCTCAGGGCTAGGACGAATGGAGACGTTACTGAGACCACTCGAGAAATTCTATAATCAACGGGATGATGATGATGATGATGATGATGATATGGCCTGGGTTTTGGCCCTCCAACATGTCTTTAAAAAAAAACATGGCAGAGAGATAGTACAGCACTTAAGACACTTGCCTTGCACACAATCAACCCCAGTTTGATTCTGGCACCGCATACTGTTTCCACCACGAGTCCCCCCTGAGCACATAGCCAGGAGTACAATCTGAGCATCAAACCAGGTATGGCCCCAAACAAACAAATAGGTACCAAGGATGTTGTCTAACCCCCAGAACTACCATTCTGCCTGCATTTTATGGCTCATGTCCAAGTCTTCTGACAGTGAATCCTTGGGAAACAATTCTGACAGCCTTTTGACCTTAGTTTTGGAACTCAAACATGACCAAAAATGAAATGGAATGCCAACCAGGCAAGACGAGGATTCCGTAACACTGGGATTCGAGCCCTTCCCAACTCTCATAGTAAATTGCTCACAGGGGAAAAAATAGCCGTACACCGAAGCCAGTAATGAACTCTTTCCCAAAAAAGGCATGACCTCTTCTCACTCTTCTTAGACAAGGGTGACCTTTGGAACTTGGCTAGCTGAACTTGACAGTGAGCTGAGGACCAGGGCCGGCTGTGAGCTGGCGGATTTGCAGCCCAGTGCTTGTCCACTGATGTCAGCTGGGAGAGCGGGCCGAAGGAGGATTCGCCGGGGTTATTGGCAGTCGCCGTGCGGCTACTTCCTGTTCTCCTCACCAGCTGGCAGCTGGGACTGTGACTCACAGCGCTGCTCAGATCACAGCCTCCTTGAAAGCTGGCGCGGCTCCAAAGGCCGATGGGAATTCCTTCTTTCTCTAATGGGAAGCCACAGGGTAAAGGAAGAGAGGCTGGCTGTGAGCGCCAGTGAGCAGTAAGTGAGCCTGGGCATCTGTTAAAGTGCTTTCAAGTAACAGAGGCCTCTCAGGCTTCCTCTATAAGACATACCAAAAAAAAAAAAAATGGTAGCAATAACTACACAGCCCAGGCTGGAACTGGAAAGGGAGAGAAAAGTGGAGGGTTGTTCACACGGTCACCTGATTGATAAGGAGATCAATATTGCTTTGCTTATCTGCCAAAACAATGTCCATTCTGCAGCACATGGATTAAGAAGTCTTTAAGGAGTAGACTAGAGACTGAACACGATGGCCACTCAGTGCACCTACTGCAAACTACAACACCCCAAAGGAGAGAGAGAGAACACATTGGAATGCCCCGCTACAGAGGCGGGGTGGGGCGGGGTATGGGATGGGGGGGTGGGAGGGATACTGGGTTCATTCGTGGTGGAGAATGGACACTGGTAGAGGAATGGGCTCTCGAACATTGCATGAGGGAAAAACAAGCACGAAGAGGTGTGAATCTGTAACTGTATTCTCACTGTGACTCACTACAAAAAAATTAAAAAAGAAAAAAGAAAAAGAACTGCATGCTAAAAGTAGGTAAAGGAACAAACATGATAACCTTTCAGTACCTGTATTGCAAACCATGATGCCCAAAAGAGAGAGAGAGAAAGAGAGAGAGAGAGATTAGGAGTAGCAGGAAGGAAACTGGGAGCATTCACGGTGGGAAATGTACACTGGTGGAGCTGGTGGAGGGATGAATGTCAGAACATTGTATGAATAAAACCCTATCATGAAAAAAAAAGAAGTCTTTAAGGATGTTAAAACTGGGACTACATCCATAGTACAGGGGATAAGACCTCTAACGTATCCTTCCTGGTTCAGTTCTAGCACTGTCTATGGTTCCCTGAGCAATGCCGGGGTGGCCACAGTTTAAAGCTGCCATGCTGTGAGTGATGCTGTGATAACCTTCCTGAAGGGATTCACCCTTTTGGGTACCATCTGTTACTCAGGGGAAGAGGTTGATAATCCCAGTTATTGAGAGTCTGGAAATGAAGTCCAGTCCTCATGGAAGATCTGGAGGGATTGGAGACATCACTGGGGGAAGTTGCGGTAGCTGTGATGATACAATAGTCAGGAGAACAAGAACTCGAGTGACACGCTGAGGATGTGACCGAATTGCTCAACGCCCTATTTAAGCTTTCATGGAAGAGATGTTGCTTTGGTGGGTGAGCCAGACAGTGGGTTCTGAGATGGAGTCTACTCCTGGGGAAAAACAGTACATACATTTAGTTTGTAAAGCGGTGGCAGGATTTGAGACTCTTGATCCCAATTTTGAGTGATAGCACAGCGGGTAGGGCATTCGCCTTGCACGAGGCCAATCCGGGTTCAATTCCTCCGCCCCTCTCGGATAGCCTGGCAAGCTACCGAGAGTATCCCGCCCGCACAGCAGAGCCTGGCAAGCTCCCCGTGGTGTATTCGATATGCCAAAAACAGCAACAACAAGTCTCACAATGGAGACGTTACTGGTGCCCGCTCGAGAAAATCGATGAGCAACGGAATGACAGTGACAGTGATCCCAATGTTGAGAGACATTCTAATGTGCATAAGTACATTTCACAAGTGATAGAGAAATCATCTCTCAGAATCCATTGATGTGGCAGATATCAATGCATTCTTTATTTTGGGAAATTCACAGTCACTCACTCTCATCAGCCCCCACCCAGAAGCAGCAATCATCACCCAGGCAAGACCCTCCCTCAACACAAAGATTAGGACTTGCTGAGAGCTCTTGATAATGGCTACCTATTTTTGGCAATGAAACATTTTAAAATTACTGATTTTTAATTTTTTTCTGAAATTATTGCTTTTTTTTAAAAAAAACATAATGAGATTGGGACTGGAGCGATAGTACAGGGGTTTAAGCACTTGCCTTGCATGCAGCCCACCTGAGTTCTATCTCTGGTACCTCATACAATCTCCTGAGCACCTTCAGGAGTGGTCAGGGAACCACTGATGATTGCTGGCCAAAACTGAAAATAGGGAAGGAAGGAGGAAGGGAAGGAGGGAGGACGGTAGGGAGGAAGGGAAAGAGGGAGGTAGGGAGAAAGAGAGGGAGGAAGGAAGGAAGGAAGGAAGCAAGGAAGGAAGGAAGGAAGGAAGGAAGGAAGGAAGGAAGGAAGGAAGGAAGGAAGGATTGTTATATATTTAACAGACAAATGTGCAACGTAGATGTGACTTTTGTGGAGGGGAGAGTAATTGGGGCCACATAAGCCTTGATGGGGTCTATTCCCAGCCCGTGCTTGGAGGTCATTCCAGGTTGTGCTGGGAATAAAACCAGAATCAGATGTATGGAACGTGCTTAAGCCTGTGCTGTCTTTTTAGCCTGATGGCAGAGAGGGCATTTCTAAGATAGAAATATAAGTCAGGTTTGGCTGTGGAGAGCAGGTTAGGTGGCAGGGCTTTGTCACGGGGGGACTTTCGTGCTGAGAGTCTACTGTGGCAGTGCGAAGAGGGAGAGCACAGAGCTCAATGACATTCCTCCGTGACTTCTCCCCAGTGCTTAGAACACACCAGACTGTCACAGACTGTTTGATGAATAAAGATCAAGACAAGGAAGATGAGGAGATTGACCAAGAAGGGGAAGAAAGACATTGATGATACCTTTGAGGCTACCATCTTGGATCCCTGTGGGCCAATTTTTGGATCACTCAGAAAGAATAGTAGAAAATGAGGACTTATGAAGACTGATCCAGTATTTTTGGTTTCATTTACGGGAAACCACAATTCCCACCTGTTGGATATCATTGGTTTGTCCTGCTCCCCTTGCCACAAAGAGCTTAGGTTTATCAGTCACACCCATCAAAGTGCTCCCGAGTCACTCCCATTCCTTTGTTTATCTGTAACCAATTCTACCAGTTTATTTGCTCTTCCCTTAATCAAACTGTTAATTGGTAAGGTCAGAACTTCCTAGGACACTGAATATTATAACATTGCCTTTCTCTCCTCTTTATGCCTTTTGAATAATTTACTTTAAAGCTATGTCTTTTTTGTATAGACACAAGAAGACAATATTATGTTTTTGTAACTTGGGACTTAATTGGCCTCGAATATTATTCCCTACCGGGCATCTGCTTTCTCCACTTAAGCCTCAGTTGCCCTCAGTTCCTAGCACCCCAAAGTAGGGTCCCCGACGTGGGACGGGAAGGATCCAGGGCAAGCGGTGAGTTATGTGCTACCCTGGCATCGAGATGGGCCTGGCCAAAGTGCCTAATTCTTAACTATAAGTTAAGAGCTTGATCATAGACAAATGCTGTCATGATCCAATAGTAATTATGAGACTGGGACCCTGCTAGGGATAGGAAAGACTGTTCTGGCCTGAGCACTGTAGTCTGAGATTGAGATGGCCCCAGGAGAGCAATTCTGTAAGCTTTAATGCATCTCTTATTGTGTCCATACAAAATGATTAATATTATGAATTCTTATATGTTTGCTGGCTGAGGAGAAGAGAAACACATTCATGGGACTCCACCCTTGGGTGGATCCTCCTGCTGAAAAAGAATTAAGTCCTAGGAGAAGCATCCCCTGAGGGAAAAGAACCTTACCCTATTGCTGACCACACCTATGTGTATGCCCCAACCCCCTCATGCTGTGGAGATTTAACTAGGCTGTAAGAGTGGGTTGGAGGCCAGATCCACGGGGCCAGATCCACGGAGCCAGATCCACAGATCGAGAGAGAGACCGAGAGCTGGGAGAGAGGCAGAGAGAGAGAGAGAATGAAGTAGGATGGGGGAGGAAGAAGCAGGAGGAGAATCAGAGGAGAATGGAGAAGGAAGATTGGAATAAACTGCGAGTGAGACCAACCATCTTGGCTCCGTCCGTTCCTTCACCTGCCTCGCCGCCCGCGCACCCTTTCTTTTCTTTTTTATTTTTACACACCCACCCTCTCTTTCTGTTAGCAGGGCTAACTCGACCCAAAACCATAACCCTCCCTTAATCAATGAGTCAATCAACTGACTTTGAGATTATGAAAAAATTATTTGTCAAGTAGCTTAGGGAAAAAATACTGCTCTAAGAAAGTTTCAAACATGTGCTTTTATATCTGGGTTAAGATTTACAGGCATAGATCTGGTATGTGATGGTTGCACTGGCATATATGTGCAAAGTTTAAGATCGTAAGAAATCAAAGAGCCTGAAAAACTCCAGGATCTATCGACAGCATCTTTCCAATGTCTGTGACACACTGACTTCTGTCACAGTTTCCTTATTTGGGAATGGGATGAAAGTTTTCAGTAATAGGCTTTCCACATTACTAGTGCTTTTTCAGGGCGGGGGTGCTCTCTAGTGGTGCTTGGGGGTCTAGGGACCACTTGTTTTGTTGGTTCTCAGCCCACCCTGCAGTACCTGAAGACTCAGTGCTCTGACTCAGGTGCTAGGGGCCACCAGGTCTACACTCAGCATTGCTCAGGGAGCCTCGTAGAGTGCTGAGGGTCTAACTCAGGGTCTCACCGTGCCTGGTATGAGCCCATCCCTTTGAGTTCTCTCTTGGGTCCACGTATTGATTTTTTTCTTCAGCAATATTTATGGGCACAATAATTTATAAAGCTATTCATAATAGATTGTTTCAGGCATAGTTTTCCCAAAAATCTACCACCAATGACCCCTTCCCCCTTTCTTTTTTTTGTGGGGGGGTCACACCCGGCAATGCACAGGGGTTACTCCTGGCTCTGCACTCAGGAATCGCCCCTGGCGGTGCTCAGGGGACCATATGGGATGCTGGGAATCAAACCCGGGTCGGCCGCGTGCAAGGCAAACGCCCTACCCGCCATACTATTGCTCCAGCCCCGCTGTTCATTTCTTTTCAGACTATTTTCCACGTTCTGCTATTTCTTCTTTCACATCTTGGAGCTCCTTGACCTTGAGTTCAACTTCTGCTATTTTGCTGTTCAGAGCTTCTATTGACCTTTTTTTTTTTTTTTTTTTTTTTTGCTTCTTGGGTCACACCCGGCAATGCACAGGGTTTTTTTCTGGCTCTGCACTCAGGAATTACTCCTGACAGTGCTTAGGGGACCATATGAGATGCTGGGATTCGAACCCGGGTTGGCCATGTGCAAGGCAAACGCCCTACCGGCTGTGCTATTGCTCCAGCCCCCATTGACTCTCATGCTTTCGTGTGCTTTGTTGACTACCCGCTGTGGTTTCTTGGAACTCATTGAACATTCTCATCATAGTGTCACTAAAGACACTGTCTGTGGATTTACTAGTGTTGCTTATGTCTTTCGTGATATTATTTTCACTCATTGAGTGTGGTGCGACTCTATGTGTTTTCCCCATTGCTTTCCTCGTGTTCTTGCTGTGCTGGGGGTGAGTCTTCATAGTTTAGCCGCCTGAAAGATGCCGAGGGGTTTAGTTGTAGATTGCTCTCTGCCCGTCTTCACTGAATGACAGGAAGCATAACTGTGAGAAGCATGTAATTTGTTGAGTAGATCTATCAGTCACACGCTTCAGGAGCCATGATGTGGGCCCTTAATTTGGTCCAGTAGGGAGGGTTTGTGTTTCCCATTGAGGAATGGGCCCAGTTATATCAGTTTTATATCAGATAAGCCTCCCCTGGGATAATGGAGCACAAGCAGGAAGTCCAACTATTGATATTTCAAAGAGAACTGAAAACTGGCACATCATCTTGCAATGTGTGCAGCCAGAGAGGGAACAAAGGGGTTAAGACACTTGCCTTGCATCCCCTGTGCTGCATATGGTCCCCTATATATTGCCTGGGGTGGGGGAAAATGTCACTCCTGAGCACAAAACAAGAATAGAGCCTGAGAAGAGTACAGCTGGGTGTGGCCCTAACCTCCCTTCCCACCCCCAATAAAATAAAATTTAAAAAGTGTTGCAGTGTTTGAAATTTTTTAAGAAAACATCAAAGTACTTGAAATAGGGATTCTATTTTCCCACATGCATAGTTTTGAAATAGCATTTCTCAAGTTTCAGTCCAAAACAAATTTAGTTTTTGGTTTGGGGGTTACTCTCAGCAGTGCTCAGGGCCTACTCCTGGCTCTGTGCTTAGAGATTACTCCTTTGGGGCTCAGGGGATCATGTATGATGCTGGCGACCAAACCTGGGCTGGCTGCATGCAAGGCAAGTGCCTTCCCCACTCACTATACTATCGCTCCGGCTCATAAAACCAACAGTAAAAGTAAGAAACTAAACTATTTACTGAAAGTATAGGGTTAAAAACCTCCAGATCTTAGATTAAAAGGGCCCTGTAAACTTTTTGAGAAATGCGAGGTCTGTGTTTAGGACCCTTTGCCTACTTCCTCTACTCACTTCCTGTTTCTACAAAGCCTCACATCCACCCGTGCCTATCTCCTCCAGGATGCTCGGCCCCTCCAAAGGGCTTCAGTTCATAAACTGTCCGCAACTACCCTCTCTTCATTGCTTTTCTTTTTCTTGGAAGCCCCTTCCAATGGAGCTGCTCTGAACTAGAAGTGGGAGCAGAATCTCTGGGACTGTCCTCACAGCAACGCAATACTTGACTTTTTCAAAAGGGAAAAAAGAGATAACCTATTATTCCAGAACATAGAAATGTCTGAAGTAAGGGCCCACATGTGGTGGGGCTGGGAATCAAACCCAGGGCCCCACTAAGAAAATAATTAGATACTTCCTGAGGCTGTCCTCATACGGAGACAGGCAAGGGGTGCTGGCCAGGGTCAATGCGATGGAAAAATAGGGCAGATAAGCCTGCTAGGAATCCACTCCTGGATTCTGGAAGGGGTGACTGTTTTCAAGAGTTTTCTTGCCCTTGCATACAGCGGACCCAGGTTCAGTCCTTGGCACCCTGAGCCAAGGTCCCCTGAGCCCCACCAGGAGTGATCCCTGAGTGTAGAGCCAGAAGTTAAGCCCTGGGTGTGGCCCAAAAATACAAAAAGGAGGGGGAAGGGGGGGGAAATACAAAAAGGAAAATAAATGTTCTCCACAACAAGACCCAACCAAATCTCAAAGTGAGGGTGTGTGTGGAGGGGGAGACACTTATTCTGCTGCCACAGAGAGAAGCCCTTTTATAGGGCTGAAATCTTTCTCCTGGGATATTCTTTAAGACCACCTGAACTTAGGCCGGAGGGCAATCCCTGGAGAGGCTTTCTTGCCTTTACTTTCTCTAGTTTTCAAGTAGTTCTTACCTTGCAACTCTCTTTGTGTATTTTCTCTGGTTTTCATAAATAATTTGTAATGGCAGAAAGCGATTCACTTGGTACAGTGAATGATTACTCTTCACATTCTAAATTGAGTGGGTGATTGAGCCCCTTATCTGCATACCTTTTCTTCTCGTCCTCCTCCTCGTCCTCCTTCTTGTCCTCCTCCTCCTCCTCCTCCTCTTTTGCTCCTTCTCCTCTTCCTTCTCCTTCACTTCTCCTCCTCTTCCTCTTTCTCCTCCACTTCTTCCTCCTCCTCCTTTTCTTTCAGGACCACCTCTGGCAGTGCTCAGTGCTCTGCACTCACAGATCACTCCTAGTAAACTCAGGGGACCATATGGGGTTGCCGGAGATCAAATCCGTATTGGATGCATACAAGGCAAATGCCCTACCAGCAATACTACCGCTCTGGCCCCTTTTCTTTTTTATATTTATATTTTTATTACGAGGGTGTCGAGGTGAGATTTGAGCTACACCTGGCGACACTCAGGGGTGAGTTTTGGACCTGCACTCAGAGATCACTCCCAGCAGTGTTCAGAGAACCATAAGCAGTACCGAGATTGAATTGGGGTCAGCCGCATGCAGAGCAAGTGACTTATCCCCTCTACTATCTCTCCAGCCTTCAGTTGGTTTCCTTTTAAAGCATGAACGGGCTGTTTAAAATAATTAATTCAACCAAGAATTGTTAAAGATTTCATTGACATGATTAGATTTTGTGATTCAGATAGCATTTCGCCTAGCAAACAGCTAGGAGATCCAAAGAGCTGTATAAATGGTTGTTTTTTTTTTGTTTTTTTGCTTTTTGGGTCACACCCGGCGATGCACTGGGGTTATTCCTGGCTCATGCACTCAGGAAGTACTCCTGGCGGTGCTCGGAGGACCATATGGGATGCTGGGAATCAAACCCGGGTCAGCCGCATGCAAGGCATGCAAGCCCTACCCACTATGCTATTGCTCCAGCCCCCCGAGAGCTGTATAAATGTTTTTATGGCCAGAAGGGCTAAGAAAAAGTAGAAGGTTTTAGGGGGTGTCCTTGTTCCCTGACTAGGAAGGAGCGGTCCAAGAAGCAGATTACTTTATTTATGCTGACTGGCAGGTTCCAGACAGACTGGTGGACATATATTCCTGGGAGACAGTGAAAATAGACTATTTTAGGTCTTATTTATTTGTTATGATTATATTTGTTAGTATATTTGTTAACATGGTATTAACACCAGCAACTCCATGAGTATCCATGATTTCTTGTAACACTGAGAAAATTCCCACTTCTGGATATTAGAGGTTTGACTTTGAGTCAGGGTGATGGAAAGGAAACAGGGTCTGATTTCACAAAAAAACAAAAACCTGCTATCACTTCATTTTAAAGAGCACCATTTGGGGCCAGAGAGAAAGTACAGACATTAAAATGTGTACCATGCATCCTGCCAACCCTGGTTTGAATCTCAGCAGCACATATGATCCCCCAAGCACTCCTAGGACTCACTCCTGAACACAGAGCCAGGAATAGTCCCTGAGTACTGAAGGGCTGCTTAAATATATATATATATATATATATCTAAATAAATAAATAAATAAATAAATATTGCTGTATCACCATATCACTGTCATCCATTGTTCATTGATTTGCTCGAGCGGGCACCAATAACATTTTCATTTGTCCCTGTCGCGTGCTAGTGTAGCCCAATGGCGTCTGCTCACTCCAGGAACACGAAGAGCATGTTGTTGTTACTGTTTTTGGCGTATCAAATACATCATAGGTAGCTTGCCATACTCTGCCTAAATAAAATAATTATAAAATAAATAATTTTATAATTCAGTAAGAGTCCCTAACCAAGAAATAAAGTAGCAATTATATGCAGTACATTTTTTGTCTGTTTTTATATCAAACAACCAAAATAATAATAAAAAAAAAAGCAAGCATGTATTTGTTATACTCTCTTCTTCCTGTACCTATCAGGAAGCTTTATCTAAAATTTTTCCTGAAGTGCTCTTGGCTGCAAGTTTATCTTTCATCTCAAAATGGGGATGACTGTACCTATGTTGATATTTTATTTTCTAAGCAAAGACATATTTTCCAGCCTGATCCTCCATCTTTCTGATTTGACACAGAAGGAAATAGATACCCAAGGAATTGAGTGACTTGGTCAACATCCCCCAACTCCTAAGAAATACAGGGTCTGTAGTGTTTACCAGTAGGTACCAATCACCCAATGGCTACTCAAAGATCATTTTGAAGCACACAAATGCCATCTTTACTCTAGCTGCCATGAGTTGAGAACTCTGGATGAGTTTGATGCATTCCCAGTCAAATTCCTGATCAACAACTTTTTGAACATTGGCTCACTACTTTCTTCTTAATGTGGTAACTAAGAACAAATAGCAATTTCCAATTATCTCCTTGTTGGAGATTAGGAACGAAACAAGAGACCAACTGCCAGTTGTCACCGAAGACATTGCACCTCTCAGTATGGAGTCTCGTTAACCTGTCCAGAGGGTTCACGACACGACCTCTCCCTCCATCTCTGTGTGATGGAACTGTCGGAACATCCCAGTGCTCTGATCCTTGTGAACTGCATTCTGGGATCGCCTCTTGGTGGGGGACCTAATCCCTAAACTTAATAAAATACTTTTATCTGTCTTAATACTTAGGTAGGTCCAAGGATTCTGGATTCTCTTCCAGAAATGAGGATGAAAACAAAAAACACAGTTCTTCTTATAAATCATAATGCATGTGATTTATAAGAACATTTATAAAAACATGTGAATGGTTTTTTGTGGTTTGTGTTCAGGTTGTGTGCGCAGAAGTATGAAACCAACTTACTTTCGAAACCTTAGAAAAACATTGGCAAGTTTTTATGAAGACACTTCCCAGAGGCCAGAGAAATAGTACAGGGGTTAAGACACTTGCCTTATGTGCAGCAACCCCATTTTGATCCCCAGCACTGCATATGGTCCCTTGAGTCACACCAGGAGTGATCCCTGAGCACAGAGCCAGGACTAAGCCCTGAACACTGCTGAATGTGGCCCCCAAATCTGATAAAGTAGCCCCCAGATCCGATATGGATCCTTGTCAGTACACCCTCAATGAAACTGGTATATTCCATCAACTGGAATGGCAGAGGACTTTGTCCACCCATCCTAATTCCAGCTGCCCAACATGTCATCCCAGGAACATGATTGACATAATCAGGTCCTTACCAAGAAAAGATGACAAAGACCATGGCTCCAGACCAACACCTTGAGTCAACGTTACAGTTGTTTCTTGCCTTTTTTTTTTTTATGGCTCCAGACCAACACCTTGAGTCAATGTTACAGTTGTCTCTTGCTTTTTTATTTTTTTTGCCACTACTGGCTTCTTAAGAAACAAAGCACTACAGTCCACCAGAATAACAAGAGATCAATAGAGTTGGAAAGAGCACTATTAATTTCCTAAGCAAGAGCAAGTTTTACAGTGAAAAGAAGTTGTGTTAATAACAGTGATTACTCTTTATGAGAACCCTGTATTAAATGTTGATGATCCACAGATAAATAAAGTGAGGACTCAAAGTGGGTATTTTCGCGATAGTAATGTCATGGAGGAAGAACTAGAAAGAGAACTGATGTAACATTAACTGTCATAGTAATTAGTTCAACTTTATATAGAAAATGTGAAGAAAGAGCTTTGGAGTGTGGTGCAAATAATTAGATAGTTCTGAATCCTGGGACTAATACTTAGCTTCTGTGTACTGACTCAGGAAAAATACATTCTAGTCTCCGGTCAAATATGAGTAATAGAATGAACTAAAAATTTAGATTCCTATCAAACTATGATCCTTTTTAAAAACAAAAATATTTTTAACTTGTAGGATTGTTCTGGTGCTTTAGATCTTAATTATACCAAATACTCCTACTTTTGTTCGCTTCCTCTTTTGAAATACCACCTTTGGGAAGACATCTATGAAAAAACATCAAAGATCCGGTTTTCTTTCATCCATGGAACATCTTTGAATGACTGTTCGTGGTTGACATTGTGCATGATGAACTATTTAATCCTGACTGCTTGTTATTCTGGGGAGAAGACTCTGTCCTTGACTTGTCAACCATGAATTGAGCAGCCTGCACTCTCATCTCTTTTGCAAAAAGACATCTCTTGTGGGTCTGGGGAAAGCTCATCCTTCTTCTGGCTCTGACAGAGAACCTTTATGGTGACTCATTCAGTTCTCCTTAACGATACTTTTGCAAGAGGATGCTTTCAAAAGCCCTGTTGTGAGAATGCAAAAGGACTCCTTGAACAGAATCTGTCAGGCCGGAAGAATTCCAATGCTGCAGAATTATCTACTTGTTCTCTCTTAGTCATCGCTTTTATGTGATTCTGAAGCAGAGCCACACCCCCCTGTGGTAGAGAGGACAGGACGCCCCGGGCGATGTTTAAGAAACAGGAAGTGCAGGCAGGGAGGCCCTTGCCATAGGCCAGCCTGCACTAGTGCCCACTCTCTCTGCCTATCCACTGGCCGTGCCCCAGGACAGAGGAGTGGGAGGGACTTGTGACTTGGGGCCTGAGAACTCCAGCCTTAGCTTGGCCTCCTGCTCTTTCTAGCCTTGAGCAGGTATTAATTTCTCCAGACCTTGATTTCTTAGCCCCTCAAAAAGCAGGACAAAAAAGAGATATAATTTATGAGCCCAGCGATTTTCTCTGGTGTGCCTGCAAGTTCCAACAGGGAATCCTTTGTAAATCAGCTAGCAAGGGAGAAGAGTCCCTTGTTAGAGCCTTTGGTTACTAAGCTGGAAGAGGCTCTCCGCTTTTTGATGATGAGTTTTTGATGTTCTTAGAGCTAAAGAGAAAACTGTAACAGATCCACCATGCTGGGAAAAACCCTAAGAAATAGGAAAAAGCAAAGAGCCTTAACTAATATTACTTATCTAATGAGTTAAAAAAAAATGGTCAGAGATAATACAAGAGATCAGCCACTTACCTTGCCTGCAGCCTGTCTTCAGCTTGACCCCAATTCCATTCCTGGCACTACCTATGGTCCCCTGAGCTCAGGGCCAGGAATAGCCCCTGAGCATCACTGGACGTGACCCTAAACTGCCCCTCCCTATTAAAATCAGAAGAAAAAATGGGAAGAAAGATAAAGACAACCCCTCCCCCCCTTAACCCAATCAAATAAACTCTTACTAGTTTCCTTCACTTCAGAACGAAGACATTCTTGTGAGCAGCCATGATGGTGAGAACCTCGTACGGGAGCGGCTTGGTAGCCCTGAAAATCTTTCCCCTAGCAGGTAAGATTGTGAATTCTTTTGTGAAGTCATTTCAGAGCTTTCAGTTCCATCACTCGCCCCCTTTCCAAACGTGATCATCTATCAAAGGCAAATAAGTCATTTCTAGTTGACCCATGAATGGTTCCTAGAGGCACCCACTCTGGGTAGTGCAGGTGTTAATCGGGGTTGGCTTCATTATCATGCAGGGGGAGGTTCATTCATTCCAGCAACAGCCCTGCTTGGTTGAATCTGTGAATGAGAGTGGCAGATAGAGAGGTGGGCCCACCCTACGTTGATCAAGGGCCCATTGCCTTCTTCTCCATCCCAGCCTTTCTTTGTGTGGTTGAGAAGCAAATAACAGGAGCAGAAAATGACAATCAAATTCCCAAGAATACTGTTGTTTTTATTAATGAATTATAAAAACAAAGTAAACCAGCTGATGTGTTAGTTTCAAAACAGCTGGCTCCCCCAAGACTCCCAAAGACACAATCTGAACAATATGTTGTGCTATTTCTGGCCCAGGGGAAGGTGTGTGACACCTTACGTGGTGCATGGGGACACCATGTGACTAAGAACACTTAGATTAAATTGGTAAAGAACAAGTTTCAGAGGTATTTGTTTTTTTGAGCCACACTCCTTGGTACTGTGGGTTACTCCTAGCACAGTGCTCAGGGGTCTCTCCGGGCAGTTCTTGGGTGACCACACCTGGGATGAAACCTGTGGCTTCTACATGTGCTTCAGTCCTTTGAGCTATCTCGATGCAAGGGGTAATTTTTTTAAAAAAAGTTTTAATTAAGAATCCTGATCATCACCTTTCTCCTCATATTCATTTATACCTACACCACTCAACTTATTGATGAACTATGTCTACTTTTTTTCTTTAATCTCTAGGATTGTGTTTAACTTAGCAGGCTTCCAAAAATAATGTTTATATAATGAATGAACAAGCATCTTTATTTTCGCTTTGATTAAAACCAATTATCAGTTTAATTAGACTAGATTTTCTTCATTTTGCTTCAAGGTGTATTCAAGAAAACATGTAGACTCTGTCTTCTGTGCCTGAGTTATAGGAAAGGGCTGTTCAGCGTGCCTGAGTGTGTTTGCGTGAGGTTCTTTGAAAAGTACCCCTTGGTGATGTGTTGTTTTCCTTGAGTGATACCATCTTTCAGAAGACTTCTATGATCAAAACCCACACTTATTTTTATCATTATAATTTTACTTTTATTAGATCTTACAGTTAAAAGGGTTCTTTCAGCTAGTCGATGAATCATATTAAATTTTCAGGCCATTAAACCATGCTTCTAATGAGAAATTCAAAGGGAAAAAGTTATAGCATTTAATCAAAGAAAACTATTTTTATGGTTCTTGCAAAGAATTTTGAGAAAAGGCAAAACTCAGCTAGTATGTTAAGCAGGAGAAAGGAGTTGAATGGTTCTTTTTGTACTACCTAGCTTTGAAAACGTACCAGGACATCACCTGCCTGTGATGTAAACCTAATCTGGATTTCCTTATTCTTGATTTTCTAGATGAGTTCTGATGTGTAACTAACAAAAATTTGTGGAGGCTACAGTTAAAAGGAACAATATGCTTGGCATATAGTAAGCATTCAGATTTTCTTGAATTATAAACACTTAAGTAGTATAGGCAAGATGTTACATCAAATGGTGTTCATCAAAAGTTCTTAAATAATGTGTGTTTACATTTGGGTTATGTACTTGCCAGAAAAACATTGCCTTATAGCGTTTGGAGAAAACAAATTTAGAGCATTCTATGAGGGCTTATACAAATTCCTACCTCCCAAACCTATATATTTAGCTAGGATGAAACACCTGAAATAATTAGTAGGTGGCACGATTATAGAAGTAAATGTATATTTTGTGGGGAGGACAGATGTTTAACAAAGGGAAAAATTAGGGTTGCATTTCCAAGATTTCAGCAAGTAGAGAAAGTGTTTCTGGGAAAGGAAAACAACATATGCAAGATATAGTCATAAATATGAATAGTGGCAGGTAATCCTGACAGTATGAAAAATTAAGCTGCCAAGAAAGGAAGACAACAGAAGACCCTGACCACCAGGTAGAGATGATATTTAATGCTGGAGGAAATAAGTAGCCTTTGAGGCCTGAAGCAAAGAATCATAATAATAAAAGCTGGGATTTGGTTTGATTTAGCAGAATGCAGAATTGCAGGGAAGTGTCATAAAGATACTTAGCATTTCTCTCCTTACTATAGCGGAATACCCCTATATAATAAACATTCCATAGTCATTCTCATTGCAGTGATGCTGTTCAATTAAAGTCCCCAATATCACTGTCATCCCATTGTTCATCGATTTGCTCAAGCGGGCACCAGTAACGTCTCCATTGTGAGACTTGTTGTTACTGTCTTTGGCATATTGAATACGCCACGGGTAGCTTGCCAGGCTCTGCCATGCGGGCGAGATACCCTCGGTAGCTTGCCAGGCTCTCCGAGAGGGGCGGAGGAATCGAAATCTGGTCAGCTTCGTGCAAGGCAAATGCCCTCCCCGCTGTGCCCAAAGTCCCCAATATAAGTCCCCAATATAAGCCAATTAATTTTCCCAAGTAAACATCATTTTAGTCCTAGTTATGAACACCCACCATGTCTTGCAAGCAATGAGTTCTGCTGCAGCCCACTAATTTAAAGCCTCCTAAATTTTAAATAATGTATAGTACAGTACATAGTGTGATTCAAAGAACTGAGCGGGAGTCAGAGGAAAGCAGAGAACATACTGTTTACCTATACTGAACCGTCCAAGCAAAGCAGGCCTACGATATTCCTGACTGAAGAGAGCAGGGCTAAATTGGAATCTACTCGCGGACAACTAGCATCTCAAATAAAAGGCAAATAGGACCTTTTCACATATGGTCTTGAGGCACTGTGGTTATAGGTTTTGACTTTATTCCTTTGGGAAAAATCTATTAGGAGAGAAAAATCCCTCCACTTACTCCAGCACAAATCACATTAACAAACGAAAGTCATTTTAGGACCAGACGGTAGAGGACATAGTAATCTTTTATCCTGGGTGCAGGAGCAGGTCTGATCAGGATTATAGGATTAAGACTGTATATGGCATCTCTGATATTAAACAGAACAAACCGATTATATATAAACAAATGGTGTTCCAGAGGAGAGTTAAAAAAAAAAGCAACCTTTGTTAAAACACATATCTGCCGACAATTAAGTTGTTTATTGGAAATCATAGATTTATTTTTAAAAACTCACTAATTATTTTGCCATATAAGAGCAAAATTCCATAATATAAATAGTTAACATTTTGATATAAAATTAATAATATGGAAAAAAGATGCAAACCAACCAAGAGGTAAAAAACTTTTTTTTTTAAAAGCAATAACACTGTACAACCATCTTCTACACACAAGTGACCATCCAGGCTGATTGTTGATTTTCCCTTTGTTACTGATTGCAAAAAGACAGCCCTGCATTGGAGCACCAAAAAAGTTTTTTCTTTCCCTTTTAAAAGGCTGGAATCCTCCGGATTTATAAATACTCATCTGAGTACAGTAAGTCTAGTGAAGGAAGCTTCTAGCAGCTTCCTTCTGATCGAAGAAAGGAAGTGCTTTCATATTTCCTTCACATTAAACCTGTTCCCTTCTATCCAAAACAAAAAAATGGAAAAGGAACATCATGAAGGAGAGCAGTTTCTCAAATAAATAACTGTTTCACAAAAGTATTGCTGTAAACAAGATCATTTTGGTAGTCGGAGAGACGATGAAGTTTTCAACCAGTGATAAATTTACACAATGACAAATATAGTGAGGCAGCACATGGCACGAGCAATGACTATTAAGAGGTCAACCAATCAGATCAACTATAAACCTGTTTTGTCAAAAGGTGCTTTTGATTTCTATATTATTTTTCATTGGTCAGACAATCTGGAATCTAATGACCATAAAACCCCCAAATCTCCTCTGAAAGTAGCTAACAAACCAGAATGCTGGATGCTATAATTTTGACACTCATTAAAAATTCTAAGTTGTCTGAGTAATCAATGTAAACAAGGTTCAATGTTCAAAATAGAAGAGAAAATGAACAAAAATATCCTGTAAACATGAAAAACTACCTGCAAAGAAGTTATAGGCCTAGGAATTTCATCCAGTTTTATATACTGAGAAATCCTTTTCAGTTTTCTTTGGGGGCGGGAAAAAACCCCAACAAAATATATTTCAGTTACTGTACTCCATGACACATCTTGGATGAATGGTGGTAAGACCAAATTGTACAGCACATGCTTTACACTGTAGGAGATTTTGGGTTTGAACCACAGCACCAAAAAATAATGATAATAATAATTTTTTTAAAAAATGAGACATGCCTTCTAGAAAAAAAGTTTTCTAATTGGTCCAATAATTTTTACTGGCCACTATTTTGGCCTTCATGTCATCTCCCTAACGATTACCTCATTCTTCCTGGGGTGAAGGAAGGTTGTTTGCATCCTGGCCAGTTTGATCCTGTTCGGTGTAAGAAACGTAACCAGTTTTTTGGTTGTTTTGGTTTTTTAGATTTTAGTCATACCTCTTTGAATACAAGAAATATGCAGTTTTACAAATGTCTGGAATCTCATTTTGGTGACTTTTTTCAATCACTTTCATTTGGTTTTCAAGTTTAAAATACTGAAATCTTAGATTTCATCTATGATAGTTGTTTTGTCAAGGTAATAGATTCTTAAAGGACCTCTCGCTTTGATTTGAGGATTAATACTTTCAATTCTAAAAATCCGAAAATGGAACCAAGTCCTGTGATTTATGAGGCTTTGCTGGGTAAGGCTGAGCTAAGGTTAGTAATTGCTGTGATAATTTACATACTAAGGATTTTGTTTTATAAAGTAGGCAGAAAGAGGCTTTGAATGTTCTATCTCTTCTCTTAAAGCCTCCATATTATAGTTTTCTAGACAAACTACATTTAAAAAAATCGTCTTCTAAGTAGACCAATAATGAATATTTAAAAACCAGCTGAAAAATTTATTATATTAAAATCATCCTATAAGAATTAACAATCACTCCTCCCTACAGAGGGACCCTATGGGTAATAAATTATCCATGTTTGGTGTCATTGCATAATATTCTAAAATAAAAATCAATCACCATATAAAGTGCCAGTTAGGGCAGACCTAATGAATTCTCAAATTTCTAATTAAACTTTGAAAAAAATTTTAATGACGTCAACACTAGGTAAAATAACTACAGAGATGGGACAGCAAGTGATTTGGTTGTTTACAATGAAATTGTGTGTGTTTTTTAAAATCTCCTCTGAAGACCAAGAGAATTTTTTTTTTTTAACTTGATTCACAGACTTTCCCCAATGCTGATCCTCACCTGTCCCCAGCACCTTTGTCCAGTGCCCACTAATAAACACAAATGTGTTCCTCTGGTTCTCACATTTTCCTTTCTTTGAAACGTTTGACTCTACCGTCATGCAATTTTCCTCAAAGCAGTTACTGTCTTACCCAGGTATCACTCTTCAAAGGTGTGTGTGGCATTAGGTGAGAACATGAAATTTCCCTTGACTTTGGTTTTTAGAAATCTCTGGAAAATTTATATTTAGATATAAATTTCAGCAAACGCTCCAACAGAGTTACCCGGCCAAGCTTTCAGAATCAAAGAGACATTTAGATAGGCAGGACTTGGACCCCACATGTCTACGGCTTTCACTGTTCATTTCACTAGGGGGGGGTTAGACATTTCATTTCAAGGGGTTTCATTCCATTCTGGCTCAGTGACAGTGGAAACATTTAACATTCAAGTACTGTTACAAAAAGGCGGCGCTGCAGGGGTAAGTATCCACATAGGTCAATCTGCAAAGGAGCGCGATCTTAATTAATCGGCAATAGATTTGACCGTATAAACCTTTCGAAACAGTTTTGACTTTAGGGTCGGTGGCAGCCTTCCAAAGGCTGTGCAGGTCTTGGACGTGTCCATGAGATGTCATCATTTTCTCATAGATGCAGGGGTGATAAGGGGTCTTCCCTTCCCCAGAGAAAAACACGTGGTTCTGGGGTACAATGCCCATTTTATTGGCACAGAGGCCCATGAACACATCGTCAATGTACAGGCTGGAGTTCAGTGTCTGCGATGCCTCGTAGACTCTGGTGGTAACGTCATTGGAGATGACATAGGCCGCGCCGGCCGTGTAGTCGGGGTAGGCGGGCCACTGGTACATTTCGTAGGAAACGTAGTACTTGCTTTTTTTGTTCCGAATGGGTGGCGCTCCCCGGTGAACTCGGCCTATCCAAAAGTCTTGAACGCCTATTTGTTCCAAACTCTGAAGGTATTCGACCAGATTTGGCATGTGAATAAAGATGTCATCATCCGCAGTCATAAAGAATTTGGCGTGTGGACAGTAACTGTTGGCCCAGCTGAACTGCAGGAGTAATTTCACCGTGAGATTGTAAAAAGTATCAGCAAAGTCTTGCTGGATGATATCGTGGTAGATGTGATCTTCCCAAACCAGTTTCGCCTGGAGTTCTTCCCTCGTCTGTGGGTGGGCAGGCGCTCCTAAGGCAAACAGAGTTTTGATGTTGGCGTTGAATTGTTCTTGAATGTACTTCTCATTGCCCCACGTTTTTCTGATGGCTATTCGGCGTTGGTAGTTTTCCGGCGCCGTTTTTACAAAGAGTAAAAGGAGGACGTCTTGCCTCTGACATTTGTCCTCGTGGTTAATCAAGTACGGGTACCGGGGGGCCCCGTCCAGACTGTGCTTGAGTGAGAGAGAGTTATTCACAAAGTCATAGCTATTGATGAGGTATCTGTAAGAATAGGACTTCATGTGATTCATCAGGTCTTTATTCACGGGCCCCCAGAACACCATGACACTCAGGATAAAGCAGGTGGCAGATAACTGAAGAAACTGCCATTTTTTCACTCTTCTGCCACTGAAAAACCTTCTGACATCCATTTGGGTTAGTGTTCATTTATTGAGGGCCAGTATAGAACAGGTGCTGCCTTCTCTGGACCCCTAGAACGGTGCGTGCTGAAGAGCTGTCCATCTTAATCCATGCTGGCCATCAAAATGTCAAAAGGAGCTGCTTCTCTCACCGAGCACTTTCCCTGAATCCCACTTCTCTGGGGCTGCAAAGGAATGGGGCACGCTGTCGATGAGGATCCAACACACAAGGACGTCTCCTCGCTGACCTCATCCTCCACTGCGCTCAGCCACCGCCTCCTGCAGCTACGCCACAGGCTCCATTCGGGGACAGTTACGTGCAGCCTGTCAGGGAGACGACAGAACAAATGCATGAACTCCAAGTTATGAGAAAGAAACAGACTCACTCTGTTTCCTTAAAAAGGAATGCCGAGATGGGAAGTACATGCAGTGCATGCAGTCCAGGACCTGCCTAGTTTGTGTGAGGCCCTGAGCCCCATCCCTGGCACCCCATCTTTCTCCACCCCCAACACGACCCCAGGACACCGGGGGCACCGTGCAGCCAGACTGAGCACTGAGCATCACAGGCATCACATCATGGTCCCAGGTGTGGCCTGGGCCCTCCCCAAGCACTACTAAGGGTAGCCATAATTAAAAATAAATTTCTAATTGGGGAGATAATACAGATAATTTCTAGTTGGGTTCAGGCATAGCATACCTGGGTGTCATTCACAGCACCACACGGTCCCCCCAAGTACCACTGGGTACAGCCCTAGGGACTCTAAGCACACTGGGGTGGGTCAGGTACCCTAGCACAATGGCCCAAGAGCACAGCTGGGAAATATGTATATGTAGCCGGACGGATGCTGAGGGTGGTTGAGCCAGGTAGTACTTAGGAGAGGCACAGAGCTGTTGACTGAAGGATTCCTGGAGAAAGAAAAAAAAAATCACTCTAGATTGTCTCCCTATACAAAATACGGACACCCTTATGTCAGCCTTCAAAGGAAAAACAAAATCTTCTCAAATAGCCATCACACATTATCCTTAAAGTTAAAATTTCTCAAATGTGTCTAATCCATGATTATGTTTGTCTGGGAACAGAGTAAAAATGAAAATCACTAAAATAATGAATACAATGAAAATTTTTTTTTTTTTTTTGCTTTTTGGGTCACACCCGGTGATGCACAGGGGTTACTTCTGGTTCTATACTCAGAAATTACTCCTGGCGGTGCTCAGGGGACCATATGGGGTGCTGGGATTCGAACCCGGGTCGGCCGCGTGCAAGGCAAATGCCCTACCCACTGTACTATCGCTCCAGCCCCTACAATGAAAGTTTACAGATTTTGTTTGGGGCCACACCTGGCAGTGCTCAGGCTTACTCCTGGCTCTGTGCTCAGGGATCACTCCTGGCAGAGCTCAGTAGATCATGTGAGATGCCAGGCGAGCAAGCACCCTCCCCCACTATACTATAGCTCTGACCCCCCATAATGAAACTTCCTCAGAGTAAATACCCATTAAGCTTGCAGACAAGGCAGGAAAAAGAGCACGGTATTTTTCAATCAAAGTTCATAATCAAGGAGCTCAGACATGCTTCTCAGAAGCATGTTTTCGAGGTTGAAAATGTGATCAAGTGGTAGAGCCCAGGCCTTGTTCAAGGCCCTAAGTTAGATTCCCATTACCACATGGTCCCACTGGACGTGACCCCACAATGTACTTTTAAAAACGTATTTCAGAGCCAGAGCAATAGTATAGTGGGTATATGACATACTGCGTACTATATAGTGGGTATACTGCCTTGCCACGGCCAACCCTGGTTCGATCCTCAGCACCATATATGGTTTCCTGAGCACCACCAGGAGTGATCCCTGAGCACAGAGCCAGGAGTAAGCCATGAGCACTGCCAAGTGCCAGCCCCCGTCCCCCTCAAAAAAACCCACAAAAGACATTTTAGGGGCCAGAGCACAGGACAGCCGGTAGGGCACTTGTCACACACACAGCCGACCTGAGTTCGATTCCAGACAGCCCGTTTGGTCCCCCAAGCCCACCAGGAGTGATCCCTCAGCACACAGCCAGGAGGAAGCCTGAGCACCACTGTGTGACCCCCCCTCCTGCCCAAAACAAAAACAAAACCAAAAAGACAGGGATGATGGTCCGTATTTCAGAGTGAGGCCTGCAGCTTAAAGGGCCAGCATGCCTGCCTGGCACATGCAGGTCCAGGTTCAGTCCCAACCCCCCAAGGCCTCCTGAGCACCAGTGGGTAGCACCCAGGTGGTCTTCAGCACCAACTGAAAAGGGCACCTCCTAACCCCCTCCCTCTGAAAAAATTTAAAAAAAAAGATTTTTTTCCTCCCCCCCAATTTTCATTTGGAAATTCAACCAGCACCTCCAACTTAACATGCTCAAAACCCGGTGCAAGAGGACACAGCCACCATCTCTGCAGGCAGGTCCTTCGGACGGTAGCGCTGGGTCAGCCGCTTCGGACAGCTGGACCCGCCCGGGGCCGACATCGTCCAGCACCAAGGTCTTCACGCAGATGAAAAAGCAATGCGTACAGAAATTCAGAGAGAGGAAGCTAGAAGGACGATCACCGGCTCAGTGGGGCACTCAGACAGCATCGCACCTCCAGGCCGGAGTCTCCTCCCCTCCCTGACGCCTGCCGCTTCCACTCCCTGCACCTGTGCCAGCGATCGGGACACCTGCCTTTGCTTCCACGTCCAACCTCCAGCTGGTCCCTCCCGTAGGCTGCTTCCCCTTGACCCTTTCATCCCATCCTCACTTCTCCCCCCACGGACTAGCAGGTACTCCTACTCCCCACCCCCAGCTCTACAGCACCCTCTCGGGAGTCTGCGGGACTTGGCTGCAACTCCGGCCTCGCCTGCAAGCTCACGAGCTCTCGGGGCTCCCCCAGGCCTCCCCATGGCTGAAAGCTGAGCCACGCTTGCTCTTCCGTCCACCCCAGCAGCGCTGCGGGCTGGCAGATCCTTTCCGTAACTAACTCTGTTCCTCCTGTCCCGGTTCCTTCTGGGGAGGCTGGCGTCAGAGCCAGCTGCTCAGCAGAGGCAGTTCTGACCTGTGCTGCCTCTGACGCCAGTGAGACTGATTTCATGGCCTTCCCCAATTTTATTGAATACCTCAGTACAAAGTCACCAATACACATGGTGCAGAGAGCCACGCTGGGCACAGAGCCACGTTCGGCTCAGATACCATCAGCTGCGCGCACTGCCTTGCAGCAGGCGTGGAGCAGACGCCGGGCTGGGCAGCTTTATTACCAACATCCAGTCTTTGGCGTCCAACTTGCTCTCCCATCTCCTAAGATAGCTCCGCACTCTGGCGCTAACTCAAAGGCGGGGCATGTGAAAACTCCAGGAAAATCACTAAGACTTAGTCTTGACTGGGAGCCACGCCTGGCAATCTCCTGGATTACTCCTGGTCTGTGCTCAGGGATCACTTCTGGAAGGGCTTGGGGGAACCATATGTGGTGCAAGGGGTCAAACCCAGGTCACCCACCTGCAAGGTGCACACCTTAGCCACTCTACTATCTCTCTGGCTCTCTGCCCCACAGAGACTTTGCCCGGAGATAACGAGCATAGTAATACCTTGGCCTCTACAGCAGAGGGGCCAAAACTTGTCTGGACTACCTAAGTACATTTTTTTTAAATGTACTCAGTGCCCCTGGAAATCTACTTTCTTAAAGCCAGCACATAGAAAGTCTCACTGAATTGCACCGAGACGTCTACACATTCCCTGGTTCATTCCAGTACTTTCCTCCCCTCCCCTGGTCCTTTGGGAAATACTGCTGCAGAGTATGGATTTGAGAACAGCCAGTACTTCTCAGGAAGCCACGCATGTGAGAGAAAGACAGACGACAGAGACACACAGAGACGAGAGAGACAGAGAGAGAGAGACAGAAAGAGACAGGGAGAGAAGTCTGGTCCACATCTCAACCTGAGATGTGTTCTCTCAGCTGTTTTCCCTTCTCAGAAAACCCCACACTCTCTCTTGAGCACGAGGCACGAGTCTCTCTCTTTCCCCTCAGTGTCTCTCAATCAATTTTTCTAAAGAAAAGTATTTCACTTTACGAGAGTATGAGCAGAGCAGAGAGCACTCCAGAGGGCAGAGGGCAGAGAAAATTCTTGGGGTACCATTTTATGAAATGTTGAGGGTCTTGCCCAGGTATTTGGGGGCTCGTAGTGTAAAAATGCACTTTTATCATGCTTCCCCATCGAAACAGCGAGAAAGGCTGTGGTAAGGGCTGAAGCATCTCAATAATTCCCCCCTGTCATGGCTGGCTGAATGCAGGGAGGGGAAGAAAACAGGAAACATCCATCTCTGTGGGTACCGTCAGCTTAAACTTCATCAGAGGAAGGAGAGCAGGCTCCCTGAGTCTTAACAGGCTCACTTCTGAGGGTCCACCTCTGGGGCCCCGAATCCCTTCTGCTCCCCCAGAACACACACACGAAAGGACTGCCAGTAATAGTGTTTTTTTTAAGGCGGGGTTCCCAAATGTGCTCAGGGGGCCGGGCCCGATGGGCTGGTGCCCAGCCACCCTGGCTAGTGGGTCAATGGGAGGCCCTTGCTGGGCCTGGAGCGTTGCCTGGACCATCCTGTTGGGTGTGGGAGAGAGGGTGTGGAATTCATGGCTGCACACTGATCGGAGGTGGGGGCCAGTGCTGAACCCCACCCCACCCCCACCCCCGGCCATGCATGCCCACCTAGCCCTCATGCCACCTGCCCGGCCCCAGCCACAGAATTCTTGATGGCAGGTTTTAAAGACAGTCCATGGCTTCGAGGACCCTAAGCAGTCTCAATACGGTCTGATGAGCAGGAGCGGAGAGACAGGGCAGTGGGGAAGGCGCTTGCCTCGTATACAGCCCAGGTTCAATCCCTGGCATCCCATACGGTTCCCTGAGCACCACCCGAGTGAATCCTGAGTGCAGAGCCTGGAGTGACCCCTGAGCATCGCCAAGTGTGTCACCCCCACCCCTAAAAACGTCTGACCAGCAGCTTCCCTCCTAACAGACTTAGGGGAAGAAACACAACAGGAGTGTTCCCTTCAGAACCAGAGGCCACACTGCCTTCCCATTCCAGAGCAGCTGAACTCCGGAAGTTACTGCGGGGCTGGCTTTGCACCCATTCACCTCTGATGACAAAGCTGAGCTTCTTGGACACAGCAGCCCACAAGTTTCCATTCACACGTGCGCACTTACTTGACTCAGCCCTGGTGTCTCTCACCAGTCAGTGCATCACTGCTGCTAACACTGCTTCAGTAACCCAGCAGCCAGCCCACAGCGCACACGCACACGCACACACATACCTCTACACACATACACACACACCTCTCCACACACATACCTCTCCACACACACACACACACACACACCCCTCTCCACACACACACACACACCTCTCCACACACACACACCCCTCTTCACACACACACACACACACACCCCTCTCCACACACACACCCACACACCCACCCCTCTACACACACACATACACACACACACACCTCTCCACACACACACACCCCTCTCCAAACACACACACACCTCTCCAAACACACACACACACACCTCTCCACACACACACACACACCTCTCCACACACACACACACACACACCCCTCTACACACACACACCCACACACCCACCCCTCTACACACACACACACACACACATACACACACACGGAGAGACAGAGAAAGAGAGGGAGAGAAAGAGAGACAGAAATAGAGACAGAGAAAGAGCGCTTTCTTTCCCTATATTTCTTTACTCAGAGCCAACAGTTTTCTGGAAACACACACACACACACACACACACACACACAACCTGTACAAAGCCAACAGCTCATACGACACACTTAGCTTGGAGCAGCTTGTGAAGTTCTAGCACAGGCTGTCTCTTCTCAGCCGTCACTTACAGAAATCAGACAATCATGCCCACCTCTGATACCTGATGAGTAGAGGTCCACCACTCCTTCACTGCAAAACACGACATCCTCTTTTACAACAGGACGCCGAAATTTCCTTCAAACAGAACACAGCTGCTAGCAAAATCGTCTAGCAAAATCACCTCCATCAACCTAAGCTCGCGGGCTGCATTGAACGGTCCGGCAGCCCCCTCCACTACTGCGCAGCTGCTGGGGGCCACGTCCAGGCCGCCGAGGTCCGGGTTGTTCCCGGAGCATTTCAAAGCTTCTCAGAGCACATCTTACACTTTCCACAGTCAAAACTCAGGGAACCAGGACCTGGGGAGAAGGTCCACTGGCTTCCCCGGGCAGAGGAGGAAAATGCTGAGCCTTCCAGGAAACAAAGCCATTTCAAGCCTGAACGCTAGCTCAGCAACCGTCCACAACAGAATGCTGTGGGCGCAGCTCCTTTGTGTGCCTGTGGCGCTCACCGTTCAATGATCAACAGGCTGGAAACTCCGGGGCCGCCCGTCTTGGGTCAGACTCTGTGCAATCTCGGGCAGCCCTCCCTGTACTCTGGTGATTTAATCTGGGGAGGCAAGTGTCAGTTGGCTATTATGGGCAGGCAGGGGACGTAGAACCGCCTGGGAAGCTGGAGACACAGTACAGCACGGAGGGTGCTTACCTTGTACCCACCCAGCCCAGATTCTCTCCCCCACCCCTTGTATGGTCCCCTAAGCCCACCCAAGAGTGATTCCTGAGCAGAGCCAGGAGTAAGCCCTGAGCATCACCATGTGTGATGCCCCCACCAAACACACACACACACACACACACAATCTCCGAAACAACAATTGGAGAAAAGTAGGCCAATATTTAGACCAAAACTTGGGTTTTCGTCTCTTCAGATTGGGAAGAGGGTGCAAACACCTGTAGCGTTCTATTTCATAACAGCGGTAGGCAGGAAAATAGAATGGAGAAGCAGAAGGAGGAACATCAGAAAAGAAAATGGACCAACTCACCACGCATCGTTTCCATCTTGTAAGACGAGCCCATCAGAGACTCAGAAAACTATTTCATGGGCCAAAGACACAGCTGAGGAGTCAAGGTACATGCTCAGGTACAGCCCACTCCGGTTCAATCCCTGGCACCATATCCCCCCAACCCGGCCCTGCCACCGGTGTAGGCCTGGACGCCCCTAGGCACAGCCATGAATCAGAGCGCAGCACCCGAGAAGCAGCACAGCTTTGGGTCCCTGCACTGAACCCCTGGCCTGACTGGTCAAGAACTGCCAGGAAGGGCCTCCAGAGGACACTTGGCCCCAACCTAGATACGCTTCTGGCAGGTGCCTGTATAAAGAGCTGTGGTATGTGACGCGCTCAGAAGGTTAGATTACGCGCCTCGCATGCTTACAGGCCAGTTTGATTCCCAACACCACACAGTCCCCGATCATTGCCGACATAGCCCCGGTGGTCCCAGAGAAACTGCCTGGAATGGTTCTCGGAGGCCTCGAAACACCACCAGGTCTGATGAGGACAGCACGGCTGGGTCTGAGCACCCACCCCTCAGGCCTACACAACCAGACCAGGTGGCTGGTCCCAAGCCCCTTTGAGCAATGCTTGGGAGTACCACCGACAATAATTGGCAAAGAGCTGTATTGTCTATACTCCATAGAATACTACACTGCCAGTAGGAAAAGAATAAGATAAAATTGTGCCAAAAAAAATGGACCTTGAAGCGTTACACGTAAGTGAAATATGTGAACGAGACAGAATAAGATGGTTCCACTCACCCGTGGAATATGAATCACTAACCTGAACAAACTGGAAAGAAACAAAACGAACTCTGACACTTGGTGGAACTATGGCAGGTGCCAAAGGGAATGGGGTGGCAGGCGAGGGTACAGGCGTCTGGTAGGTGGCACTGGTACTCAGGCAGTAAGAGTGAATGGTTTTATACAATTCTCACTATACTGTCGCACTGTCATCCTGTTGTTCATCAATTTGCTTGAGCGAGCACCAGCAACGTCTCCATTATGAGACTTGTTGTTACTGTTTTTGGCATACCGAATACGCCACGGGTAGCTTGCCAGGCTCTGCCGTGTGAGCGGGATACTCTCGGTAGCTTGCCGGGCTCTCTTTCTTACACACTAGAAAGGTGCAGAGCTAATGTCCTGAATTTCCATAATGTAAATCATTGATATAAGTCTTAAGGTCTTTGAAAAAAAAAACTACCACTAAGTATCTTTTCATAAAACAGATCTTCAAACTTTTCTAGTGAGGGGTGGGGGGAAACCAACAGTGGACTCCAGGTTTACTTATATTGACTCAGGGTTTTTTTTTTTCCTACTTCTGATGACAACTCATTTCTGGGTTGAGATGACTTCTGTGATCCTGTCAGATGATGTGCAATCAGCTATATAATTTAAAGTTTTAATCAAGTAGTGAGAACTGCACCTGAGTTCAAATTAAATCCACGGTTTTCAGGAATCTTGTGAGTAAATGTGTGTGCCAGGCACAGTAGACTCACGAAATCTCTGACCTGAAAGTATCTAGCTGGGACAAGACTCCTAGAAGCGAATTTCTGTGGACAGGCCTGGGTGTCAAGTACCGGAAGGCAGTCAAGTTCCGCGCTAACTGGGGCAAAACCAACTCCAGGTGCAGTCAGGAGGATCTCAAGGCATGAAATAAGCGACAGGATGGGAGGCCTGGCTGCGCAGGAGTTGGCTGGTTGCAAGGAGCAATCTCAGGCAAGAGCAGAAAAATCTGCAATATGGCAAATGCTTGCGATACCGGGAGTAGATCTGAAAGCGGGGAGGCAGCGAGTGCTGGGGACAGCGGGAAGTTAGCAGTCTCTGGTTTTATTTTATTTTTTTATGATAACACCCTGGTCCAGATGGATTCTGTTTCTACAAACGGATTGAGCTGGTGCTGGGGCAGGATGGAGGCAGCATGCATGTAGGATGAGGTGAGGAGGGTGGTGAGGTGGGGCAGGGCGAGGTGTGGAGGGTATCTGGTGGTGGGAGCTGGGAGGGAAGGGAGGGGCGGTAAGTGAAACAGTCCTTCTAAACAAAAAAAAAATAAATAAAATGGGGGGGGGCACACCTGGAAGTGCTTAGAGCTTACTCTTGGCTGTGCACTCAGGGATCACTCCTGGCTGGGCTCAGGGGACCACCTAGGTTGCTGGGCATCAAACCCAGGGCAGCTGCATGCAAAGCAAATGCATTACCTGCTGTACTCTCGTCCAGTCACCAACACAAAAGGCTTTGACCGGAAACAACCTTACTGAGTGTCTGGGCCAGGGAGTGAAGAAAGGAGTGAAATCTAGGTTCAGGATTACTGACCGTGGGACCGCCCAGTGTCAGAACATACCTCGTGGGCAGGGCACAGATCTGCATGTGGAAATCCCAGGTTCAAACCCCCCCACACACACATACACACACACGCACACAGAGCTGGGAATTGCCCCTGGGCGCTGCCTGCGTCAGAGAAAACTCTCTTTGCTTAAGACTGTGGGACTGGATCTGAAATTTGAATTTACAGCCCACATGCAAAGTGTGAAAGATGGAATCGTCCTCCTCACCTCCACACAGATCCCCGCCAAGCCCTCTAAGTGCCAGTGGCGGGGTCTACAGGGGCGAGGGGAAAGGGGGCACAGAAGTTTTCACAGAAATATATCTAGAACTTCCCAAGTTCTTTTAGTGAATCATAGGTGTGTCTGTTTCTGTGTGGAAGTTTCGGTATTGGGCCAAAGGAATGGTTCCAAGGGCTGGGTACAGGCTGTGGATGCAGGAGCCCTGGGTTCCAGCCCCACTACGGGGAGTGATCCCCCAATACTCAGTCGGAAGGAGCCCCAACACCAGTGGGTGTGGCAGCAAAACAAGCCCCCAAGAAAGCTGCCTCAGTACTTTGTACCTTTGACTTTTCTGCTTTCATTATGTAAAGTCCCACATGAGAAAAGTTTGGGTTCCTGTCCAGCCTTCTCTCAAAAAGAGAGTATTTCTCTTCTTGTCTTTGTTCTTTTTTTTTTTTTCCAGTCACATCCTGTGGTGCTCCAGGCTTACTCCTGGCTCTGTGCTCAGGAGATCATATGAGATATTGGGGATTGAACTAGGGCTGGCCGTGTGTCAGGCAAGCACCTTACCCCCGTACTACCACTCTGGCCCCTCTTTCCTTGTCTTTATAATGCATTTTGTCCTAGGTGATTTTCCTGGCTTGTTTCATCATCTAATCTCAGTGACAAGGGCTAGTTGGGCAAATTCTCAGGAACTAGATTGCCATGTTAAAGAGAAATCAGGAATAATAAAATCCTCAATACGATTTAAAAAAAAAACAACGATGGTTTTTGATAGTCACAGGCTTTTCTTAGTAAACCAGTTGGCGTAACTGGTGCTGAGAAACACACAGATTACTGTGTAGGATTAATTGCCCACTCTCTTCGGGTGAGAACGTGGGGCGCAATCTGAAATCTGAATTTACAGCCCACATCCAACGTGTGAAAGATGAAATGTTCTCCCAATCGGTTATGTTATACTTTCATTAAAACCTCAGTGTTTGTTCTGACATATGTGTCTGTTCCCATTCTGTTAAAAATGGAAAAATTCCACCCCACCGCTCTGCTCAGTTTATCTGGAGGCGGAGACTGGTGAGGTAATTTAGCTGGAGTGATGGGCGAAAATAAGAATGCATGGGCAATTGTTCTCCCTCCCTAAGGAACACGTTACCGAGGTAGCTCTTGGTTCAGTCTTCAGGCCAAAGACTTTAAATTCAAACCAGGCTGACTGTGGGAGAGGGGGCGGGGCGGGTTCTAATACCTGCAGTGCGACTCTCTCGACCTGAATGCGCCTCTAGAAATGAAGTTCTGTGTTCCTTTCATACGCTACACATGGTGTGGGTTTCTGTTTGCTGCTTATGGGCAAAATAAAGACAAGGAAATGGCAAAGGGACTGACAAGTAAAGGCAGGCCCTAAGTCAAGAGCGGAGCTAGGGAAGCCCGTGGCCTAGTACCACGAAGGATGCTTATCCTTTATAGAGGCATCGAACTAAAAATTCCTGGGAACCAGCTTCATTCTGCTAAACCGGGAACCAACAAAAAACTGAACTGCGGGGCTGAAGCAATAGCACAGCGGGTAGGGTGTTTGCCTTGCACACGGCCAACCCGGGTTCGATTCCCAGCATCGCATAGGGTCCCCTGAGCACCGCCAGGAGTAATTCCTGAGTGCAGAGCCAGGAGTAACCCCTGTGCATTGTCGGGTGTGACCCAAAAAGAAAAAAAAAACTGAACTTTTTGCCTCCCTGGACAGGCGTCAGGGAGGACGAACACTTGTGTTTCCAGCCCGGGCCTCTGTCATTCCTCCCAGCACAGGGGCGTCCAGGGCTGCTTGTTTGTTTCCACAGTTTTGTGTCAGCTCGGTGCTCGCCGAGTTAGGAACCACCTTCTCCTTCTGCCTGCCCAGGGCAGCTGCCAGCACAGGTGTATTAGCTGCACTCTGCTCTGTGCTGACGCGGAACCCAGAGAGGGGCTCCGTGAGCCTCCAGCGACCCCCGAAGAGAGAAATGATCTCACGGGAAAGTGAGGCACCAGGCTTGGGGTTAACCACGTGTCCCCCACACATCCCAAACCCTTAAGCTCGAGAGAGCGGCTGTCCTCCGTGGCAGCGGGTCCTCCGGGAGTCCCCCAGGACGGGAAGACAGGGGGTCAGGTCCAGCAGACCCTGAGGAGCGAGGCAAGAGTCTGCACGGTGGTTTTGTGCCCCTCGGCACCCCATCCGGGCTGGCTCTCTCAGTTTTTTCTGTACAAGTCTCTTTTCCTCACCTTCTGCCTGGGGTGCTCTCCTCCCTTTCTGGCTCCTCACAGCACCAGCGAGGCATTTCCCAAAGTGGGGAGCACTAGAAAGGCAGAAGGGCAGACAATAACCTCAGGTGCCAATGGGGGAGGGGTGCTTTTTGTTGTTCACTTGCAGAAGGTTGCTGTGAGTGATTTCCGGGGGTTGCTGCTAAGTGATTGTCTCTTCTGGAGAGCGAGTGCTTGGCTAAATGAGTTTGGAAACCTCTGTGCTAGATAATGGGTAAAAGGAACCTCTGAGCCTTTCTCCCTGTCTTTCCTTTCCCGGGAAGATTGGGGGCCAATATCCAAAGTGACAGAGGAAGGGTTTTTTTAAAAAAAGAGGACGTGATAGATTCAATTTGTGCTGCCTTGTGGTCTCTCTCCCACTACCAGCAGGTCTGGGCAATATAGTCCCTCACCCCACTAGGTGTGGACCCCAAATCAGAGTAAGTCAATTCATAAGAGGTGAGGAGGAGGGAAGGAGAGGAGAGAGGAGAGCAGAGAGTACATATCTTAAAATGGTTATTTTTTTGTTTTGCTTCTTGTTTTGGGGGCCCACACCCGGGGTGCACAGGGGCTGACTTCTGGCTCTGGCCTCAGGGATCACTTCTGGTGGTACTTGGGGGACCCTGCGGGATGCCAGGGATTGAACCCAGGTTGGCTGCGTATAGCAAGTGCACCTGCTGTATCATCATTCCGGCCCAGGGATGTTATTTTTGGGTTTTTGGTTTTGTTTTTTTGCCATATGTGGTGATGCTCAGGGCTTACTCCTGGCTCTGTGCTCAGGAATCATTTATGGGAAGGGGGGTCTCAGGGAACCATATGGAATGCTAGAAATTGAATCCAGGTTGGCTGACTGCAAGACAAGCATGCTACTTGCTGTACTATTGCTTTGGCCCTGGCTTAGGGTGTTTTAAGCAAGCTTGCAATGATTAAGTACTGTTGGATAAATGAAAGAGAACTGAGATTAAATGATGATTGAGGGGCCGGAGCAATAGTACAGTGGGTAGGGCGTTTGCTTTGCACGCGTCCGACCTGAGTTCGATTCCTGGCATCCTATATGGTCCCCCAAGCACCACCAGGAGTAATTCCTGAGTGCAGAGCCAGGAGTAATCTCTGAGCATCGCTGGGTATGACCCAAAAAGCACACTGTAGCACTATCGTCCCGTTGTTCATCCATTTGCTCAAGCAGGCACCAGTAGCATCTCCACTGTGAGACTTGTTACTGTTTTTGGCATATCGAGTACACCACAGGTAGCTTGCCAGGCTCTGCTGTGCGGGCGGGATACTTGCCAGGTAGCTTGCCAGGCTTTCCGAGAGAGATGGAGGAATCAAACCCAGATCTATTTATTAAATTCCTACCCCAATATTATGCTGGGCAACTCTGAAATTAGACAAGGGTGTTTATTTCATTAGTCAAATATTAACTCATCCCCTGAAGTGAAGTAAGCAGGGGGCTGGTTGCTGGGAAGCTGTCAGAGATGTTTCTGCTGTAGATTCCCAACAAGCATAAGGAAACGTTCTGGAATCCACCTTTGAAATCAGGAAAGTGGAAAAGACAGCATGAGAATGCAGAGGAGAGCAGACTTATGTCTCAGCTCACACCAGTCTGCGTTCACTGGTCACTTGCACTTCTCACCTTTCTCTTGACACTTCCTGTATTTTTACCATGATAGTCTAGTCAATAGATAGCTGGATAGTCTCTGGGGCTCTTTTCATTTCAAAATGACAAGCTGTACTCTGAACATTCCTTGACTCAAGAGTCTGTTGGTGGGTGAGTTTTTCAAAACACTGATCTGATTGCTGAGGACCATGTCATACATCCCAGATATGGCTGAGATGGAGGCCCAAAGTATCATTCCTCGAGGACTGAACATGGCCGTCATTATCCTTGGCAGGAAAGGACAGGATTCCCCTAAGCTCTTACAAGTACACCTCAATGAAGATAACAAAGTCCCTACATTATAAAGTCCCACAAATTATGAAGGAAACCTGGCTGAATCAACATTCTGTCTTTCTTTGCATTCATCCCTCACAGCACTCCAACAGAAAGTTGAAGATAGCAATGTAGGAAAGGGGTGAAGGATAGAGCACAAAATCTGAGGACTGTGTAACATCGCTTTAAACTTCAACTTTGGGAGGCCGAAAGGAAAGACAATACACAATACACTTGCCTTGCATATGGCCAACCTGGGTTCAATCCCCAGCACCCCAGAGCAGCGCCCCAAGTGATCCCTGAGTGCACAGCCAGAAATAAGCCCTGAACGGAGTCAGGTGTGCCCCCCCCAACAAACAAAAATTTTAAACTTGGACTGTAATGATTTGTTGCCTACAGACTTGGTAAGACATCCTTTCAGTGGAAACTGTCTCCTAGAGTAAAATTCTTCACTCTGATCTGAAAGGAAAAATATTAAAAATAAATTATAGGTAAAAGCCAACCTCTAAATTTACAGCGTTAAGTTCTAAGTTCCTTTTGTTCTAAGTTCCTACCCAAGGGCCAGGGAACCAGTCCAGTGGCCAGGGCACTTCTTGACCCAGAATCAACCCTCAACTCCCCGTATGGTCCTGGGCCTACCAGGAGTGATGCCTGAGCACAGAATCAGAAGTAAGCTCTAAGCATCAATGGGTGTGGCCCCCCAGAAACAAAAAAGTTTCTAGCCCATCTGGTCAGTTTCCCAAATTTAACTATAAACACTGTACACCTCTCTATGTACAGGATTAAAAAAGCATCCTAGATTTGTGCTGTTCTGGCTAAATATTTGCTGGCATATGGGAGAACTCTTGTAATAATTTGCTATTTCATGATCTCTGAAAAAAATCACTTCTATTATGCATCTTTTCCTAAGATCATTCTAACAATGGAATAAAATAATATCTACACAAGTATCCCCCCAATGGCAAAAGATGACATACATTGGAAAGCTTAGCTTAATCTAACCAAGCATATACAAAATTTGAAAAAGATGGGATGTGTAATTTCCTGAATTTCTCCGGGGTTTGTTCTACCACATTCCCACATTCCTATGTTCTGCTGTGTAAATTCTAATGCAGTTGGTCCTCAGGGAAACACACACACACACACACACACACACACACACACACACACACACACACACACCCCTCTATGATCTGAAAGTCATCAAGTGTAATGACTCTAGCCAAAGTGACCCATTTTAACAGATGACCCATTTCAAAAATCCTTGGGTTATTCAAGGTGTTCTATATTTGAGAATTAGAAAGTCATGACAATCTTACCATTTGAATCAGTCTTTTATAAAACGGGAAATTTGATTTCAGTCTTTTACTTGCTAGAGCCCACTCTTTGTTTTGAAATTCTCTACTTTCTGAGGTTTTGTTTTGTGGCGAAACACTTACTTGTGATAGCAAGTGTGCTGTCCTATTCATCCCTCACAGGTCTTTTTGTTTTTTTGTTTTGTTTTTCACTTCCTGGGGAACTGCTGTCAGGTCCAGCTTGAAATTTCCTGTCCTATCATTCATCCCCATCTTAAGTGTTCTGGTGAGTCCCTGCAAGACTGTGATAGGTCCGGCCTGAGTCAGTTTCGTCCTGCGTGGGGGGCTGAGCAAACAGTGCCCGAGACTGCTGGGGGAGAGGCCTGGCGGAGGGTGGGAGGGCAACACCACGCGCGCTCAGACGGGAGAGGGGTCTCTTTAAAGTGGGAACATTTCCAGCAGTGCATCCTTACTCTCAGAGTTGAGACCCTCTCCCTTGTTAAAGTAGATACCGAAACCCCTCGGCTGCTAAGCCCCCTTTTCACACCGTTTCAGAAGCACCGTCGCGTGGTACAAGCCACCTCCCGTCACGCTTTTCTGGGTCAGTTTCAGCGCCTAGCATCCCTCTCCTTGCCCCCATCGGGACCAGACAAGGTTTCCCAGAATAAAGGCACGGCGGCACAAATCTCATTCGAATGGAGCTACTTCCCCCCCTCCCCCGAGTGAGTGCCCCCAGCTCTGAGCGCCAAGCCACCACCCCGCCACTCGGCGGTCCCTTGCAGGGGCGTCTCCCCAGACCGATGAACATTCAACACCGGGAAAACAAGTCGTGTAGTCAGACCCAGTCTAAAAAAAAAAAAAAGTGGCTGCTTTTTTGACTCACATGCTCTCTGAGTCAGCAGTTCACCATCCCATCCTCGGGATGCAGAAACCCCCGCTGGGCAGGGTCGCGGGAAAGCGAGCAAGTTTCCCGGTCCCCCGGCAGCCCACTTCCTCGGCTCCGTTTCCCCCTTGGCCTGGAAGCATCGACCTCAAACTTCCTCCCGGAGAGGCGGCTCGTTCGCATCCAGCCCGAAAGCCGCCGTTTGTCCCCGGCGGGGACGCCCCCCAACCCCGGGCCGCTGTCGGGGTGCCGGCGAGGTGGGGTGCCCTGCCCCGAAGCCGGAAACCCCTTCGCCTCCCCGGCTCCCGCGCCCGGGCGGGTGTTTGGAAGCCCCTTGGCCAGGGACACGCGCGCGCGCGCGGACACACACTCACACACACACACACACACAGACACACACCCCCACATGCACACGCGCCCCCGGTCCCGGGGAGTCGCCCCCGCCCGGACCTCCGGGCAGCTCCCACCCTACCTGCCGTACCTGGGCGGCGGCTCGGCGCCGGCTTTCGGACGGCCGCTCGGGCGGCGGCCCCGGGCGGCGGGAGCGAACAAAGGCGCGCGGCGGAGGGAACGCGGCGTCCTCCCGGGCCGCGCGGCCGGGCGCCGGACAGCTCTGCCCCGTGGCGGCGGGGGCCGGCCCGGCTCCCCGGAGCTGCTGGGGGCCCGGACGGTGCCGCGCCCCCCCGGCTCCCGCGCGCATTCCAACCCGTGGGGCCCGGCGGGCGGGCACCGTCCCGGGCCACTCGCCCTCCCCGGCGGGGGCCCCTCGGGAGACCCGGCGGCGCGGGCGGGCGCGGCGGGAGCTCCCCTGGGCGCGGTGCGGGCGAGGAGGCGCGGCGCGGCGGCGGGGCCGGGCCGGGCCGGGCAGGGGCGGGGCGGAGGCCGGCCGGGGCGGCCCGGGAGCCGCGGCGGGGACCGAGGGAGCCGCGCCGCCGACCCCCCGCACAAAGAACCCACCGGCCGGCGGGACGCGGCTTTCCCCGCGCAGGGCGCGCTGCGACTTCCCCGGCCGGGCGGGCGGGCGGGCGAGCCGGAAGCAAAGACAAAACAGTTTTCACCCACGAGGGGGCCTCGGCCCGAGCTGGGAAACCCGGAGCGGCCGAGTGGGGTGTTTTCTTTCCCCCCCCCTCGTTGTTTAATGAAGTCCTACGGCGGCGCGTCTAGATTGCTTCCATATGCATTGAAACCGGGTCCCGGCGCCGTGTGCAGCGGGAGGTGGAAGTGGTTCAGAACTCGGGAGCTGGGGCTCCGAACGCCCCCAGATACCCAGCCGCGGGAGGTAAGTTTCATCGACCCGCCGAGCTCGGACCTACGGTTTCCCACGTCTCGGGAAACCCGATTTTCCCTTTTTTAGCGCCCTGGAGTGGTGGTGGGTGGAGAGGGGTGAAGAGATCTCGGGGGTTGCCAATCAAGCCTCTGGCCTCTAGGGGATCCCCCCACCGCCCCAGGGACGGAGAAGGAACCTTAATTCACAGCAAACGAAAGCTTGGTGACCGCGGTTTCTCGACCCCCGATACCAGCGGGGAGGGAGGAGGCCAGGGGACCACCCCGCCCCCCACCCCCGGGGGGTTTTACCTTCTTTCCCTGGGAGCTTCAGGCCACGCTCGTGGGACTCCCCCAGAGGGGCGTCAGCTCTGCTCCCGGCCACGGAGCCCGAGGCATGTCTCTCCAGATCAAAACTTGCCGGCTTTAAATCCTGGGGCGCAGAGCTGGGCCGCGGGCGCCTGGCGGGGCTGGCCACGCGCGCGGGGAGCCGCCCGCAGGGGCCGCGAGGGGCTGGACCCAATCAGGGGCTCCGCGCGCGGGGCGGGGGCGCCGCTGCCGCCCGGGGCCTTCCCCGCCGCGGGCCACCGGGCGCTTCCTGCACCTCTTGGCCCGGCCGGCCGAGCCCCGCGGGCCAGCGCTCTGCTCCCGGCGGGGCGTGTCCGCTCCAATCTGTGCCCCTGCTCGAATGACAACTCCTGGAAGTGCCTCCGCGTGTCACTTCAGTTCACCGAACCCATTTACTCAGAGGACCGTCGGCTATTAGTCAGAATCCACCCGTGTCCCCACTGAGCCTGCTTTCCCTATTGGAAGCATTAACAGACCGACTCCGGAGAATGTACATTTCTAATGAAGGAAATTGATTCTAAATACATCCTTTATGAGTTTGTTTTCTTCTTCTCCGAGGGCTTCCGCCTTCTTGCACAACGACCGTCATCACTGAAGTAGACCCTTGAGCAATTTTTGTAATTGTACATGAACTGAAAATGGACGACTAAGGTTTCAGGAGTTGGGGAGGGGGGCTACTCTTGCAGCCGGAATAGGACAGATCATGAACTAAAGGTGACCAGAAATTAAGTCAGAGTTTGAGACTGCAGAGGTAACCTTGCATGTTGTATCATCAAACTATTTTCAGGGAAGTTTCTGATTGCTTTAAGTCATTTGGCATTTTTCAAGCTTACAATTGCGCTCCTATATTACTATGGGGAGCGTGCCTCGATGCTGTTATGAACCCTGGGTCAATCGTGCTGCATGCACAGGAGCCCACAGACAGAAATGGGGCAGCGGGGGTGGAGACATAGCACTACATGGGGTTTAATGCACATGCCCTGTATGAAGCTGACCCGGCTTTTATCCCTGGCACTGCAGATGGCCCCCTGAGCACCATCAGGAATAATCCCTGTGGAAAGGAAAGGGAAATTCGGAGGGTTCTTTTTTGGGGGGAGGTCCTCCATGATGCACTTAGGAGGCCTCGGGACCCCACCAGTGATTCTTGGCTAACCAGACTGGCAGTTCAACGCTAGGGTCAAGTCGCAGTGCTGGTTGGACCCTCAAGTGCCAGGAATCCTCTGACTCACGCTGGTGGTGCTGTGGAGCGGAGGGTGGGGGATGCGCCAAGGCCCCCTGATGATGCTGGGGATCAAACCCTAACCACTAACAGAAGTATCTGTACAGAGTGACTTACAAGGCCGTTGCCGACAGCACAAGTGAGTAAGCTGCTCCAGCAGGGGAAAGAATCACTCCCTTCCCGGGTGAAGTCCACCCCTGCCCTTATCCAACACACACTCCCCCAAATATGCATGTGTGTGGCGTGTATGTGTATACAGATATTCAGTTGCCATCATGTTCTTTTCAGGTCCTTTGGGGGTAGGCACACACAGGTTCGTGTGTCAGCATAGACGTGAACAGCGATGTATGTTTTAGACATGAACATGTTGGACCATGCCCACAAAAAGACAAACCAAACCGAACATTGATAGGCAAATATTTTCTCATCCTGTAGACAGATATACCCCACCCCCGTGCACACACACATGCAGATAAATGTTTTGAAAGAAAAAAAGAAAGATGCTTGTCTGGGAGGAAACAGAGCAGGAGCAGGGGTGGCTCATAGATATATGGTGAGTGCTCCCCACACCACATAGACCACAAAAGAAAGTGGGGAATCTGGGAAATCTCTTTTCCCTTCTGGAAGGGTTTTCTATAGCCGGTAGTGCCCTGACCCTTCCCTGAGGGAGAGGAGGAGCGTGGCGTTTGATGGTAGAGAACAAAGTACCCTGTTTCTTTAGCTGGGAGCCTTTTGAAATTAGCGGGACATACAATTAGACGATCCTTGGTGATGCTGGCTTGGCCATCACTAAAAAAAAGGGCACAGTGTGCTTGTGCCCACGTCTATGGTACTTGTCTGTGAATCGAGATATCTTTAATGACTTTTTAAATGAGGTTGAAGTTGGCCATCAGCATCTGCTTCCAGATACCTCTGGAAAGTTCTGGTTGAAAAAAGCAAAACCAAAATCTCTACCATCAAATTAGTAGACTTGAAGCCAGAGGAAAATGCAAATTGCATGTTGGATTTAGAAGAACCAAAAGAGAGTAGAGAATGTAGAGAAAGCACCCAGAGGAGAGAGGACCAGAGATGCAAGGGCAAGGGGGCCCGTACCCTAATCCTACACTGGCAGGGGAGAAATGCCAGAAACAGAAATTGGAGCTGGGAGCTCCACAAGCAAAAGTGGGAGCCACAGAGAGCCCCCCACCCCCGGAACAGCATTCCAGAACTCCCGAAAGGAGAAACACGTGTGAGAACAGGATGGCTTGATGCCCCATACTGTCTTCCCAGGACTGAGTAGTCTTTGTCCAGCTTGACATGGTACTGTGGACTCTGCTGTTTCCTCGCAGGCCAACTTCCCGCCCGGCATGGCCTGCACCTGGCCTAGGATCCTGGCCTGACTTCCTTGGCCCTGGGGTCTGGGCAAGTGACCCAGGGTCTCTGCGCCCTTGGTGACTCTGACCAGGAAGGGTTCCATGATGACTGACTGCAGAACCAGACACGAGCCTCGGGGAACCGGGGTTGGGGTGGGAGCGGGGCTTCCTCTTGGCCAGGGACGCCTCTCTTGCTCTGCAGAAAGCTGCCTCCCTAGGCAAGCAGGCCAGCACCTTCGTGCTGCATCCTGACTACTCCATGAAAATTTGGGGCCTCACATCCAAGGGAAATGGTCTCTGCATTTCCCTTGGATGTAGGCCATGTATAAAGCATATATCTTCACCCCTGGATTTTCCCTTTGGCCTCCAAAATTGTCTTTTTTTTTTTTTTTTTTTTTGCTTTTTGGGTCACATCCAGTGATGCACAGGGGCTACTCCTGGCTCATGCACTCAGGAATTACTCCTGGAGGTGCTCAGCAGACCATATGGGATGTTGAGAATCGAACCCAGGTTGGTGGCAGGCAAGACAAACGCCCTACCTTCTGTGCTATCACTCCAGCTCCCAAAATTATCTTCTCCCAAACCAAAGAGTGTGTGCTGTGGGCTCTACCACCTGGTGTCGCTTCCTCAGCTCCTCTTTGCTTTCCTAACTGCTGCTATTAAGATTTCGTTTTTATTTTATTTTATTTTATTTTGCTTTTTGGGTCATACCTGGAGATGCACAGGGGTTACTCCTGGCTCATGCACTCAGGATTCACTCCTGGCAGTGCTCAGGGATTAACTCCTGGCTCATGCACTAGGGAATTACTCCTGACAGTGCTCGGGGGGACCATATGGGATGCTGGGAATCGAACCCAGGTCGGCCACGTGCAAGGCAATGACCCTACCCGCTGTGCTATTGCTCCAGCCCCACTGCTGCTATTATGAAAGAGAATGCTACCTACGGGTATTTGCTCCTTCCTCCCACCCCAAAGAGAAGTAAGCCCAAGTTTCAGTCCAAGTATTGGCCTGGTTTCCTGCAAGCTTGTCCTCTCCTAAGTCTTTCTTCTTTTCAGCAGGTTTTAAAGTCATCTGTAGTCTCTATTTCTGCCCCCGTCCCCGCACCCTTATTGCCCGTGGAACCTCGCCTTCCTGCCGCATTTGCAGATTAAACTGAGGACGACACAGCTGTGCCCTCCACATGACACTGCATATGGCAGTACCTGGCTGTCTCTTCCCTGGTGGCATTCTGAGGGGGCTGGGGGGTCCTTTCTCCCTACCCTGCCTCCTGGCAAGATCACCTATTGCCTTGCCTCCCTGGTGTCTTTGTTTGAGTCCAGAGTCTGAGTTCCAAACTTGGGGCTCACTAGGGGTGGCCCAGCCATCCAATGCTGCATGTGTCTCAGACGGAGTGTCTGAGTCTGTGCTTGTGAACCCCCGAGACCAGGGCCCCCCACACCCTTTGCTCCAAAAGGACCAGCTCAGTTCGGGGTGCTCTGTGTCCATGGACAGTCAGCGGCCCCCGTGTCATTGTGTGTACCCAGGTCTGTGGACCTGCTCTGTTCCCGGTCGGCCCAGAGCCTGAGTGTCTTGAGGGTGGAACCCAGCCTGCCTGTCTCTGCTTCTCCTGAAGACAGCGCCCCCACCCCTCACCCCCTGCGCCGTGCCACGCACACAGGAAGTACGGGTTAACCACTCTCACATTCATCCGATGCTCAGACTCGATTCCAAGAAGCCACACCACACACAATGGTCTCAGTGTCTGTCAGGCCCCTGAGCTGACCCTGGAGCACACGCGCCCCTGTTCTGCAGCTCTCACCGCTGTGCTGGGGCTTGGCACCCCTGCCCCTTCCTCCTTCCGGGCCCCCGGCGGCTGGAGGGAAGCAGAGGAGGTACGGCCCTGGGTGCCAGCCCACAGCACGTTCTAAGAACATGCCTCCTCTTGCCCTCAGCACAGGGTGCTCCTTCGCTGGCCCTCTGCTCCAGGTCAGCACGGGAGGGTGCCCGGGTAACCCTCAGCAGGGCGCCTGGGGTAAGGGCACGACAGATCCTGTCTTCTGGGCTTCTGAACTGCACCCCCAGGTCCCCCCCGCCGCAGAGTAGACACACGCAGACACCGGGGCCTGTAGGGGTCTCTGCTGGCTCCCAGGAGCAACTGGTTGTACTGTTAATTTAAGAGATAAGCGACATCTGTCCTCTTTTCCTGATAGTTACTCAGACAGGCCTGAGTGCTCGTCGCCTGTTCTGTGGAGCATGGATAGCTCAAATTGCATGAAAATGAATCCAAAAAGGCAATTATGGGCCTGCCTGGTCATTTGTTTTATTTTTGTTTCTTTCGGGCCACACCCGGCTGTGCTCAGGGCTTACTCCTGGCTCTGTGCTCAGGGATTATCCCTGACAGGCTCAGGGGAGCATATGGGCCACCGGGGATCAAACCCAGGTCAGCCGCCTGCAAGGCAAGTGTGTTACCTGCTATACTATCTCAGTCTCCTGTCGGGCCTTTATATTGAGTATTACAGGGGAAAATGTAATATTGCATGTAATATTCCTAAAGTTTAAAACAATTTTCCCTATTCTGACATTTTTCTTATGGACATACTTCTCAAAGTACAATTCCTTTTTACTTAAATTTTGAATCGGTGCCAGGGGATCGAACACATGCAAAGCAATTACACAACCTACCATTGAGTTACTTCCTTAGCTTAAAAAGTCATTTCTAAAGCCTCAATTGATAAATCCTATCATTTGAAGTTACGTATATTTGGACATCAGTCTTGAATGGTTTAATGGTCTACCTACCCAAGGTCATAAACCTGCTATTAACTCCTGCTTTACTCTGCAGCAAGGGCTAAACTAGCATAGAAAGAGCATTATCTCAGAGATCTGTTCTCTCAAACCTACCAGCCAACCAACTCTCTTGGGACAAAGGGATTAATAAAATAACAGGGTATCTTGTATCATTATATCACTGTCATCCCGATTGCTCATTGATTTGCTCGAGCAGGCACCAGTAACATTTCCATTGTGAGACTTGTTACTGTTTTTGGCATATCAAATACGCCACGGGAGCTTGCCAGGCTCTGCCGTGAGGGTGGAATACTCTCGGTAACTTGCCGGGCTCTCCAAGACAGAGGAATCGAATCCGAGTTGGCCATGTACAAGGCAAATGCCCTACCTGCTGTGCTATCACTTCAGCCAGGGTATCTTATAGGGAGATAAAATTTCAAATGGGACCACAATAAACCTGTATCAGATCAAGGAAGAAAGTTGTCCCTTCTTATTGTGCGTCAGTGTTGTTGTTGTTGTTGTTTTTTCTGGTACCAGGCCGGAACATAGGCACTCGCATTTGTTCTCACAGGTACATCCTCCCACTGAGCCTCTCGGGCTCTGTGTTTTGTCTTGGACTATTCTCTACTATTGGTTTTGTTTTTTTAATTTCTCGAGATCTCCCTTTTGTTGTTGGTTTGTTTGGGGCCACACCTGCCAGTGCTCAGGGCTGCTTACTCCTGGCTCTGCACTCCTGGTGGTGTCTGGGGGACTGTATCTCTGGCTGCAAAGGGTTATCTCATTTTGACAATAGATTTTCTTTGGTTTGTGTGACGTGGATTCTTCGGAACTGTTTCCCAAGTTATTTTCCTTATTGGAAATGAATAGGTTACCTGGATACTCCTGTTGGATTTTGTCCCATACTTTTCTGTGAATTGAAGTCATCGTGGTTTTCTGATCAGCATTGTTCCAGGACCTCCTGGTATACCAGAAGTCTCTCACGTAGTGTCTTGTTATGTTGAATTGCAGTTGAATATTTGTCCCCTGGCGGCTCTCAAATTCCTTGAATTGACCATTTCTCCGTAACCTACAACCTTCTTGAGCAGGCACTGGAGGCCTTTGCAAAGTCAGAAAAGCAGGATGCTATTTCAGTGACCTGACACTGACCCTTGGCACGTGTTCCCCTGCTTCTGGTTTTCAAGACAAAGGGTCTTGCACTGTCCCTCCCTGTCAGGGCCTACCCATCAGTTTGACCTCAACCAACTCACTTCATGCTCTGAATTCCCATTTCCTCTTCTGTGAAACACAGAGCAACTGTACTCTTGCTCACAGAAATGGTGTCTGTTCTTGAAATCTATCATTTAGCAATTTCATGAACACTTAGGGAGAATTTACCAACCTGTGTGATGGGGGAACAAGGACGAAGAGAACAGGACACCTGACCTGGAGAAGCTATTTGTCAGGTGTTAAATGGACCAACGAAGATAATAACAAATTTAAAAAGAAATAAACAACCTAAGGGCTGGTGAGATAGTGCTGTGGATAAGACACTTGTCTTGCATGCGGAAGACCCAAGTTTCATCCCTGGTACCAAAACGGTCCCTGGAGTTCCACCACGAATGATCCCTGTGGAGATCTAAGCTATGCAGGTTATGGCCCTAAAACCAAATCAACAATTGTAACTTGATAAACACTAGATTGGCCGTGATTATATAAAAGAACTGGAAAAGGGGCCAGAATGATAGTACAGTGGGTAGGGTGTTTGCCTTGCCAACCCGGGTTCGATCACCGGCATCCCATATGGTCCCCCGAGCACCAGGAGTAATTGCTCAGTGCAGAGCCAAGAGTAATTCCTGAGCATTTCCGGTGTGACTCCAAAGGACAAAAATATAAATAAATAAATAAATAAATAAATAAATAAATAAATAAATAGATAAAAGAAACGGAAAATAGTGTTATGGAGTTAAAAGAAATTAGAACCCTGGGACATTAAAGGAAATGTAAAAGGGTACTTGCCTCTATGAAAAAAACAGTTCAGCAGTTCCTCAAAAAGTTGAAAGTAAAATTACTATATAATCCATCACTTTCATTTCTGGACACAAACACACATATATTTACACATACATTTTCTGGAGATATATATATATGTACATATATATCATGTGTATGTATGTACAGAAGAATTAAATGAAGGAAATAGAGACTCAACTAATGTTTGCTATTCACAAGAGCTGAGGATGAGAGAGATAGTGCATCTCTGAATGCATGCTTTGTCTCATCCTTCGTTTCTAATGTAGGAGTACTGCTGTTTATTCAGCCATTGATTAAGCTGACTGAAGCAGACATGACCTCATTACTTTTTTCTTTTTTCAATTTTATTTTTATAAAGTTGTTCACAATAATTATGTACATTCAACCTTTCACCACCAATCCCACCATCATTACACCTTCCCACCTTCCCACCACCATTATTTCAGATTTTCCCACCACCACCCAAGCCTGCCCCATAGGCAGATGCTAAATAATTTACTTTGTATTGCTTTTTAGGAATTGTATGAGATGTCGTGCAGGCACAAAAGCTGTCAAACACTCCTGGAATTCTAAAATTTTTAAATATTTGGGGCCCAGAGGCATCTCTGGGGCGTGCTGCTCTCTTCTGAGATTTATTTGTGAGTCTCTGAATCATGGCCATTAATGCAGATTTAAGTGTCTAATTTTGTTTTTTGTTTTTTGTTTTTTAATTTTTAAAATTTTATTGAATCACTGTGAGATAGTTACAAGCTTTCATGTTTGAGTTACAATCTCACAATGATCAAACACCCATCCCTCCACCAGTGCACATTCCCCACCACCAATATCCCGGGTATAACCCCCCCTTTCCCACCCTCCCCCTGCCTCTAAGGCAGACAATATTCCCCATACTCTCTCTACTTTTGGGCATTATAGCTTGCAACACTGACACTGAGAGGTCATCATGTTTGGTCCATTATCTACTTTTGGCATGCTAATTTTGATCTCTTTAGAGACTTATTTATGGATCTTTGAAGCAAGGCTGATAAATGAGCTTGTATAGCTGAGCCAGAGGTGCTTTGTGGGTATGGCTCCCACATACCTAACTTTTGGCCGTTTAATTTCTCAGGAAACTTGGTCCCAAGTTGTTGGGGTCTGGCCAGAGGCACAGCGACAATTTTGGGGTATCAGGAAGCCCGAAGGCACCATCAGGCTGCTGATGCACTCGCCTGCCCCACAGATACAGGTTGACCTGCTGACCTGGCGGCGCTCTACCTCCCTGAGCACTAAGCTGGGGGTACTCTCTAAGCACCACTGGGTGTGGCAGCATAGTAGAACTAAAAACAATACAATAGCCAAAAGGTGGAGGAAACAGCCCAAGTAACCACCAGCAGATGAACGGATAAGTAATATATGGTTACGCAATCAAAGGTAAAGTGCTTTAACAGGAGTTAAGTACGTGCAACAGCATGGATGAACCTTGAAAACATGATGCTTAGTTAAGTAAGCAGGTCACTAAAGGACCATATTGTTTGATTCCACTTCTGTGATTTACCCAGAACAGGCAATTCACAGGAGCAAAGACTGAATAAGGGAGGCAGTTAACTTTATGAGTCTGAGTTTCCATTTGGAACCCTTGGGTGATGGTTACATACATTGTAATGCACTTAAAACCACTAGATTGTACATCTGAAAGTGATTTAAACAGTAAGTTGTATACCACAGTTTTGTTTTGTTTGTTTATGGGTTTTTTTGGGGGGTTTATATTGTTGGTTTTTTGGGGGGGTTGTTTTGTTTTGTTTTGTTTTTAGATTTTGGACCACACCTGGCATTGCTCAGGGCTTACTCCTGACTTTGCACTCAGGAATGACTCCTGGTGGTGGAGAGTAAACCCTGTGGTATACCAGGGATGGAACCTGGGTTGGCTCTGTGCAAGGCAAGCACCCTACCCACTGTACTATCACTCTGGTCCCCTACCACAGTTTTTTAAAGAAAGTTTGCTGATCCCAAAAGCTTGTCAGATTGAATAAATAATAGGGTCATGTTTCTAATAATTTTCTTCTAGAAGGTATATGTATGAAATTATTTTGTAATTATTTTTGTGTAATATTACAGACAAAACCAGATAAATTTGATTATTTATGCCACCACCCCCTTCCAAAAATAATTTGAGGTAGTATACTCTTAATAAACCAGAAGAATGATACCAAGTCCAACAAATGAATGTATACAAGAACAGTAAGGAAAAAAGCAGAAAATCAGGCACAAGAGAAAAGCAGAAGAAACCAGCGCATCAGCAACTGAGAAAAATTCTCCATTTCTAGTCTTCCAGGAGCTACAGGAGAGCGTCTGTTCATCAGAACTTAATTTATGATTAAAATAGAATTGATTTTTTTGGATAACCACAGAAATAACTGAAACTGAAGTTGGCAGGGAAGCATAAGGTATTCCATACAGGATAAAAAATAGGATTTTATCATAAAGATTAGGTAACTAGAAGCATCTCATAACTTTTTTTCTGGGGGGGGGTCACACCAAGTGATGCTCAGGGGCTGTTCCCAGTTCAGTGCTCAGCGGTCACTCTGGCAGCCCTCGGGAGACCTTGTAAGGCAGGGATCAAACCTGGGCCTCCTGCGTGTCAAGCATGCTCTGAGCCCATCAAGTTTCTCTCTGGCCGCAGCTTCTCAGTCTTTGCAGGACCAACTCTGATGGCAACTGTGATGTCACTGTCCTGGGACTCGGTTAGACTAGCTTCTTGGGGGTCAAGTGCCTTATCGTGAGGTCTTTGAAATGTTAAGCAGTTGTTTGAAAACCTTATGAAGCAATTTTTTTTTGTTCTTAAATTCTCTTTTCTTCCCCAAGTATTAAGGCTAATAACTACCTGTGATTCCCTAGACAGAGTGAAGGAACTAGTCCTCCAACCCCACACCCCCACACCATCAGTGCCAGCCGAAACTCTCTTGGAAAATGGGAAAGGAGGTCTGGAGCGATTGTACAGTGAGGAGGGTGTTTACCTTGCACATAGCCAACCTGGGTTCAGTTCCCAGCATCCCATATGGTCCACCTAGCATCGCCAAAAGTGATTCCTGAGTGCAGAACTAGGAGTAACCCCTGAGCATGGCCAGGTGTGACCCAAAAAGAAAAAGAAAAGATTTTAAGAAAATGGGAAAGGAAATTGAGAAAATTCAGTAGGGAAATCCACCAGCAGATCCCAGTCAGGAAACAAAGAAGGCTTCCCTCAAGGGGCTCCTACTGATTCAAATTCCACATAACTTTTTTTTTGAATCATTGAGATTATTTCATGACTCATTTCATGATCAAGGCTGACCTTGGTTCTATCCTCACCCCTAACTGGTCCCCCATGACTCATGATACACAGATAGACAGAGATGATAATCATTACATTGAATGGCACCATTGAGGTGTGCTGGGTTGCTGACACCTCTGGGAAGAATAATCTCACCTTCAAAATTAAATTTCTTTATTAAAAAATTGGTTATTTATTTTTAGAGAGAGAGAAATGAAAAAAAAAACAGTCCTTTATGAAAGTACCATTATTATTGTTTTGTATCTACTATGCTGCCACCCCCAAATTGCCAGGGTCCCTCCATCTTTATCCCATGGTTTTGCCCCCAATACTCGGATCCTGCTTCTGTTTATTCTCTCTCATACTTTCACCTAACTTTAGATATACCACAGAAGAAGGAGGGGGATCAACCTGCCAGAGCCCTTAGTGTCTGCCATGGCTCTAGTATCTAAGATACTGTTGTGTATCTTTGTATATTGCAGTGTAGCTCTGTCGGTAGCACTGTCGTACTATTATTCATCGACTTGCTCAAGCAGGCACCAGTAACGTCTCCATTGTGAGACTTGTTACTGTTTTTTGGCATATTGAATATGCCCCGGGTAGCTTGCCAGGCTCTTCGAGAGGGGTGGAGGAATCAAACCCAGGTCGGCCACGTGCAAGGCAAACACCCTACCCACTGTACTATCTTTATATATTAATTATGTAAAATACAATTAAGATAGACCATAAGGTATGTGACCTAATTAATATATAAAGAGCAACATACTGCTTTTTCTTTGCTAATTTAACCCTCTAGCTCCAGAATCAAATAGGTGCTAACACCAAGTTTATGACCTTAGGTAGTATTACATCAGTAACTTAGGTCACATTAACATGGCTGTAGCATTTTGAAATGGTACAAGAGCTCTGCCATTGCTCTCACTGCTGCAAGAGGGCCCCTTGTTTGCAGGATTAGCAAGCCTGCCACCAAAGATTACCAGTCCATACTGGAGGGAAATTCTATGTTAGCAAGGTGGGCTTCATCTGGAGAAGAAAGGCTCCAATTAGCTAAACAGATAATGTAGTCATATGCTTCAGCTTAAGTGAATCCTTACACCTTCATTTTCCATAGTAATACACAATTGTGGAGGTCAGAGAAATAGTATGAGGGTTAAGGAGAGATAGTACAGCGGTTAAGGTGCTTTGCCTTGCATGCATCTGACCTAGGTTTGATCCCTGGCACTAAAAATGGTTTTCCAAGGGAACGCCAACTAAAGTGTGGTTGGAGGACCCGCTTGGAATGGGAGAGGCGTGCTGAAAGCTGACTATAGATTGATCACGATGGCCACCCAATTTCTCCATTGCAAACTACAACACCCCAAAGGAGAGAGAGAACAAAAGGGAATGTCCTGCCACAGAGGCGGGGTGGGGTATGGGGGGATGGGACTGGGGGGTGGGAGGGATGATGGGGTCATTGGTGGAGGAGAATGGGCACTGGTGGAAGGATGTGTACTCAAACATTGTATGACTGAAACACAAGCACAAAAATATATAAATCTGTAACTGTACCTGCACGGTAGTTCATTAGTAAAAAAGTAATAATTTATAAATAAATTAAAAAATAAATAAATTAATTAATTAATTTAAAAAATGGTTCTCCACGCTCCACTCGGAGTGATCCTTGAGCACAGAGCTAGGAATAAGCCTTGAGTACAGGTGGAGGTGACTCAGAAACCAAAGAAATATTTTATAAATTAATAAAACAATGCACAGGACCAGTGATGGTACAACAAGCAGGGTGCTTGCCTTGTACGTGGCTGACCTTGGTTCTATTCCCCGCACCTCATATGGTCCCCCAAGCCCCTCCAGGAATGATTCCTGAGTTCAGAGCTGGGAGTAAGCCCTGAGCTCCGCTGGCATGGTAACAAAGAAAAAGGGAAAAGGGGAAAACAATGCACAGTTTATTATCACTTTTATGATAATTTTTCATTTTTTTCCCCTGTCTTCTTTAATTCTTTGTATTGATCACATAACCTAGAATAGCCTGTCTTCAAATTCTTCCTCATAACTAGAGTTCATTTTCCTCATAGAAAGTAATACTAAACAGGACTGGAGGGACAGCACAGCAGGTAAGGCGTGTGCCTTGCCTGTGGCCGAATTGGGTTCAATCCCAGCACCACATATGGGCCCCAGAGCCCTGCCATGAGTGATCCCCTGAGGACAGAACCAGGAGTAAGCCCTGAGCACAGCTGGTATGGCCCAAACTAAAAAAAAAAAAAGAAAAAAAGAAAAAACCAGAAAGAATGAAATTAACCCTAGGTAAAGGTATCTCACCCACACATGGCCTCCTTGCTTTCTAGTACCTGTCTCCCACCCAGACACTAATTTCCCCAGGATGGAGAATGTTGAGGTTCTAGAGGAATTGGCAGTCATGGGCGGTGGGAGCAAGCTTGTTTGGAAGGGAGAGAATGGTGACCTCGTGGAGTGGAGCGTTAGGAGGGTGCAGACTTGGGGCATGCCTCAAAGGCTGATGGGAGAAATCTGGATAGCCCAGGGAGCTGCTTGGAGTACACCAAGCATTCAGGATGAGAGGAGTGAAGCTCTGGCTCCGTGTCAGACCCCCAGAATTGGAGAGTACCCAGTAATTCCAAGAGGCATGTGGGAGGATAAAAGGCTTGGTGATGGGTTGAACAGATGTGATAATGACAGGGAGGAGTTTGCAGTGACCCCTGCTTGGAGGTCCTCTAGAAAACATGGCCGTTCCATAGAGATGCCTGCTGTTTCCGTCTCGTGTGTTGGTTTTTTCCAATCAGAGGTGACAAGGCGGCAACCAGATATAGATGTGTGCAGACCGTGAGTGACTTAAGCTTGAGCCTGACTGCTGGTCTGGGAGGAAGATGTAGATGTCAGAAAGTCAGTAGCATGAGAGAGGAGGAGGAAGGGAGGGTGGAAATGTGAATTCCATCCTTTGGGGAGCAGCAGTACAAGAGGGTGAGGAAAAGCCAAGAAGGCATATGGCTGACATGGAGAGAGTGGTGGGGAATGATAATAAAGAGAAAACAAAGAAAAGAAAGGTTTAGGAAGGTAAATGTATGTACGTTAATTGGAAAAGATACACACATGCCTGTATTCATCACTACCCTTAGAGCAATAGCCAAGATATGGAAACAACCCAAGTGTCCCAACTACGGATAATGAATCAAGAAGCTGTGGTATATATACAATGGAATACTATGCAGCTCTAAGAAAGGACAAAATCATGAAATTTGACACAACATGGATGAGTGGAGTCAGAAGGAAAGGGATATATACAGAATGGTCTGTCTTATATGTGAGACTTAAAGCTACACAAGTTAAAAACAAAGGTCCAAAGGCAACATAACAGAAGAACTGATCCACACAATTGAGTTGGGAGAGAGGGGGTTGAAAGAGAAGGGCATTTGGGGTCTTTGGGGGAGGGAGGCAGGCACAATAGTGATGGGATTAAATGATTAAATTAAATGCACAAAAAGCCATTATTAACAATATTGTAAACTGTAGGATAACATGGGCTGGAGCGATAGCACAGCGGGTAGGGCATTTGCCTTGCATGCAGCTGACCTAGGTTTGATTCCTTCGCCTCTCTTGGAGAGCCTGGCAAGCTACTGAGAGTATCTCGCCCACATGGCAGAGCCTGGCAAGCTACCAGTGGCGTATTTGACATGCCCAAACAGTAACAACAAGTCTCACAATGGAGACGTTACTAGTGCCCGCTTGAGCAAATCGAAGAGCAATGGTTGACAGTGACAGTGATAGTAGGATAACATTGGTTTGTCCTTTCTGCCTTGCCACAGGGAGCTTAGGTTTATTGGGTTACTCCCATCACAGTGTTCCCATTCCCCTGTGTTTATTTGTAACCTCTTTCTTTGTGCTGTTAACTTGTAATTATTGCTTTTCTCTTCTCCTTAAGTTCTTTGCATAGCTAATTCAGAGCAATGTCTTTTTTGTATAAACACAGGAAGACAGTTTTAATGTTATGCTTTTGTAACTTGGGAGTTAATTGACTCTGAATGGTATTCATTCCTGGGTATCTGTTCTCTTGACTTACGCCTCAATTGCCCTTACGCCTCAACACCCCAAAAGCAGTGTCCCGATGAGGGATTGGATGGACCCAGGGCAAGCTGTGAGCTACCCTGCCATCGAAATGGGCCAGGCCAAAGTGCCATAATACTTAACTATAAGTTAAGAGCATGGTCATGGACAAATTCTGTCATGATCCAAAAAGTATAACTAGATAAGACCCTGCTAGGATTAGGAAAAATTAATCTGGTCTGAGCACTGTAGTCTGAGATCTATAGCGAGATGTTCCCAGGAGAGCCACCCTACAAGCTTAATGTATCTCTTACAGTGTCCATACAAAATAACAATATTAAGAAGTAGAATTAAGATGTTAATTAAGATGTTAATTAAATTTTTGGACTAAGGAGAGGAGAAACACCCCTAGGTGGTATTTCTGCCCTTGGGCCTGATGGGCGATCAGGAAGGGCTTTTGATACGTTGATTGTGCTACCCCCAAGTCTGGGGATTTGTGAGAGACCAACGAGAGACCAGGCCGAGAGATGGAGCGGAGCACCAAGAGATGAGCCAGAGAGACAGGAGGAGACGGGAATGATGGGCAAAGTGAGACTAGAATGGGGAGCTTAGTGAGATTGGAACAGGCATAGGGGTTGGGAGGAAGAGAATGGAATAAATGGCAGCTGATCACCAATCAGATGGCCTCATTTCCTCCTTTGTCCACCCATAGCATTAGCTGCTGGGGTTGGGGAAGTGGCCTGAGTCCACTGAATGCAGGCGGAGTTGTTGGGGGGGGAGTGAGAGAGAGAGAGAGAGAGAGAGACACAGAGAGAGACAGAGAGACAGAGAGACAGAGACAGAGACAGACAGAGAGAGAGATTGAGAGAGATGCGGGGTTCCCTAGCCGTCTGGTGATTACACAGTAAACTACATAATCTCAATCAATTTTTTAAAAGGTGGATATGTGTTATGTAAAATACTTGGGTTTAAGATATATAAACACAGAACTTTCAATTTGGCAAAGTGGGAATTCAGTGAAAATTATTCTTGTTTGGGGGTCATACCAGTGGTAGTAAGGGGCTATTCTGGCTCTGTGCTCAGGGAACCATATGCCAGGGATTCAAGCTAGGGTTTGCAGATTGAAGGCAAGCACCTTAACCCCTGCACTATCTCTTAAGCCCCCCTCCCCCAAGCAATCTTTGAAAAGTGAAAATCTCTAATATGTTCTAAAATATTTACTGTGAGTAGGAGTAAGAGAGACTATAAGTGGGGGGAATTTTGTTGGGGGTATTGAGCCCGTGAGTTAGTACAGTAGGTAAGGTGCTTGCCTTGCACGTGGCTGACCCAAATTCAATCCCCTGGCATTACATATGGTCGCTTGAGCACCATCAGCAGTGATCCCTGAGTGTAGAGCCTGAGAACCACAGATGTGACCTGAACCCCTTTCCCCCCACCAAAAAATAATATTAAAAGGTTAAGCAGGGAGAAGAGAGGTCACAGCGGGTAGGCTGCTAGCCTTGCATGCAGCTGACCCAGGTTCAATCCCTATATGGTCCTCTGAGTATCTTCAGGAGTGATCCCTGAGCACAGAGCCTGGAGTAAGCCCAGAGCACTGCTGGATGTAACCCTCCCCCAAAAAAACCCCCAAAACTTATAAAGTATAAATAAATGAAAGGATAACATATTAGGATGTGTGGCAAAGAAGAAACATATCAGGATGTTGTATATAATTTAATTCTCTTGCTTACCAAATAAGGCTGCATCTCAGAGGTGACTCAAAGAGCTGCTTTGCACTTGGGAGTCCTGAATTCAGTCCCTGGGTCCACCTGACCTCCCAAGCTCCAAACCAGGAGTAGACCCCCCCGCCAAGTACCACTGAGAGTATTCCTCTCTCCAGATTAATCGATGAACTAATTGATTGCAACTCATACTCTTCTCATTCCTGCCCGCTTACTAATGGCATCATCTGAAATAATCACTAGGTGTCGGACAGAGTGAAACTAGGGATTCCACTTTCTGTTCTTATCTTACCTTCAACCATGATTTTATAGAAGACAGAATCTTTTAAAGACAGCTTGCCTCTATTCCCTCTTTAGTGGCCTGAGGGTAGAAGGTCACCAAAACAATTTTTGAATAAAAGCCATAGTTCCAAACTATGTCTACACAAGGAGAGAGTAGTAGTTCCTGTGGGTAGTGTCGAAAGTATGATTAGTATCTAATCAAAGAGTTCCACCTCTGTGCTTAGTACACAAGCACCGAGACCAAGCACGTGCAAACCCTGTCATATCCTCGGAACAACAGCAGCACAAAGAAGCGAGAAGAGGGTCTTCCTGTGACTGAATGAAATGTCGGCTACCGGGCTTCAGGGGACCGTCTATCATCAGAGTTTCATCTGTTGCCTTTTAAATAAAATGAAGCACTGGATGAGATTTCTAGATTGTTCTCTAGACTCTCAAATTGGACAGTGAACCGACAGAGTTTTTTCTCTCTTGTGAGTTAAGAATATTTTCTTGTGTCAGCGTCTGAGACACTGCTAAAGGGCTCTGCGTTCTGACCCACTCTTGGGTAAGGTTGATTTGTCCCCACTGCTTTCGACTTCATTTCATTGCCAACGCAATCATTTTTTTATTATTCTTAATGAATCACCGTGAAGGTCCAGTTACAAATGTACATATTTTCGTGCTTGTGTTTCAGTCATACAATGCTCAAGTACCCTCCCTCCACCAGTGCCCATTCTCCTCCACCGATGATCCCAGCACCCCTCCCACCTCCCCATCCTATCCCCCCCCACCCCACCCCACCTCTGTGGCAGGGCATTCCCTTTTGCTCTCTCTCTCCTTTCGGTGCCAACGCAATCCCAAAACAGACTTGCCAAGTTGCTTAAGCACAGTACTTCAAAAGAAGCTGGCGATGCTCTAATTCTCTGTGAATGATTAACTATCGCTACAATCTTACTTTTATGGCATGTATGACGATACAGGCTTTGTGTGTCCTTTTGGCATCACTGCTGGCATCTTGTTTCAGGATGATTCATATCGGGTTAAGAAACTCTTAACTGTTAACCAAACCGCATCTGAGCATCACGTTTGGGTCATCTTTATACTTCTTGATTTGGTATCTCCTGTCACTGGGTTGTCTTCATTAGGCTTGTCTTAGAACATGCTTTTATTTAAAACACACACACACACAAAAGTTGTCATTTTAAGAGAATAATTGTTCAGCTCTATGATGGTAGTAGAATTTACGTCTACCTAAGTGGGGCTTCTGTGTTGTTACCTCCACTGATTTCAGATGAATAACACATTTTAAAAATTCATTTGGGTTAGAGGAGTTGGGCCAGACCCAGTAATTCTGGGGTGGAGGCTGGGGAGATGGCTTCTTGGGTCCATGCTGGGGGGTATTCCAGGAACCACACGAGGTGCCAGGCATTGAGCCAGACTTGGCCACAAGCAAGGCAAGTAAGCCCCATTACCCTGGACTACCTCTCCAGCCTTCACTGTATCACTGTATCGCTGTCATCCTGTTGCTCATTGATTTGCTCAAGCGGGCACCAGTAAGGTATCCATTTTGAGACTTGTTTTGTTACTGTTTTTTTTTTTTTCCCTTGGCACATTGAATACATCACGGGTAGCTTGCCAGGCTCTGCCGTGCAGGTGAGATACTCTCGGTAGCTTGCTGGGCTCTTCGAGAGGGGCGGAGGAATCGAACCCAGGTCAACTGAGTGCAAGGCAAACACCCTACCCGCTGTGCTATTACTCCAGCCCACCTCTCTAACCTTAAAAATTCAAATTAAATATCATGTAAATTGTTAAGAAAGTCATAAATGTTAACACATTTAAATCAAAAATTGTAGAAAGGCATAGAGTAAAATGTAGAATGCTCCTTCTCTGTGTTTAGTCTTCACTCACACCCTCCCGAGCATATTGTGGTTATCAATGTCTTAGGTTTCTTTATATGATTCTCTAAGCATATGCACCTCTACATGTAAGGTCACATGTATATTCATTTTATCTAAATTTATTCTATGCATACTATTTTGTCTTTTTTAATTTTTATCTTTTTAATCTTTGAAATTTATTTTAGGTTACATGGTTACAATAGTGTTAATATTTATGGTTTTTATATACAAATTTAATTTACTTTTACCACCTTCAAAGTGCCCAAGACCCTCCCCCTCTGTCCTTATGTCACTTCTAACTTGCTTCTTCCTTTTTCTTCTCCAACTGTTTTTATTTTAAATTGAATCACCATGAGATACACAGTTATAAAGCTGTTCATGATTGGGTTTCAGTCATTTTGTATCTTTTTTTACAAATTTATTTAACATACCTGTGTAAAATACCAGCACAATTCTATTAATCTCATTCTTTCAGAAACTTGCATTTCGGTATGTATGTAGACCATGCTAACTAATGCACTGTAGCACTGTTGTCCCGTTGTTCATCGATTTGCTCAAGCGGACACCAGTGACGTCTCCATTGTGAGACTTGTTATTACTGTTTTTGGCATATAGAATACGCCACGGGTAGCTTGCCAGGCTCTGCCGTTCGGGCGAGATACTCTTGGTAGCTTGCCGGGCTCTCCTAGAGGGGTGGGGGAATCAAACCCGGGGCAGCCACGTGCAAGATAAACGCCCTACCCGCTGTGCTGTCACTCCAGTCTCTTATCACTTACTGATAAAATTTAACTAACTTCCAATTTATACTATGTCATTCTATAAGTTCTATTGTTTAATTACAAAAAACACTCTTAAAATATTACTAATTCGAGGGGCATGTGTTTGGGTGGGTTTTTTTTTGTTTTTGCCTTTGTTTTGGCTTGCCTGCTTGCTTCGAGTGGGGGAGCACATCTCTTGGTGCTCAGGGCTTACTCCTGGCTCTGTATTCAGGGGCCACTCCTGACAGTGCTGGGGACCACTTACAGTCCCAGGGAACAAACCTGGTCTCCCCTATGCAAGCAAGAACCTTAACTCTGTTCTATCTATCCATCCCCATGGAGCGTGTGTTTAAATCTCGGTGTGCTGGGTCCAAGTTACTTACACAGATTCACAATTCCATGAATACTGTCTGAGAATGCTTCCACCATTTCATCTATAAATCTTTAGGGTTTGGGGTGTCCGCCCTTTTGGTAACTGACATTTGTTCCTTTCTAATCTGTCTGTTAAATTAGTATCATTGAGTGGGTTTTTTGGTTTGTTTATTTGGTTGGTTGATTTGTTTTGTTTTGTTTTGGGGTCACATCCTACAGTGCTCAGAGATCACTCTTTGCTCTGAATTCAGGGATCACGCCTAGCAGGTTCATGTGGTACCAGGGATTGAACCCAAGTCGGCAGTATGCAGAACAAGTACCCTACCCACTGTACTATTGCTCCAACCTTGTTAAGTGTTTTGTATGAGACAAATAATCATTTACATGTTTGTGTGAATTTTCTATAAAGTAACCTTTGATTAGTTGTCCCTGGCAAGTCCATTTTATGAGAAGGAACACTTTTTGGTTGGTGTGATATTTTTGTATATGTTTGTTTGGGTTTTAGGGCCACGCCCTAAAGCAGTACTCAGGGCTGCTGCTGCTTCAGGTTTGGTACTTGGGAAACCAGTCTACGCTGAGGATTGAACGCAGGCCTTCGGCATGCAAATTTTGCACTCCAGTCCTTTGAGCCGTCACTCACCCCCTGCCTCTCCTCCCCTCTCATGAAGAGAAACTATTCGATAAGCTACTGGTCCTTTGGGCTTGGGTCTGGTTTGGTCTGGGTTTTTGAGCCACACTGGCGGTGCTCGGGGGCTATTCCTAACAGTGCTCAGGGGATAGATATATGCAGGCCAGGGCCGCCGCACAGTGAGTGCCTGACTCCCTGCACTATCTCTCCAGCCTGAGATAAGCTACTGTTTCTTAGATAGCCTCTCAGTCAGTCCCAGAAGCCATAAATGTATACGTGCCTCTATATGAATGCCTGTGAATTGTCTTTTCTTTTTAATAAAGTCGTTGATAGTAACTTATTACATTCGATAGTCCAACACCAATATTCCAAAGCACTGACTCATCTGAAGGCCTACAGGAAATCACACAAACGGAAAAGTGTGGCCACACAGTCTGCTAAAAAGAAGACAATAGTCTGGGGAGAAAGATGCTCACCTGCCCCATTTTTCCCTGTTATACGATTATGAACTTGGTGGCTCAGCTAACAATTTCCCTGGGAAGAGCCAAGACGTGTTATTTCCGCTCAGGCCACTGGGCACAGATGCTGGTGTTTGGGTTCAGCGTCCTCCTCTCAGTGCTGTGGCTCTGACAGAATTCCATTTCTTGCCTCTGAAGGACCAAAGGATGTCTGTGTCTCCTTGCTGCCTGTGGGGGCCTCTCTCTGCTCCTGGCCTCCTTCCTGGCTCCTTCCAGCCCCAACCAGCCCAGAGCATCCATCACTCTGGTCTTGAATCCTTCCCTTTCTTCCTTTTAGTCTCTTTGATTTCTGTGCCCAGATCTAAGGAACTCAGCTGATTCAGTCCAGTCTGATGGGGTAATCTACCCATCATAAGATCAACTGAGGGGCTGGAGCAATAGCACAGCAGGTAGGGCGTTTGCCTTGCACTCGGCCCGACCCGGGTTCGATTCCCAGCATCCCATATGGTCCCCTGAGCACCGACAAGGGTAATTCCTGAGTGCAGAGCCAGGAGTGACCCCTGTGCATCGCCAGGTGTGACCCAAAAAGCAAAAAAAAAAAAAAAAAAGATCAACTGATATGTTTGTTTTGGTTTTGTTTGGGGACCACACCTGGTGACGCTTGGGGCTTCCTCCTGGCTCTCGGTTCAGGGATCAATCCTGGTGAGGCCTCGGGACCATCCAGGATGTCAGGGACTAAAGGCAGGTCAGCTGCGTGGAAGGCAAGCACCCTACCCTCAGTATTATCTCTCCAACCCCATGATCACCTGATTTGGGCCCAGTCAGAAGAGCAAAGTTCTTTCTCATGAGCACCTAAATGAGAGTGTGCAGACTGGCTGGAGGAAGTGTGTCTGTGCCAGAGTCATAAATTCTGAGCTTTTTTTTTTTTTTAAAGTACTTCACAGTAATTCATTACATTCAATACTCCAACACCAATCCCACCACAATTACACCTTTCCACCACTATTATTTTGAATTACCCCACCACCAGCCAAGCCTGTCAGAAAAGCAGGTCCTAAATAATTTGTTTTATATGGCTTGTTATGGGGCTGGAGCCATAGCACAGCGGTTGGGCATTTGCCTTTCACGCGGCCAACACGAGTTCGATTCCTCCGCCCCTCTCGGAGAGCCTGGCAAGCTACCGAGAGTATCCAGCCCGCGCCGCAGAGCCTGGCAAGCTACCCGTGCATATTGGATATGCCAAAAACAGTAACAATAAGTCTCTCAATGAGAGACATTACTGGTGCCCACTCGAACAAATCGATGAGCAATGGGATGACAGTGCGGTGGCTTGTTATGAAGAATGCGTTAAAAATGATCCAAAGAAGTTTCCTTAAAGGAAAATGTGTGAAAATGTGTGAATATTGTTGTATCCACTCTAGAGCCATTAAGCCTTTGTCTAAGAGATTATTAACATGGTATCGCATGCTGAGCCTTCTGTGCTAGCATTTCTTTGTTTATTTTTGGATCTGAGATCAGTTGCCTTCTACCTTAACCCCAACCAATGTGGTGTGCTACTCTTAGCACACGTCTGGAGTAGAGTATAAAATCCCCAGTAATTCTAAGATTTTAAATAGGGTGATACAAACTGGAGGTGATTTTGGGATCTTGATGCATCTCTGCAGTGTGTGGCTCTTTTGCGAGATTTATTTGTGAGTCTCTGGATCATGACCATTAATGAGTTTATAAGGCGCTGGAGGTGGTTTGTGGGCGTGGCTGCCCGGTTTAGGGAAGAACCGGAAATGGGGGAGGTCACCCATTCCCAACTTCAAAGGAGCCTGGTGATTTCGGTCACAAAAGCCACATCTCTGACCTTTTCAGTGGATTCATTCATATGCGTGGGGGTTCTTCCCGAGCCTGTGGAGATGGGCCTGGAGCATGGCAGTGAATGGGTTCTGTTGAGGCAGGTTCTGTGTAGGGACTCACCTGTCTGGGCCTTGTTTGATCCTCACCGCACCCCACCTGCTCTCAGGGAGTGGCAGGTGTCTCTTGACTGGGGAACTACTCACCCTGAAACACTGAGTGCCAGAGACGGAAGGCATGACTGACATCCATCTAATCCCAGTCACAAGGAAAAGAGAGATCGTACAGCAGGAGAGTCATAGGCCTTGCATGCAGCCAACATAGGTTTGTTGCCTGGCACCTGGCGTGGTCACCTGAGCACTGCCAGGAGTGATCTCTGAGTACAGAGCCAGGAGTAAGCCCTGAGAACCGCCAAGTGTGGTCTCAAAACCAAAATAACAATAATAGTCGTAAAACTGGGCCTCACAGCCATTTTTATGATTGAGCAATGAAGAGGCAGCAAGCTGGAGAGAACAAGCAGGAAACACGGGTGCCATGTAGCATGCAGGCAGAGCTTCCAGACTGATGATGAGATCTGGGATCCTTTTTTGTTTTGTCTTGGTTTGGGGGTCTTGGCCATACCCAGAGGTGCTCAGGAATCACTCCTGGCAGAGCTGGGGTTGTGGGGAGAGGGACCATGTGTAGTGTTGGGTATCGAACCCGAATATACTACGTACAAGTCAAGCACCTTACCTACTGCACTATCTCTCTGGCCCCTTGCCCTAGGATTTCTGATGCCATTGTGTGCCCAGTCAATCTAGAAACTATCATCTACCCAGTGGGCAGGTTGTCTACTGGCTATGAAGACATTTAAGGCTCTCTGACCATGCTATTTCTTACTATGTCGGTATAGTCAGAGTGTGCCTTGTGAGATTATAGTCTGGGATGTTCAACAGAACAGTGGGATTAAAACAACCTAAGCCCGTGGGACACCCAGAGGAACTGTGTGGGTGAGATTTCTGGAAAAGAATTCTAAAAAAATACTCTTCCCTCTCTTTCACTTTCCGTCTGCTGCTTTGAACCAGGCGAATCATCCGTGACTTACTTGAGACTGAAGAGATGTATATAAAAGAAATTAAGAGCATAATAGATGTGAGTAGAGTTGAGGGGTGGGGTGTTAAGCATGTGTTTGAACTGGGGAAGTTGTATTGTTTAAAGCGATTCCAATTTGGGGCTCTGTGTCTAGAGTTTTCACCAGGGTTTTAGTTTTTAATAATATTGCAAGTGCCTTTGCCATTAGGCATGAAAAGAATCTTATAACTATTGATTGATTCAGATAATGAAAGAGCTTTCAGAGGTTCATGACAATTCAATACCTTCTAGCAATGTTCTACTTGGTTCACCATATGCTTGCCAACAATGGTATTATAATTTACGTGTTTTTTTTTTTTTTATTTAACAAATTGTTTCTTTCTGGGAGATTGGGGTTGGGGACCATACATGGTGATGCTCAAAGTTTGCTTCTGTCTCTGCACTCAAGAATCACTCCTGGTGGTGCTCAGGGGACCATATGGGATGCCAGGGACCAAACCCAGGTTGGCCGCTCTTGCGAGGCAAATACCTAAGCACTTTGCCCTGTGGCTCCAGCTGCTCTTGCTGTTTGGAGGCTTCAGCCCAGCAGTACTCAGGCTTACTTCTGGCTCCACAGTCAGAGATCACTCCTGGCAGGCTCAAGGGACCACATGGGGTGCCAGGGAATAAACCCAGGTAGCTGCACGCAAAGCAAGTACCCTATTCTCTGTATTGTTGCTCCAGCACCTATTATTATTTTATGTAGTTTTTTTTTTGCTTAGTATTTAAGATATATTTTCCCCCAAGGATATAATTTTGAGGGATAAAAATTATATGCAGGAAATTATTATAGAGTTTTGTGATTAACTATCAGAAGCCAACCAATGCTGAATGAAATATTTTCCAACTGTTACAAAATAATTATTTTGAATAATATGTAGCAACATGGAAAATGGTTGCAAAATTGAAACAAATCTATACAGAAATTTATAAGTAGAGTCTAAAATGTATATAAAAAACAGAATACAAAGTATATATGTTATATATTATGACCATCTAAAATAAACTTTGAAAATTAAGAGCTGGGAAGGAAATAGAACAATAATAATATAATGTTATAGAATATGATGGGCATGATTTTTTCTTTCACACTTGACTTGTATAACAAATTTTCTTCCAACTTTTATGGAAGCACTGTGATTTACAACTGTTTCACTCTATCATTGTCGTTCCGTTGCTCATCGATTTGCTCCAGCAGGCACCAGTAACGTCTCCATTGTGAGACTTGTTACTATTTTTGGCATATCGAATATGCCACGGGTAGCTTGCCAGGCTCTGCCATGTGACGATATTCTTTTGGTAGCTTGTCGGGCTCTCAGAGACGAGCGGAGGAATCGAACCCAGGTCAGCCGCATGCAAGGCAAATGCCCTACCCGCTGTGCTATCATCGTTCCAACCCTGTTAATAATAGAGGTTCATGCATACAGTGTTCTAACATCATATCCACTACCTGAGTGTTGAACATAAACATTAAAAATATATTTGTTCTATAAAAACACCATTTTGTTATTATTATGCTCTATGATTCAGAAGATAGACATATGAGCAAAATGAAAGTGAATAAAAGAGCTAGAGAGATATTATAGTAGGTAGAGTGTTTGTCTTGCATGCAGCCAACCAGGGTTCGATCCCTAGCACTCCCTGTGCACCACCAGGAGTAATTTCTGAGTGTAAGGCCAGGAGTAGCCCCTGAGCATCACAGGGTCTAGCAAAAAAAAAAAAAGCACATGAAAGTGTCAGGTGGATTGGTTTCAGGAAGCTTTGTTTTCTTCCCTGATTATTTCATTTTGTTTTTGTTTTGTTTTTTTCTTTTTGGGTCACACCCAGCGATGTACAGGGATTACTCCTGGCTCTGCGCTCAGGAACTACCCCTGGCGGTGCTCGGGGGACCCTATGGGATGCTGGGAATTGAATCTGGGTCGACCACGTGCAAGGCAAACGCCCTACCCGCTGTACTATTGCTCCAGCCCTCTTCTTCCCTGATTATTTCTTTAAAATTTTGCTTTGGGGGTAGCTAATTGATTCATCCCTTTTATGTTTCCTTGAGTCAAACCTTGTCTCCTCCTCTGCAGGGATATATCACTCCAATGGATTATATTTGGCTGAGGCATCTGATTCCAGATGTTCTTCTGAACAACAAGGACTCTCTCTTCGGGAATATTAGAGAACTCTATGAATTTCATAACAGGTATATCACCATTAAAATTAACCAGGAAACTAGCAAGGTTGAAGGCAGACTGATGGGTCCAGGGAGCGGGGAGCAGGGGGGAGGAGAGGCGGGGGTGGGGGGAGGGAATGCTTAGACATTTTCAAGTTGAAGCCAGTAGTGCAGAGTCTGTTGGGTGGGTTAGGGTGGGGAGGGGGACGCAAATGAGGGAAGACATGCCACAGGATCCCTGGAGAAGAGGAAGACGCTCACAGAGCATGTGCTCCCTGTCAGGCACCACTATCTTCATTTGTGTCCTCCTTTGCGTTTATATCCCTTCACGCATCAACACTGACTGGGCACCTGTCTACTGTCCACTGTCTGGCACGGTGTTTGCTCAGTTGGGAATACCGAGGCACCTGAGAACTCACGCCCACTTATTTCTTATCTAGAGGGAGTGCTGAGAAGGTGGAGTCAGAAAATGCTAACTGGTCGGGCAAGTTGTGCTTTTAGCCCGGGTTGGGGGGGGGGGGGGAGGGCCTTGGGGTTGAATCTAGAGAACTCAAGGAGAGGAGGTCTCTGGAAATTATCTTTCCTTTTCATTTCTCTTTTGTACGTTTTCTTTCGTCTTCCAACTTCGTGAGAAAGATTTTTTCATTTGTAGTTCCCTTTCATACAACAGTTTTATTTTACAAAAGAGAAAACCACCATTTGCTGCCATGACCCCAAGATCAGATACGTGGTGGTTGGAGTGTGGCAGAGATGGCAGCTGGGTTATTCTTCATCATATCTGGTGGCATAGATGAGATAGAAAGCTGAAGTGGAAATACCACGTAAGCTACCTTCCCTGACCGAAGTGGTTCAGCCTCTTTGAGTGCCTGCAAGGCGAGTGCTCTGCCGCTGAGACATACCTGGCCCTTCAAAGTTGTGCTTTGAAATTAAGTGTGTTTTAGAAGAGTTTTTGATTTACAGAGAAATGGCAGAGACAATACAGGGTTCCTATAGGTCTCCCACTGTTTTCAATTATATCATCTACACTAAAATGATAAATATTTCGGTTAATGCACTGATGTTGATACATAATTGAGTTCATATCTATATTTCCTTAATTTTTTAAAAAATGTTTTTAATCGCTGTGAAATAAGAAAGTGATTCATGATTGGGTTTCAGGCGTCCAGTGTTTTAATAATGTCCACTTCCTTCCACCAGTGCCCATGCCCATTTGCTTTCCCCTAGCCAGTCTGCTACATTCTTGCACTGTGGTTTACAGTTCCTGTTGCTGATAGGGTCTCTTACGTGACACTTTACACCCTTCAGCGTGACCTCCTCCTCCAATTTGAACAATTTGAACACGTCCCTCCACCATAAACCCTGCCCCCTCCCTGCCCTACCCCCCCAGCCTCCTCAAGGGGCATGTTTCCATGTTTCCTACGAAGTATCAGTCCTCACGTTCTTGGTTTTCATTGTCTTTGTGCATTCATTACTCTACCTCCATGTTCCTTTGTGTCCCACATCTAAGAGAGAGCATTCTATGGGGCTCTCTCTCCCTCTGACCAAGGTGACCCCTCATGATACTCTCCAGGTGCCTTGCACTGTTTTTGGTTAAGGAAGAAACTAGGTGGCGCTCACCTTAACTTCTGCCTTGGCTTGCTGTAATCTCAAAAGGATTTCAGGACTAGCAGCTGCCACTGTATTTATTGGTTCTTGTTAGCATTCTTGTCCTGTAGCACAAGGATCAATGTATGCAGACATCTCCAACTCGTGTTTAGAGTCGGACCAGGAAAGCCCTGAGAATCCTCCCACAATTTTTCCTTCTAAATATGCACCAGAGGTGGGTTGGAATCCTAGTCATGTCACAGAATACATTTCCCCCACTTCCAGGTCAGGTGTTGAAGCTGAGTCAAGAGCAATAAATCCTGAAGAACCACATTTTTCTAGGCACGTCTTCCAACCTTCAAGTGTCTTGTAACCTTGTGTGATTCTATTTCAAACAAAACGCATGCACATTGTTTTTAAAAAATCAAAACGTTCTTATACCTTTCCCTCCCCCCCCCAGGACTTTTCTGAAAGAACTGGAAAAGTGCTCTGAAAACCCTGAGCTCCTGGCACGGTGTTTTCTCAAGCGAGTAAGTCTGTGTGGAAGGTGACCTTTAACCAGCGGCAAGGGAAGTGGAACCACAAAGGGCCCGAATTTTCTGTCTATCTCTTGAATGCAAATTAGAGGCTGCACAGGAAGTGCTCTGTGGCGTGAGAAGATCCCTCTTCGCTGGGAGCTGGGAACAACTCTCAAGTCTGACTTCTTACAAAACACAGTGAAGTGGAAGACGCCCTCCCATTTCCCATTCCAGCTCCTCCACTGAAAGACTAAACTCACTGTCTTAGGAGAGGAATCACACACGGGGTGTAAATTCCTCACTAACATTGCATTAGTCCCCTCCAGAGACGTAGTGAGCTCCTGTCTGCCAATCTCAGATCATCTAGTTCTTTCATTTTATTTTTCACAGCCTAGGCATGGTGGGGAAAAAAATTTCTATCTTCAGTCTCTCTTAGCGTTAGTACCTAATCTGTGAACTTCCGACCCCTCAGCCCCGTACCTCTGACCATCTCCCTTTGGGGAGGTGCCTCTTGGGAAGGACTGATTCCTCCTTGCAGGCTCTCTCCATCCCTGCTTTGGGCAGTACACAAGCTGTTGAAGCCAGCGGTGGTCCAGGGACACCGGTACCTAGAAAGGCTCCATCTCACACCATGCCCACAAAGGGCTTCCTGCTCCGAGGAGGACTAGGCAGAGGGTCCAGAGCCGCTCCCCCACCCCTGACTTCTCCCATTTTTCTTCTCTCTCTCAACTGCCCCCTTCCACCACCACCCCACCCCCCTCCTTATTTTGCACTTTGTGAATCTGAGACAATGCATCCAGCAACTTAAAACATTTTTCTTTTCTTTTTTTTTTTTGCTTTTTGAGTCACACCCGGCGATGCACAGGGGTTACTCTTGACTCATGCACTCAGGAATAACTCCTGGAGGTGCTTAGGGGACCATATGGGATGCTGGGAATTGAACCCGGGTCAGCCACTTGCAAGGCAAACGCCCTACCTGCTGTGCTATCGCTCCAGCTCTGCAACTTAAAACTTTTAAACAACATAGGTCATGCCTGATCTGTCGTGAGTGTGGTATTGGTAATAAACTGGAAGCAAGCGAACCCCAGGTCTCCAGGATCCGGAGTATTTGATGTAGGGGAGAAGCATAGCCTTCATCTTCTGGAGGTTTAGAAGAACTCTCCTTTGCCTTAGTGGGGTTCGTTTTATCATGGGTTTTTCATACCACACCAGAATTCAAGATACCCTGCAAACCACTTTATACAGCAATTTGAAATCTAGTTTAGAATTTTTTTTTTTTTGCGTCACACAGGGGTTATTCCTGGCTCTGCACTCAGGAATTACTCCTGGCTGTGCTCAGAAAACCATATGGGATGCTGGGATCAAACCCGGGTCAGCCATGTGGTTCGATTTCGGCCACCTGCTGTGCTATCACTCCAGCCCCTAGAAATATTTTTAAACTAAGTACTTCTGACATTATTCTGAAGACTTTTAAAAATTGTCCAATGAGGGGCTGGAAATAATAGTACTGTCAGTAGGGTTCTTGCCTTGTATGTGGTTGACCCAAGTTAAATCCCTGGCACCTTGCATGATCCCCCAAACCCTCCAGTAGAGACCCCTGAAGGCAGAGCCAAGAGTGAGCCCTGAGTATGACCAGGTATGACCCAAAAGCAAAAAACAAAATAAAATTGCCCATTGAAAAATTACCAAATTCATATGGAGTGGTAGAGTAGCACTGTACCACTGTTGTCCCATTGTTCATCGATTTGCTTGAGCGAGCACCAGTAATATCTCCATTGTGAGATTTCCTGTTACTGTTTATGGCATATCGAATAGATATTATCAAGTTAAAATTATTCAACTATGAGGAAGTAGTCAGAGAATTACTGGCTATATATTCATTCTCGGATTAATTCTTCTCTTAAAGCTTTGCAAAGGGATTTATAAATCATTAGTCCAGAACATAAACTGCATATAATCTTAAATGAGTTATCATGTTTGATATAATAGTGGGCCATAAATTATTTCTCTGTTTTGTTTTGGAGCCACACCCAGAAGTTTTCAGGGCTTTCTTCCAGACTCTGTGCGTTGGGATCACTTCCGGCAGTGCCTGGGGAGAGGGGTGTGGGGGTGCCCATATGTGGTGCTGGAGATTTGGGCAGAACCACCTTGTATGCAAAGGCTAGCGTCTAACTTCCAGTACAATCTCTTCAGCCCCATGTGTCATAAATTCTTACCAAGCACAAAATGATTAGTTTGGGATACAGGAACCACTGCATAATCTTTGAGCACCCTTGAAGGACTACTTTGACAGTTATATAATCTTTGAGTACCCTTGAAGGAATGCTTTGACTGCCATAATACAAAGACTTCAATTTGTCAGCCAATTAAGCAAGTCTGGCATCTTTTGGTATTAGAATAGTTCTTCTCTGCTCAATAATATTTACAGAATTCCACTAATTGTGGAACTTAATTTTGAAATATTGCTTTGGTCAAGTTTTTTAATTAGATTCTGTAGCCTGTGACATCTGGGAAGAAATCTTCCCAGCCGGCTTCCTCTAGATAATATGTGCCAGTAGTTTTGCTTTGAGTTTGGTTTGCTTTGAAATTTCACCTGGTACTCTGGAAAGAGCACGGGGATGAACTCAGGAAACATAACTTCTTACCTAAGGTATCAATTGTTGTCTGCATGATCTCTATTGAATCACTTAAGTTCTAAGAGTCTCACTTCTTTTGTTTGTTTTTTGTTTTTTGCTTTTTGAGTCACACCTGGCGATGCACAGGGGTTACTCTTGGCTCAAGCACTCAGGAATCATTCCTGGCGGTGCTCGGGAGACCATATGGGATTCTGGGAATCGAACCCAGGTCGGCCGCATGCAAGGCAAATGCCCTACGTACTGTGCTATCACTCCAGCCCCCAAGTCTCACTTCTTTTACAGGCTTAATAATGCCATTATCTGGGACCAGAAAAATAGTCCAGTGGGTAGGGTCCTTGCCTTGCATGTGGCAGACCTGAGTTTGATCCCATGCACCCCATGTGATCCCCCAAGCCCTGCTAGGAATGTTTCCTGAGCACAGAGCCAGGAGTAAACCCTGAGCACTTATGGGTGTGGCCCCAAAACAAAATGAAACAAAAATAATAATGCCAACATGTAAAGTTGTGGAAATCAGAGAAAACAGTGCATCCAGAGGCTTCTGCAAAGGGAAAAAGGGGCATGTAAGAGTAACTACCATTTGTTGAGTATTCTGCCTGCATGGACCAATTGCTGAGGCTTCTTTATACATCATTTTTGTTGAATCTCCCAGCAATCGTACTGCTATTACAAACCCAATTAACAGGAGAAATGAGCATAGAAAGATTAAGTAATGGACTTTGACCCATATAGTTTGTCATAATATAGTTTGACAAAATCAAAAGCAGAGCTTGGGCATCCACCACTGGAATCCATGGTCATAATTCATAAGTAATCTTATACCTTTGAACATGTAAGTGTTGGGTAGCAATTGTAGCTCCTTGATTTATGCTACATTGAGTGGAAGGGAAAGCTGATATTTTCATAGCCTATTAGTCAGTTCATTCCCCTCTCTAGAGAATTCTGAACTAGAGATCAAATGCAGGCCCTTGATTATATTTTAGGCCTTGAAGGCCAGTAATGTTCTGTGTTGCTCAAAGGGAAGATGCAGGATCAATCTACAGTTTTCAGGAAGGCGGGTTTCAGTTCAGCATCCACCCAGGGAACCAGCATCCCTCTCCATTTCTAGGCGAGCTTGAGGAAAGGTAGCTACAGTTGAGGAGGTGTCTTCGGGCGGGAGGCTGGTCTGCGTCGTCTAGCTTCCGGGAAGCTCTCTGAGGCTGAGTACTGAAAACAGTGAAACCTGGAAGCATTTTTCTCTATGCCAGTATTTCTCTATGCCAATATTTTGGTGCACAAAATGACCACATGGGGGTGAGATGTCTTAAACTGCTTGCTTTGTAAGTCTGGCCTCATGTCATTGCTATCGTACCGTGGGAGCCACTAAGTTTAACAAAAGTACAGGCCTGGAGAGGTAGCTCAGGGGGCTGAGCGCAGGCTCTCGTGGCCCTCTAGCACTGCCAGGAGAAATCCAAGCCCAGAGCTGGGAGTGACCCCTTAGCACCAGCAGGTGTGGCCCTGCCCCCTCCCCCCACTATAAAAGCAAAGAAATGCACAGAACGTGGCTTCCGGCACCTGCAAGAGCAGAGGGTAGTTCTGGAGTGAATGAATAATGGTTGCATTGTTGTTAAGCTCTGAGTTATCCTAGTTTCTTAACCTAACAACATTTCTCAGGGGCTGTCTCTGTCTCCCAAGCATATATGCATGTGTGTGTGTGTGTGTGTGTGGTGTGTGTGTGTGTGTGCGCGTGTGTGAACCTCACAAAAGTAGCAGAGGAGAGAGGGATAGTCCATATGGAAAGGACCACTTAACTGCTGGGGAAGGGGAAAAGCTACAGGAATGGAAATCGTTCCTCCTCAGCTGTGTTTAGAAGCAGAATAGACACAATGGGGATTGCAGAGAGAGAGAAATAAGCCAGGTCCAAGTGAAGAACAGTCGCAGAAGTCCACAGGCGAGGGTCACGCACAGCTCCTTGCTGCGTCGCACAGAGCTGGATCCGGTTCTCCTGGAGAAGCTGGTAAGCGGACTCCATGGGTTGGTCGTGTCCTGTCAGCCGCATTTTGGCAGGCTTGTGCCCACCTCATCTGGTGCTCTTTGGAGCACTTGGAATCCTTCTTGACGGCCATTTGGGAGAGGGTCTTTCGACTCTGCTGCCCCTGAATCTTACTTGTTGTTTTGTTTTAGGGCCACACCTAGGCTCAGGGCTTACTTCTTGCTCAGCACTCAGGGATCACTCCGGTGCTCAAGGGACCGTATGGGGTGTCAAATCGAACCCGAGCCACCCACTGTACTATTTCTCTGGCCCTAACGCCTTGTTCTAGGGCAAGAAGCAGAACATCTGCTTTGCCCACGTGACTTCGGTCTGTGTCCGAGTGCTCCTATTTCCCTGCTGGGATATTTCTTAGGTTGTTTTTTCTTTTGTTCTGTTTTGTTTTGCTTGTTTGTTTTTAGGGTTGAAGCTGTTGTTTGTGCTAAGCCAAGGGTGAGAGGGAATGAGGGACAGGGTCTATCCCCAGCACTTCTGTTAGTTTGTCACTCACTGAAGGACTGTGGGGGAACTGGGGGTATCTGGATGGGGGGCTGCAGGTAGGGGGGCGAGGGGGGACAGATCTCCGTGGCAGCTCCCATTGGTGACAGTGTGTGTTTGTCCTGCTGCTGCTCCCACCTCCCTCATTCATTTTCTGTGTTTAGTGCTTAGGGTACTGTGTAACCCTCTGCTCGCCTCCCGGGGCACTCACCCCAACTTAAGGCCACTTATCCCACATCCCCCATCCCTTACACCTGGAAATACTCTATTGCATAAATAAATAAACTGTGTTATCCTGTCCACTTACTTTTTTTTACTGAAAAAAAAAAGACTTGATTAATCTGTGCTCATTTTTCCCCCACTCAGAAAGAAGATCTTCAAATATATTTAAAATACCATAAGAATCTACCCCGGGCCAAGGCAATTTGGCAAGAATGTCAAGACTGCGCCTACTTTGGGGTAACTTGGAGATTAGTCTCCCTCAAATTGCTTCCCCCTGTTTGATATTTATGTCCATTGCTTACTTTTTAAGGGGATAGGGACACTTGGGCCACACCCCAGCAGTGCTCAGCACTAACTCTGTGCTCAGGGCTCACTCTGGTGGGGATCAGGAGACCATATGGGGTGCTAGAGATGAAATCTGGTTAAGCTGCATGCAAGGCAAGTGCTTTACTCATTGTACTGTTTATCTGACCCATTGTGCACCAATATTTTTTTGTTTGTTTGGTTTGGGGAGGGAAGCCATACTTGGTGATGCTCAGGGGTTACTACTGGCCCTTTACTCAGGAATTACTGCTGAGAGTGTTCAGGGGACCATATTGTGATGGCAGGGATCGAACCCAGGTCAGCTGCATGCAAGGCAAGAGCCCTACCCTCTGTACTGTCCCTCTAGCCCCACTTATTTTTTTTTAATCACCATGTGGAAAGTTACAAAGCTTTCAGACGTAAGTCTCAGTTACACAATGCTCAAACACCGATCCCTTCACCAGTGCACATATTCCACCACCAGGAACCAAATTAAAAAGGAATGAGCGAGGCAAAACAATTGGCAGTAGAGTTAATGTTTGTTCAGAGTCTCTCTCCTTTAGAAAGCACCAGAAGTTTTGGTGCTATTTTGGTCTTTGAGGATTGCAGGCATCTTTTGGCTGTTAAAAACCCAGACTCCTCTAGAATGAGTCTGAAGAATAAAATGAAGTCCAAAAGGTGACCCAAAGGAGTGTGGAGGAATGACAGTTCTGTCAGCTGCCACTTCACCTCTAGACTCCACATGACCTAGATAGATCCGGCCCCTCAGACGGCTGCTTTCGAGGAGGGTCTGAAATAGCCCCTTCTCCACCTGCTAGTTGCGTTCTAAAGGGAATCAGTGGTCTTGCTTCCCTGGTTGCCTGTGGAAATACTGTCTCCTTCCCTTCCCCCTGAACCTCACACGGGTCCCTGAGGGATTGAACAGTGACGGAAGGGTTCTCTCCACTTCCCCGCTGGCTCCTGAGGAACCTGTTTCATTTCTTGTGTTTAAACCCTGCTATGTTTTGTCCTGTGGGGGGGAGCGTGGGAAGGGGAATCGATCTTGTTCTCATGCTGTTTCTGCTTGGTCTCCTAAGGTATGCCAGCGCCAACTGGATCACAATCTCCCCCTTCTGAAGTATCTTGGCGGACCGAGCGAGAGGCTTGCGAAATACCAGCAGCTGCTGAAGGTAAGGCCCACAGCTGGGGGTTTCTGGACGGTGGTACTGGGGTGTTTTTCCTGACACGGCCAGAGTTGGAACTTTCTCTGCCTTTGAGGCCTTCCTGCCCTCCGAGTCTGACCTGTTGAGGATAAGACCAGAGAATCCAGGAGTCGGAAGGCGCCTGGGCGTCCGAGTGCTGGGGGAGCCCAACTGACAAGAAGAGAGGCTTTGGGGAACACAGACGAAAGGGGACGGGACGACTCTGCTGGCACCAGGTGGGGCTGGGGGGCAGCCAGAGCTTCTGGTCCAGTAGGGTATCATCGTCTGTTCTGTTGAGACCAGGCACCTTCCCCAAATCGTGTGATTTTCCCACAAAGTCCCCGGGAGAGAAGGGCCAGCACTGGGGTCTCCTTTGCCCACACCCACCTCCACTCTCAGACTGAAGGTCCCTCTCAAGAGCAGAATAACAGGATGGATTTTGCTTTGTGGAAGGGTTCTGTGTGTCCGAGGAGACCCTGCCCACAGCCACACTCTCCCGGCACCCACTCAGGACAGAAGCTGTGTCGGGGCACCATCTCCCCATGAGCAGAGGGGAAGGTTGGAAGTTCCAGGCTGTGGGGCTTTGTTTTGTTTTGTTGGGGGGCGGGGGGTGGATGCTCCCCAGCAGTGCTGAGGACCACCAGAACTACGGGAGGTATTTGAGAGGACATGTGGGCTGGGCATCCCCCCGGGGTTGGGGGCCCTCTGGATGCCATGAATGTTTTCCAGCCTTTGAGCGATCTCCCTTGTCTCTGAATTGTATAAGTCGTGCTTGCCTGGTAGCTAGAACCTCAGATGAAAATGGGGAAAGGGTGAAAGAGCCCCTGCTGTGCCCCGACTCCCCTCCCTTCTGTCTTTCTGATTGACGTGAGCCCCATCAGACATGCCCGGAAGGAAGCTGTTGGTGTTGAGGCGCTGGGCGGTTTAGTTCTGGGGCCAACACCTGCCCTCAGAAAGTTGCTCTGACTCCAGAGTCCGGGCCTCACCAGTGCACCTCAGCTGGCTGTGGGCTGACAGGGCCACCGAACTCTTGGTTTCCCCCTGTAGAAGATGAGGAAGTGTGTGTCTGCTGTGAGAAGTAACGCTGTTTTGTAAGCCGGCCGGCTCAGGCGCTCCGAAAGCTTCCCATCACGTGTGGCTTTGTCCCACAGGGGAAGACATCACACTAGTGTGGAGATGAGCGTAGTGATCTGCTGTGACCTCCAGTGTGTGTTAACGCCATGCAGGGCCTTCGAGGCCTCTGGCCGTCCCGTCTAGGCTGGCCCCTGACCTGAGCTTCCGCACCTCTCTTGGGGCCCAGAGAGAAGCCAGCAGTTGGGCCTGCTGGCCCGGGCATTTAAGGGCTCCAGAATACTCAGAGAATTGAGGTGGGCTCCGCCCTCGAGAGGGTAGCAGGGCGGTGGCATGAGAAACTAGTGGTGGAGAGTCAGGCTCCTGGAAGTGGGCCCCAGCACTGGCCACTGTAAACTCCCACATGCAGGACATTTCTTCACCTTCTGCTGGGCTTGTGAAACGAAGCCAGCACCTGTCGCTCGTTTGGGACTGTCCTTATGCTTCAGAGAAGCATTAAGCGAGGGTGGAGAAGTCAGAAACACTAAGGTGTTTTCTTAAAAGCTAATTTCTACAGAGCAAACAAGAAACAATATAAACAATATTATATGTGACCGGAGCATCTCTGCAAAGCTGTAGCGGTGACCCACGGCAAGCACGGTTTTCTCATAGGCTAGCTTGCCGCATGCTCGGGGAACTAGAGGCACACCCGGGAAGGAAGAACTTCGCAGTGTTCTGGCCGTACTCTGAGAACCGGGGTGTTGGACTGATAGCCCCTAGGTTAGAAAGAATCATGGGATGCTGGTGTGGGAAAGCCTTTTTAAGTAGAAAAGAAATAATAATGAGGAGAAGGAGGAAGAGGATGAAAATAAAGGGAGCTGAAGCCTTAGTACAGAGAGTAAGGTGCAGAGTAAAGGTAGAGAGTAAAGTACTAAGTAAAGTACTGAGTAAAGGAGGTAAAGTACTGAGTAAAAGAGGTAGAGACTAAAGTACTGAGTAAAGGTAAAGTACTGAATAAAGGTAGAGTACTGAGTAAAGGTAGAGTAAAGTACTGAGTAAAGGTAGAGTAAAGTACTGAGTAAAGGTAAAGTACAGGGAGTGCCTTGCACTCACCACCTGGCTTTGATCCCTGGCACCCACTATGGTCACTGGAGCCCACTGGTGCAGAGGCGGGAGTAAGCCCTCAGTACTGCTAGGTGTGGCCCAAAACAAAAACAAAAACAAAAAAAAGGAAAGATAACAGAATAATAGATTATAGCATTTCAAAACAAAGAGTAGGGAGAGACATGATACAGGGATTAAAGCATTTATTTTGCCAGGAATAATCCCTGAGCCAGGAAGTAAGCCCTGATCATCACTAGTGTAGCCCCAAAACCAATAACAACAAATGATACAAGAATGAAAAAAATAGGAACAATATTACATGTGACAAATATTGTATGTGACTAATGATCTGCAGCCTTAATAATGAGCTCACAGAAATTAATAACAATAACAACAAAAAATTAGGGGCCAGAGCAATAGTACAGCAGGCTGGGCACTGGCCTTGAGTGTGGCCAACCCAGGTTCAATACCTCACATCCTGTATGGTCCCAGTGTCCGCCAGAAGTCATTCCTGAGTGTAGAGCCAGGAGTAAGCCCTGAGCACCACTGGGTGTGGCCCCAAACCAAAGAGAAAACAAAAATAAAAGATACTTATGAAATGCTTGCAATCTCATTTCAGATGTTATGAAATTACTAGTCATCACAAAGAGTTTTTTAAGACAGTGTCTAAGGAGTCATGGCACGTTGATTAGACAATAAATTATTTCTCGACATACATTAGAAATAGACGGATTTAAGGACAACAGGAATACGCTTTCATTGTGCTCAGACTACTTTAAATAGGACAAGTGATTTATGAAAACTCAGATTTAATCTACAAAATTTTTCTTGTCTGGATTTTGGTTAATTAAGATTGTTTTGCAAAATGAAACATTATTAATTTACTGAAAGGAAGAAGTCCTGAAAAAGGTAGTTATGCCGGTTCCCTGTGCAATTCAACTTCTGGGATAAATATTTATTTGTCTTCTTAAATTTTAATCAATTAGTATTTTTTAAAAATGACAGGGAGAGGTTGATAACAGGTATAGCCCTTTAGTGTAAAACACAGTGGTTGCAGGGGACATCACTATTGTTCAATTAAAATTTGCTAAAGAATAGGAATTCTTTCAGTATATATATATATTATATATAACATACATTATACATTATGTATATTATATAATGTATATACTACACATATATGTAATGTATATGTACTGTATACTGTATATATTCTGTATACATATGCATATGCAGTATATATACACATATATAATTACCATCGTATATACTTCGAATACTTGTCATTTTTATATGTTGATTTTATACCTTAATAAAGCTGAAATAAAACTAAATTAGCAAGTAGAAGATGAGAAAAGGACATAGGCAATTTACAAAAGAATAAAGGCATTATTTGAAAGTTCTACCTCACTAGTTTTATCTAAGAAATTTAGCTCAGAACAAAAGTGAGGTAGCATTGTTCCATTAATTCAGTTGGCAAAACTTTTAAATTAAATGGTAATATCCTTCATAGGCTGGGGCAGGAGAAACTAATTTTCTTTCTCTAGAGAACTTGTCATCAAAACTCTTAGCATTGACAATTTCAGTGCTGGGAATTTATTCTTGAGAAGCAAAACAAAGATTACTATTGCAGTACAAAATTGTTTGAACTTAAATGTTCCATAACATTGTGATTTGTCAAAGGATATAATAGTCTATTACAATTAAGAAGCATAAATTAAAATCATAATTTCACGGGAAAATATTCATGATAGTGATGCTACACAGAAATATCGGGACATCAAATAATGCATTTAATTTATTCTATCTTTGTGAAAATAGCTTCCTGCCTAGTATGTCATTCATTCTTCTTGTGACCAACACATTTATACACATATTCTAGAAGGCTAGAATTGAAGATGCTTTGCCTGGTAGATTTTGCTGGTGTTCTACTTTCCAATTTTCAGTGGAGTTTTTGGGTTCATTTAGGGTCTGCTGGACCTTGTGTCTCCTGCGGATTTGGAGATAGACCGGGGTAACCTTGAAGGAGGTTCAACTAAGGTACAGTCTTCAATATGGTTTTTATGTAATCAACTGTGAATGTTGTTTGTCTCTGGGTGGGAGGACTTACAATGAATTCTTTTTTTTTAAAATAATCTTTATTAGCTATTTTTTTCACAAATAGTTTGTGTTCTATAATTGAGCCAGGGAAAAAATTAATAATGATTTTTAAGTAATATTTGTAGCTGGTTAAATGCTAATATATTATCTTCCTTCCACATAAGAATGTAACTGTCAGCATTACAAAATAAAGTGAGCGTGTCAAAAACATCTGTAAAAGACCAGAAGTAAATTGGATAAAAGCTATGGTGGTTTTCCTACACGGTGGGATTATGAATTATTTATATTTACATCTCTGTATTTCTCAGTATATATAACTTATATATTGTGCCCTGTGTATGTGTGTGTGTGTGTGTGTGTGTGTGTGTGTGTGTGTTTGTGTGTGTGTCCCTTAAAAAGCAGATCTCTTGAAGGAAACGCTGACCTAACGGATTAGGAAGAAATGTGTGACTTCACAGGGGAGTTTCTTTCTCCCCACAATGTTCTGATTTTATAAGAAAAACATCAGAGGGCCTGGGTGGTTAAGGCACTTGCCTTGTGTAAGCGACCCTGGCTCTATTGCCAGCTTGGGAGACATGCCAGGAGTGACCCCAGAGTGCAGACCCAGGAATAAGCCTTGAGCCTTGTTGGGTGTGGCCAAAAAGAGCAAACGAACAAACAAAACCCCACCAGGCATGTGTGTTCCGAAAGGCAGTCATGTGCCTGCACGCTCAGCTCAGAAGGGGCAGTGGCAGTGAGATTCAGGCCCAGACGTGGAGTGTGGGGGCGTAGCCTGAGCAAGAGGGCTTTAATGGGTTTGAATGTTTCTGCCCCCCCCTGCATCACGCACTGTAAACTAAGCAGCCTCCTGAGCTGTGGGAGGGTGACTCCCCCGGGGAAGAGCAAGAATGTCCACAGTGCAGTCTCTGACAGGAAGGAGAGTTGTGTTGGGCGAAGAAGCAGCCGGCATGAGGCCTTTTAACTCCTTCTTGATGACGGTGCGGGAAATTCATGTGGGAGTGTGTCCTCCACCAGGAACTGAGGCATATTTATGGTGAGGGGGAAGGTCAGCACCCAGGGGGAGCTGGCCAGGGGAGCAGGCTCGTCCCGTCTACTCAAGAGCCCGGTCATTCCCTTCTCCCATTCGAAGGTGCTGCTCTCTAGCTTGTGGGCAGGGATGGCAGAAGTGGACATCCTTTGCTTACGGTCTGCTACAGAGAACAAAAAGGAATGAGTTGCGACAAAGATTTTTCTTCATGGTAGAAACTTATATAGTAAAAATAAATAAATAAATAAATAAATGAGATCAGAATCTTTTATGGTTTATGATTTATTTCCCAAATAAATATGCTGCACAGTATTGAGGGGTAAAAATACCAAACAAACCTTTCAAGCTGAGACAGTCATTCTGAGACACCCATCGTTTCTAAAGGTCACGCAGACAGGAAGACTGGAGACGTTGGTCTCTTAAAGGCGCAGCCGGAGATTTTCCACCTAACGCTGACTCTGTGCTTTGGGGGGCTGGCCCCTCCCAACCCCCCTTGGCTTACCTCTTAGGCCTCTGGGGTGATGACGAAAAGTGAGGAGGTTTCGGGAAGTAGTGGAGGGAGGGCAGAGTCCAGAGGGATTCCTCTCGTGGCCAGTGTAAACATGGGTTTACACACAATCCTTAGTGACCTGCCTGTAGGTTGCCCACTCCCCGCTGCTAGAGGAGTTCGCAGATATAGCCTCTGCTGGCCTGCTTTTAAGTAATTGCTCCCATAGGAATAAGAATTTTGGAACTGGGGTGATATTACCCTGGGTTAGGCTCTTGCCTCACACATGGATAAATCCCTGGTACTACACATGATCTCCGGAGCCCACCAGGTGTGATCTCTGAGCACAGAGCCAGGAGCAGGCCCTGAGCACTGTGACTATGTTT